>NC_063152.1:341250-682500 GCF_020921035.1 Rhodamnia argentea | reverse complement strand
ATAATAGCGAATCTCTGCAAAAAAGTGACTCAACTTTAATTCATCATTTTGTCCGTAGTGGGTTGGCCATGGCTGATATTTCTTCACTTGACCAGGTCAGATTCTCTCTCTCATATACACGCACATATTGATGTGGAGTATATGCTGAATTCAATGTGCGCTTGTATATTCCAATAGCAGATAATGCAAGATTGGGCTTCAAAAAAGCAAACAAATATGAAGTAATTCTGCACGTGCGCATGCGATGGCGTACTTTTATAATAATGATTCCATCACATGAAACTTGTATATTAGTGCAAGCAAGGATCGCTGGATCTATACTCATTTAGAGAGCTAGAACTACTTGCTAAAGTCGAAATGAATTCTTCTATTCGGGCACAAATAACAAACTCGAGTTCTTTCTAACGGTATCTCTTCATGACAGGTACCTCGTTATTTGGAAATTTTTCTCATGGAAGGAGAGATGCCAGAGTGGGTCCTCCCTGTTGAAGAGGGCTCCGTATCTTTCAAGGCTTCAAAGGATTTATATGACAAGTTTCTTGGATTGGCTTTCTGTTTCGATGTCCATGAAGGGGAAGATATGGAGACCCGGCCCAAATTTGATATTTTGCCATATGTTGATGGCGAAATGCGGAATTGCAAAGGAGCTACGAATTGGTGTTGGAGGGGTCCAGATTATATGTGGCTTCGGTATTTCATACCATCTGACCTATGGGATGTAGTTGATTTTGGTCAAATTGATGGGAATTATGTACAATTCAGCCTTAGAGTGTTGACTACAAATGTGAAAAAGTGGGGACTCCGAATAATATGCAAACCACTAGAGGATGATTTGAAGGCCGTACTTCGAAACAATCGGCTAATGGATCCAACTTTACTCGTCGAGGTTGTTCTCAAATCGATAGATTCGGAAGTCGAGAGCAAAGTTAGTTCGATCAAGACAGATATCAAGACAGATATATTGAAGGACATGGAAGATTATCAAATGTTCATTGAGAAGCACAATCAAATAGTATCGAATCAGAAGCTCATTCTCCCTCAACCGATGGAGATGAGAATCGGAGTGTTGGCTTGCAGCTTTTGTTGTTAGAATGATGGAAACTTGCTAAGGAAGCAATTCGTAGGTATGTGTAGTCACCTGATCTTCATTACTATGCCTTCTTTCTTCTTCTTATTCTCGTTTAATTAATGTTCCAAATAAAGTTCGGTAATTCTTTCTTCATTTTTAGCACACACGACTTATCATCTTCCATTAGACACCAGCAAGCTCCGACAAATGTAAGAGTTCCTAGCGAACCGACGGCGATGGAGACTAGTGAGCGGAGGCGACTGATCGCCACCACCGACCAAAGCCGTAGAAACCGGTAAGATTGCTCTAGATTAGGCAATGCCCGGCACATCCAAATCGTATTAAGTTGGTGTAATGTTTGAACTGGATTTTGAATCCGATTAGTCCGGTGCTACATTTCCCTGTGAACTTGAAGAATGTGTCTTAAATTTCATCGAGAGAGAGACATTCGTTAAGTGTTTCTTCGTAAGTTTTCTCTTTGGATGCTTGGTAGTGAATTCACGGGCAATCGACGTCACGCTGCAAAATCACCAACAATCCTTAGAAGGTATAGCTTTTCTTCTTTCTTTTGATAGGTGGCAATTTATCCAAAGAAACAGGTCAAGTCTACGTTCAACGGAAAAACAATCGACGTCACACACGCCGCACATGGGCTGGTTCGGTCGAAACATTCTATTACGCTAAACAATTTGCCATTGTGCCCTGTGCGGAGCCGTATTATGCTCTTTATCTGCTTTTGTTAAGTTCCTAACAATGTTTTCTTAGGCTTTATGTTAGCTAGACTTTAGTATACTTCCTTGGTATAAAATTGCATTATGAGCTTTGTCGCGACCTAAAAAATAAACAAGTTAATTTTCGGGCTAATGGATTATCGGGTTAATTAATTAACTAACCTAACTCGGACTCTCCCAAGTCCATACCAAATTGCAACTTAAGGTTCAAATAATTAACATGCATCGTGTTTTGAATTTGGAGTCGCCACTAATCATTTTCGGTATGTTGATTAGAAGCCTAAATAAAATAGCGGGAGAAAACTATCTTATTTCCGCGAACCGGAGATTTTGAATTCGAAAATTTGGTTACGCTAGATTACTCTAACGCCCTTTCGGTACCATTTTCATGAAAAATATTTGATTTGGAAATTTTGATGGATTTTACTTGAAATTCAGAGATGCAAATTTTTTTTAGTTTTTTTCTTCTTTTTTATGAGAATGTAAAACATTGAACTTTGTGCAATATACACCATGAATGATTTAGAAAGAAAGAAAATGCAGCTAATCACGAGTATTTATAAAAATAAATTAACATGTAATAATGCTAAAATTTGGAACGCGTGGCATGTCTAAAATAAACAAACAAATGTTCAAACCAAACGATTACATTTTTGTAGATCGAGATGAAAAAGATTACCTTTTATTACACAAAATCTTACTCACATACGTGTTATAGTTCCCTTCAAGATCTCGGAGCTGGAAGAACGCTACTGTCGTCGAAAATGGCAAGCGGTGGCGTTGTTGGGTGGCGAGAGGCGAAATATGTGTCGGGACTCGTCGAAGATGATGCTCGACTAAAGCTATTTTCTTCACTCTCGAATTTTCTCTTCCGATTTTTCTCAAGAACTCTCTTTTTCCTCTCTAAAAATTCTTCTAAAAAATTCTCTCAATTCCCTTCCACTCAAAAACTCTCTCAATTCTCTTCCACCCCAAAAAACTCTCTCAATTCTCTTCCTCTTTTATAGGCAAAGTTCTTCATCCTTCATTCTTCATCTTCACTTCCTCACCTTCCATTTTCATCTTCTCTTCTTCATCTTCATCTTCTCTCCTTCATCTTCATTTCCTCACCTTCCATTTTCATCTTCTCTTCTTCATCTTCATTTTTCTTTCTTCATCTTCATTTCCTCACCTTCCATTTTCATCTTCCCTTCTTCATATTCATCTTCTCTTCACCATCTTCCTTTCATTATCTTCCTTTCTCCATCTTCTTTTGGTATTTGCAATACAGGTCCTGAAGTTTCAAGTATTTGCAATACATTCCCCGAAGTTTTAAGTATTTACAATACAGTCCCTAAAGTTTCAAATCTTCTCGGTGTATTTTTCCATCCCGTGCCTAGTCTAGACGCATGCTAAATTAAGTGTTCTGCTTGCCCAATTATATGTCAATGCAATGTACGCTAAAAATAAATATGTGAGATGATTTTTATAATTTTTATGCAAAAAATAGATTATTCAAAATTTAGGCGTCAACAACTGCCCCTCTTTGAATAGAGGCTCGTAGAGGTTCCGCTCAAAGACAAAATTGAATCCTAAATTTTGACAGTGCAAATTATGGATGAACTTTTTGGCGGGAGTTTTAATCCCATTTTTTATTTAATGAAGTGATGCATGATATGCAAGACTGTAAATAACATGTGCTAAAACTTCTCCTCTTTTTTTTTTTTAAAGAAACCCGCACATGGATCGCATACGAGAATACCTGTTTTAGCAAATACCTCATAAGTCGCCGATTCCCTTAATTTCCAAGTTTCTTGCAAACACGAGGACCTTAAGGTATTTGACCTATCTCATTATCGAGATTTCTCCCTAATGTGAGACAGCGCAAGATGTGTGTATCCTTTGAGATCACAAGAGCTACGTCATTGTGAGTCGAAAGAAGTGGAATCAAGTTCACAAGAGCTACGTCGTTGTGAGTTGATTAAATGTTGAAATCGCCGGTGCATATGTCTTCACGATTTGACAAAGGGGAATCAAAATCATAAGAGCTACGTCATTATGATTTGGTTTGGATCAAAACCATGGGTGCTTATGTCTTCATGATTTGATAAAGGAGCCAAAAATCATAAGAGCTATGTCATTATGAGCCGACTAAAGGTCAAGATCACCGGTGCATACGTCTTCGTGATTCGAGATCGAAATCATAAGAGCTACGTCGTTATGATTTGATAAGATGTCAAGATCGCCAGTGCATATGTCTTCACGTCTTGATAAAAGAGGCATATTGCCTGAATTGAACAATATTTGATAGGAGCACCACCGAATGGAATCGATAAGTACGAAAGGGGCATATTGCTCGAATTGAATCGTAACAACTATCATCAGAGGAGTTGTTAATTTGAAAAGGGGTTCAGAAAACTTATCCGGGTTCTCGGATCGTACATGGTAGGCATTTGCCAGGAGAACTTGCTCATTCAATAATCCTTGGATGAATTTCGAGACCTTGGGAGGGAACTCGAACATCGGGAATGTATTACCTATCATGGAATGTCGAGGTAACACGTGTAAACATATTCAACAATGAGTATAATGCAATCACTCATGCTATGGTTCATGCATAACCATTCTATCAAGTTTACATTACCAATTCTGTCCAAAGAGGTTCTCACATTACGAATACCTCGAATGTGAGCTGAATGGGGGGACTTCGATCCGAAAGGGCTTTCACTCACTCTCAAGAAAAGCTATTTATCCTGTCTCAAGGATTCAAAAGAAATCACTCAATCTTTCCATCATCGCATTCGATAAGTATCCGAGTAATCTTGCAATTGATACGACCGAGCCGATCTGGAGGTCTTGATTAGGACCGTAATGAGAGCTAGGTCAAAGGTTCACAAAGGGGACTCTGGTTGAGTCAAGGCCGCTGAAATGAATTTCTTCGTTATCCGCTATGGGTTTACAAGTCAAGAACCCCGCAAAAATGAGAGAGAAATAATTTTGCTCGAACTTCTTTGAGCGATGCTTAAAATAATTGAACTCTAAGTTAACTCAAGTGTCATAGTCAGAAAAGACTTTTGAAGGGTTGTACCATGGGTTATGATATGGGGACTTGGAAAAGAAAGGATTCATTTTGGCTCAGAAAATGTATGAGAAGCAGCTTGATGTTGGTGACCATCGGAATCTTGTCACCGACCTTGGTCTTCCGGAAATGTCTTCAGAAAGAATTCCATCATTGAATGAGGGATGGTAGTTTTCTACTCGAAAATTGCACTTTGCAAACGACTTCTTGGGGAGTCTTCTTCACAACAAGTGTCTGTCGAGGATTTGCAAGAGACACAATGCAAACATGTACATGGAATTTACAACTTAACATGCAAAAATGTACATTCAAAATTCAGAAGTACTTTACAAATGAATGTGCATTGGCCTTACTTTTGGTAGACACTTTGCTTTTCCTATGCTCTAAATTTTCATATGAGATCAGCCTTTGCTTTTCTTACTCCCGACTCTCATTTTTCTTTTTTACTTTTTTTTTCGAGAGGAGATTTTTTTTTCTTTTTCTTTGAGAGCTCTTCGACATCTCTCTATTTTGCTTTTTTTTTTTTTTTTTTTTAGAGCGGGCCCTTTTCCTTTAAGCTGAGTTTGCCTCTCCCTTTTTTTTTTTTTACAATCCCATGATTTTGAACCAAGAATTACAACAAGCATAAACATTTACAAAGAAAAATTATGTAAACATAAAAAATCTAGCATACAAGAAATGAGTCCATTCAGGAATTCTCTGTTGACCCAACCATCTCCAATTCTAATCCTTGGGAAAATGCTATCTTCGTCTTTGGAATGAGCAAATGATCACCAACGGGGGTTTAAGAAATGAATTTGCGGGTTCAAGTGGACTATGCAAAGAATGAAGTGTATAGGATAGAGAAATGAATGTTATTTATCATCATAAGGCACTTGAATTAAAATTTGAGTATAAATGCAAAGAAACACCCGAAGATTAATGTTAGTTCGAGCAAGAAAATTTCTAACCATTTACCTCGTATTGCTGCTGGAATTAACTCGTCTGGACCCCGATGTGGGGTGGTTCTTGACAGGGGTAAAGAAATGAAACCACCGCTCAAAAGGGGTAATCAATGGATCACCTGTAGTGTTTGGGATAGAGAACTGAATGCCTCAGTCATTTCGGCTATCGTACCTTTTGCGAGAAAACCTTTTACCTTGTGAAATGCGGAACTTAGCCACCGTTCAACCCGCTTGAAAAAATGGGACGTGTTTGGAAAAAGATTGCCTTTCATCATCCTTTCCCGCCCCATTCCATGCATTTGATGTATTTTATGTAGTTCATGTTCCTTATTCAGAGTTGGTAAATTAAACATGAGGAACAGTCATGCACAAATTATGCAATGTATGAGTGTTTTCGAGCATATAAAATGCAGCAACTTTTTATCTTGGTGGATAGAATTTGCAAGCACATAAGAAACTTCTTAAGGGCGTGGATCGTGAGTTGCCCCTGCTCATGCAAATGAGTTGCAAAACTTCATTATCCGGTTCGAGACATGAGATTGTCAAAGGCTTCAAAAATTTCTCATTTCATTAATTTTAGGGAGAAAGGATACTTCCCTATCTGGAAAGGCAAGTGACTCTATAAAAATCAAAAGGGAAAGCGTCAATGTATGTTCTCATGTTCTAAACGAGTTGAAACGATACCGCTTTACCCTTGTACGAATTTCTTGTGAACTTTGAATTGAAAAGATCAACTCATCTGGATCGGATTGTATGTCCGGGATGTTATCTCTCCGGTTTTGTAACCATCCGGGCTGAGCTTCAATCGGCATTGAAATGCGAAGCAAAAAGGTTTTTATTAATCTTTGTATATTGATGCCAAATCCCGAGATCGAACCCGGGACGCCTCGGATCACTCTCATTCCCTCAACCACTAGGTCGTGATGTTGTTGGTGTTCATTGGTGGTTTGCTTTTTGTTATATTGTTCTCAAAGCAGTTGGCAATCCCCCGTCGAGAATAAAATAAGCTTAATTTAGAGTTTGAAACGACCGAGAGCCAATTGGAATGATACGGAGTTACCCATCATTGAGCTCGCTTGGTCTTTTACTCGTATTCTTTCAAGTAAGGCTATTCGGAATCTCTCTTTACGGGCGTTCGGGAGCGTTATCTACAAATTGATTTGCTACCAAGCTAGCTTAACAGGGAACTTACGCATTTGATAAGAGAGGAGGAAATTCTCCATTTAACACTGGATAAATTCTAGACAACTAAAAAGTAAAAAATATCCCACACAGGGGAACTATACACGGAATTAAAGGAGTATTCATGCGAGATTGATTTCGCCTCTTTATCTGGCCACTCCAACGATCGATCGATTCTGTCTTGGACCAAACACTAACAATCGTTGTTTGAAAACTCATAATTACTTGCTTCGGATCACAGCTCTGGAGGTCCTTCATTTCCAAACAGGCTCATCAAGGTGGCAAGGTCATCATCAAAGTAATCTTCTGATTTTTCGAGCAATTGATACTCAAATTGGGCATTGTTACTTGCTAACACCGGCGACAGATTTTCCACTTTGTTTTCGCCGTGAGCGATCTGACTCCTTGAGCTTGAGCCTCCGCCGTTGCTCGGGAACTTGTAGGGATGATCAACCGGTCTGCTGGTAGAACCACCAGCGGAAGGTTGGTATGATCTGTATTCTTGATTGGGAAGTGGCCGGGTACCTTTTGCTCGTTAGGTTTTCCCGGTATTGATCTTCCAGTTAACTCAGGTCCGGTCGCCTTAGTCCCAAGCTGCATCGTGCTTCCTCGACTTATCTCTAAACCTTTGAAGGTGATTCGTGACACTTTGCATGGTGAGTCCGTCTATATTCATTGTTTTGAGTACAAATTCTGGTCGTCTTGAATTGATTCCTAGCAGTCGAACCGCCTCAATGAATATAGAATGAAGCTCGGTGGATCAAAGGGGCCTTTTCTTTTGGACAAATCGTCGTCGTCACCTTGGTCGTAGTTTTTTTGTTCGAGTAATTGCTTCCTTACAACATGTTGCCAAATGTTTTGAAACACTCGAACGCAGACCGGCTTCAGTAGGACGTCTCGGGCACCATGCAATATGGCCCTCATTATGAACTGCCGATCATCACTTGCTGATACTACGATGACCCGTATGTCCAACTCGGAATCAGTGATCTTTAAGAGATTGAAACCATCCATGTCGTTCCCTACCATGGTTGTGACGACAATGTCGAAATCATATTTGTACTGCCTCGGCACTTCTAAGGCTTCCGTTGCTTTCGCATAAGCGAAACCCCCGTACATGCAACATCTCAAGATAGCAACGAGGACCGAGAGGGAAACGGGGTTGCCATCAATGGCCATGACTCGCAGATCCTCAAGATAGGAAGCTTCCCATACTTCCGCCTGGAATGAATGTGTTTTGCTTTTAAAACCTTCCATATGTAGACCGAAAATGGCAGTTTCGACCCGAGACCGAGCTTTAGATGTTCTCGGACTTGCAAAACAATTTGCCCGAAAATCACAAAAGCGATGGTGGCCTTTCGTGACGAGTTCTAGTGGTCATTAGGTGCATAGAGACTTTATAAACTTTTTCCGATCTGTTAGTCTTGCATATAGGTTCTCGCTTTTTCTACGAAAGAGGACAGCTTTTTCTCTCCTTTCCGGTCTTAGTGCTTTGGATCCATTTCGTAATAACTCTTACCTCTCACTCAATCTGTCATCTTTTTCCTTTTCCGATATGTAGGAGCCCTCAAATCTTTTCGCTTTCTCCATGAACGAGGCGGTTATTTCCCTCCTCCTACGAACGAGGCGCTTATTTCCCTCCTCAAATCTTTTCGCTTTCTCTACTAACGAGACGGCTATTTTTTTTCAAATCTTTTCGCATCTACCTATGTGAAGGCTTTCAATGCTTTTCTTTTCGGCGTTCAATCAAATCTGACAAGGAATTCACGCATTTAAGCATGATGATATTCGCGGATAGTACTATTCTTTACCCCCTAGATTAACTCTAGGCGTAAAAAGAATAATGTCTCACATGGGGACTTTGTAACAAACAGTACATTCATTCATGCATGTCCCTACTTCTCTTGAGGATTCGTAAGGGCTAACTAATAATGCTCAAAAGAGTGATATTTTGAGAGCCCATAATAAAAAACTCAAGCTTCGTGTAGGCTACGGATTCGAAGTTCCATCGGCGTTGAATTGGCCGACCGTGACATCGGGGAAACTCCAATTGTAGTGATGCATGTCCCTTCCCTCGAAGGGCATCGATTCTGCCTCCGCAAGATCGACTTTCTAGGACTTATCCCCAACGAAATCCGATTGTGCGAGAACTTGCTCTAGGGGATGAACCGATAAATGAGCATCTTCAATGCTCGGATGTGGCTCATCGAGGAACATGTCACCAATGGGGGTGCTACGGACATGGCAAACAGCGGTGTTAAGAGCATCCATATACCTCTTGTTCTCTGCTCGAAGCTTTTCATTTTCTTCCTTTAGAGACGCAAGTTCATGACTTTCACTTTGAACCTTCACTCGGGCCCGCTTGTTTTGAAACCGGAACTTGACCTTCAAGGGCTCCATTCCTAGCTTCCGGCTCAATTCATTTTTTCGTTTCTTGTTCATGTAAGGGCACTCCTTGAAGGCAACTTCGAGCTCTTTGATTTGATGTTTTCTTTTATGGGGTTGACTACGGCTGCTGTTGCTATTGTTGTTGCTGTTATCGAGATCTTGAACTTCACCGCCAAGGGAGTTGGGTTTTACGACTTCCGCGCTGGATCTAGCCTCGAAATCCAGCAGTTCGTTCTCGGGGATGTTTAGGTTGGTTACCTCCAATAAGTGCTGGTAGCCTCCAAACATGTTGGATTGAAATACTTCTTACTGCCTTTTGTTCACTCTACTCTCCGCCGTATGCTTACTCTCTCCAAATTCTTCTCTTCTTTTTTCTTTTGAGTAATCGGGTATGTTCCAAAGCCTCCCTTTTAACGTGGATGAAAACCATCAAGCCGGCGCTTCTCCCAAGATTTCGTGTTTCCCGCTCCGTCCTCTTCCTTTCCTTTTGACATGGTGGGACCCTTAAATCTTTTCTGCAGGTGTAGACTTGTCTCTCTCTTAATTTTTCAATTATGGCGGGACCGTTAAGTCGTTTCGCAACTTTTTCAGATTTATGAGGCTTGAGATGGTAGATCCGTAATTCACGGACGAAACGTCCGTAGTTTTACCCGGATAATTAACTCGGCCCCCACCGCAATTATTGCTATGACTTTTCCCGCCCTTTAAATTAGGATTTAACGTCGAGACGATTATCGCTTTCATATCTTCATCTCCAACCTTCTAAGCACTCTTTCGCATCCATTCTTTTTCAGCCGCTTCAACAACAATGGCCTTCCTCCCCGCATACGTCTTCTCGGCTGAAGTTTTGGCCAAATGGGAGAAACTTTACAATCTCCTAGGCCAGGGCTATTCTTATATAGCCAACCATCCGGATCTTAGGCCGAAATTCGTCTTATGTTTAGGGATATGGACACTGCTTCTATTCAAGGTACCAAGTTAGAAGAGGAATATAGAACCTTCCCTACCCTCTACACTAACTTCCCGGAGGCTTACAATCATGTTCATCAAGTTGTTACCTTGACCCATCTTGTGAGAGCTCACTATCGGGATCGGTCAGACCGCTTGGTGTTGGCCAATCTTGTAGCCGAGAATTATAAGAATGCCATTGACTATGGTAATGAACAAGTCTCACTGTTGATTCGTGAGAGGGGGAACTTGGTGGAACGTTTAGCCATGTCCCGGATCATCTTCGAGCGGGATCCGCTCAATATTGTTTTGAAATTCCAATGCTCATGGCTCGAAGAAAGGATGGACGATCCGACTCTCGATATAGCCCGCGGAAGAATGCTGATCCATGACCTGGAATTTGCTGCCGAGTACCACGAGGACAAGGTAGCCAAGCTTAAAGAGAAGTGTGAGCTCCTCCTCTTTAAGCTGGCGGATCTTGATTCTCGGAGCGATCGGTGCAAGCGGAGCATCAATTGTATGGAGGATCGGTTAAACTCCTTTGTGATGCTCATCGGGGCTCGGTTTGGCTTTACGTTCCCACCCCGATGATCTATTTGTAAGGCTTTCCGATGGATGAAATGAATGCAAGTTTTTACTCATTTGCGTTTCGCTTTCGTATTATTCGATCTTCCATATGCTGATAGATTGAAGGGGCTCTTCGTTTTACTCATTTCATCTTGGTCGTCATATCTTTTTTCGCGAGATAACCCTTTTACTCTGTGAATATGTAAATCTCACGCTACCGATGGTCAATTTAATTGGGCCGGAGAGACTCCCCCATTTGAAACAATCTCTCAGCAAAGATTAGTAGCGAGAAAACAAACGAATGCCCAAATGTGAACAACTCGTGAATCAGTATTAATATTATAACTCGATTATGAAAACATCAGAGTGAATCAAGTATAATATTTCTTTACAGAGTCAGAATTGACTGGGTTGGTAAAGACACGACCATCCATCTCGGTCAGAATCAAAGCACCACCAAGGAGCACCTTCTTTACTATATATGGACCACCATAGTTTGGAGCGAATTTCCCTTCCGGGAGTGGGACTATTGACAATAATTTTCTCAAGACCAGGTCATTGATCCGAAAATATCGAGGCCGAACTTTTTTGTTGAATGAATTAGCAACCCTCTGCTGATAACACCGGCCATAACATATAGCCTTAAGTCTCTTTTCATCGATCAGATTCAATTGGCCTGCCCTCCGATGGATCCATTCAGCTTCAGTCGGCATAGCTTGAGACAAGATACGTAAGGAAGGAATTTCCACTTCAACCGGTAGAACAGCCTTCATTCCATATACAAGAGAATACGGGGTTACCCCAGTAGATGTCCGGATCAAGGTCCGATACGCCATAAGTGCAAATGGCAACCTCTCATGCAAATCGCGATAATTTTCAGCCGTCTTTGCTAAGATTTTCTTAATGTTCTTATTGGCGGCTTCTACTATTCCATTCATCCGAGGACGATATGGGGAAGAGTTCAAATGCTTGATCTTGAATTCCTTAAACAATTCGTCCATTAGTTTGTTGTTTAAGTTCGAGCCATTGTCGGTGATTATAGCTTCGGGTGAACCGTATCGAGCAATGATATCCCGATGGATAAATTTCACGATATTTCGTGCCGTGACCACTAAATAGGATGCGGCTTCGATCCATTTGGAGAAATAGTCAATCACCACCAAGATGAATCGATGTCCATTGGATGCTTAAGGGTTGATAGGGCCGATAACATCAATGCCCCACATAGAAAACGGCCATGGTTCGGATAATTGATGTAACTCATTTGGAGGGACATTAATCTTGTCACCATGAATCTGACATTTGTGATAGCTCCGGACATGCTGAATACAATCTCTTTCGAGTGTGAGCCAATAATAACCCAATCTCATAATCTTCTTAGCTAACAAGTGGCCGTTCATGTGTGGACCACGGATCCCTTCATGTACTTCCATCATCAGACGAATCGCTTCGGTTGAGTCAACGCATCTTAGCGGGACGGAATCGAATGACCGTTTGTATAAATTCTCTCCGTTCAAGAAGAACTTCGAGGCCATCTTCCTTATGTACTTTTGGTCGGATACGGTACATTTTTCAGGGAACTCCCGCTTCCGAATATAAGTCTTGATGTCATGGTACCACGGCTTACCATCGGGTTCATCGATTACGACCATACAATATGCCGGTTTTTTAAATACCTCGATCTTTAGTGGATCAACCTCAAGTCCATTGGCGACTTGTAACATTGATGAAGACAAGGTAACCAATGCATCAACGAATCGATTATGAGTCATGGACAGATACTCAAATGAGATATCCTCAAATTCCTCCACCAGTTTATCCAGATACTCATGGTAGAGTAGCAATTTAGCATCTCTCGTCTTCCACTTTCCAACAATCTGAAGGATAATTAAAGCGGAATCTCCGAACACCTTGAGTCCGGCTATCCCCATTTCAATCGCAGCCTGCAGACCGAGGATGCATGCCTCATATTCTGCTATGTTATTTGCACAAGAGAATACCAATTTTGCTGCCACAGGATAATGTCGACCACCTGGAGATATCAGAACCGCGCCCGTGCTCGATCCCGATAAATTGACAGCTCCGTCAAAATACATAGTCTAGATATAATCCTCCACCGACATGATTCAATCTTCAGAATGATAGGCATCATCATCTCGTCCCCGATTTTCAGCTAGGACATCTGCTATAGCCCATCCCTTGATTGACTTTCGGGACAAATATTGAACATCAAACTCGGAGATGAGGATTTGCCATTTGGCAAGTCTACCAATCAAGGCGGGTTGATTTAACAAGTATTTGATAGGATCGCACTCTGTCACCAGAAGCACCTGGTAATGCAAGGTATATTGCCGAAGCCTGTGCAGTACCCGCACTAACGCCGCACATGTTTTCTCCGCTTTAGAGTATTTCATTTCCGAAATTGTGAATTTCTTGCTCAGATAATAAATGGCTCGTTCTTTTCCATCCTCCTACCTCTCTTGGGCTAACATAGCACCCAAGGACTCACGAAGGATTGTGATGTAGAGGATTAAAGGTTGCCCCAGCTTTGGAGGAACAAGCACGGGTGGATTCATGAGATGCTGCGTCAGTTTCCCAAAAGCTTCTTCACATTCGCTATCCCATTAGACTAGCGCATTTTTCTTTAACGGTTTGAGGAATGGCTTAGCGGTTTCTGATAACTAAGAGATGAATCGAGCAATATAGTTTAGCCTACCCATCAAACTTCGAACTTCTTTAACCGTCGTCAACGGCTTAAGCTCACGAATAACCTTGACTTTAGAAGGGTCGACCTCGATGCCGTTGCTGCTTACCACGAATCCGAGCAACTTACCCGAGCTGGTCCCAAAGACACACTTGGCGGGGTTGAGGCGTAACTTGTACTTTCGGAGTCTGTCGAACAATTTCTTCAGCGTTTCGACGTGATCTTCTCCACGCCTTGTTTTTGCTATCATGTCATCGACGTAAACCTCAATCTCATTATGCATCATGTCGTGGAAAAGGGCAACCATGGCTCGTTGGTAAGTAGCTCCAGCGTTTCTGAGACCGAACAGCATCACCCGGTAATGGAACATTCCCCATGGTGTAGTGAAAGTGGTTTTCAACTTGTCATTTACATTCATCGGGATCCGATTGTACCCGGAGAAACCATCCATGAATGAAAACAATTCAAACCCTCGCAGACTATCAACAAGTATGTCGATATGCGGGAGGGAAAAATCATCTTTATGACCGGCCTTATTCAAATCTCGATAATCGACACGAACTCGAATACGCCCATCCTTCTTCATGATTGGGACTATATTGGCAACCCAATCAGAGTATTCTGTAGTCTCAAGGAATCCGACGTCAAGCGACTTCATGACCTCTTCTTTGATCTTCCGGACCAATTTTGGTCCGGCCCTCCTTGACTTTTGCACCACCGGCTTAGCCAAGGGATCAATCGGCAAACAATGTTCGACAATGGAACGGTCAAGACCGGGCATATCCGCATAGGACCAGGCGAAAATGTCCCGGTAATCCTTCGGGAGCTTAATCAAGCGTTCGGACATCTCTTTGGAAAGGTTTGCCCCGATCTTAACTTCTTTAGGGTTTTCCGCATCACCTAGGTTGACCGAGATAGTTTGTTCACCGGTCAAGGGCTTGATCTCCTCATGTCGTTCGAAATCCCGACGAATTTCCTCATAATCTGACGTGGACTCATCTAAGTCGTACACTTCCGAATCCACTAGGTTTCCCTCTTCATGTATCCCTCTGAAACATAAAATAATAAAATCAGAAGGACAAACAAGGCTTAATTGCGGTGTGATTTTTTTTTAATTTTTTTTTTTATTTTTTTTATTTTTTTATTTTTCAAAACCGTGGGACATGAATTCTTGAAGAAACCCAACCCTCATTTCTTACCATGATGACAAACTTGTTGGTCGTTGGTTATCGTCATCGGGTTGGTTTGGGATACTTGAACAAGATTCGAAAAATAGTGCAATTTTATTGATATGAAATTACATGTTCTAGGAAAGAAAATCCAAAAGTGCAAGACAGAATAGAAATCCAAATGCGATCTAAAACCTAAAGGAAACAGAAAATGTCCCACGTAGGGGATTGCATAAACATAAAGATGTTACTCTGAATCTAAACCCTCCGATGGATCATCATATATGGCATTAACGAATGATTTGGAAGGTTTAGGCACTAGGTAAGGTTCCTCCTCATGCGCTCCGCTCCGTCTTCAGATATAGCAGCAATAGTTACATCATCAAAACAACCGGCGATATCGAAGACCTCTTCATCCTCTTCAAACCCTATTGGCTCAACTGCAGTGCCTTGATCCTTCGGTATGTCGAGGAACACAATCCCCAAGTCATCTTCGAGTTGGGTCAAATTGTCGTAGCCTCCGACCACTCCAACTGATCGGAAAGTGGTATATAGAGATGGGGGTGAAAGATCGTATGCACGCTTACCGTGACCCATTACGCCTCTTTTATACCCACGCCCTTGACATCCCGCACCGGCTGTGTGAGATTGGCCTTTGGGTTCAATTGGGGTGCGAATCCGTTGGCCATGTCTACCTAAACCCATACCGGGCTTAAAGCCATTGCCCACCATTATCTTAGCCACCATAAGAGAAGTGGTTGACATTTCGAGAACCGGCAAAAGACTTTCCGGTGATGCATGGATGATGTGTACTATCTCAAAAGCGTAGTAGGAATTTTCTTCATCATGAGCCGGCTCAATGTAAGGGATGGCCGTTTCATTGAAAATCTGGTGGTCTTCCTCTCCATGGACAATCACCAACTTCTGTTCGACCACGAACTTAATTTTCCGATGAAGGCTTGATGGGACAGCTCCGGCATTATGAATCCAAGGTCGGCCTAGGAGAAGGTTAAAGGCCAAAGGAATATGTAGTACCCGGAAGAGAATGTCAAACAAAAAAGGCCCGATCTGAATCTCCAAGTTGATCTCGCCCAAGACATCCTTCTTTACACCATCGAATGAGCGGACGGAAGTCTTGGCCGTCCGCAACCCGGCCGTGTCAATTCCAAGACGATTCAATATGGCTAATGGGCAAATATTCAGTGCCGACCCATTGTCAATAAGTACCCGAGCTACGTGGGTTTGCTTGTGTTTGATTGTTATGTGCAAAGCTTTATTATGGCCCGATCCTTCGAGCAGAATCTCATCGTCGGCGAATGTGACACGATCTTTTAGAAGGATCGTCCCTACGAGGTTCTCTAGTTTGTCATGTTCAATATTCTCGGGTACGTGAATTTCACCGAGTACCTTCATTAAGGACTCCCGATGCTTCTCGGATGACCGTAGAAGTTCAAGTAGGGATACCTGAGCCGGTGACTTTCGCAACGGGTCAACAATGCTATACTCACTCGCCTTGATTACGACCAAGAATTCCTTAGCATCTTTTTCAGTGACTTGTTTAGTAGGTTGGTCATTGCTATAAGCGTATCCTAATCTTGTTATCAAGGCAAGATCGTAGGATCAAGGAACCGCCTTGTCACTAATGTACGAAAAAGGCCGGGGCGAGGCAATGACTATTCCAAGTTCATCGTCCGCCGCATCTTTCAAGGCGGGCATGTCTCGCTAACTCGGGTCGTTCTTGATCAAGTTAGTCACATTGGCATCTTCCACTTAAGACTCTTGAAAGGTCTCGGGTTGGGTCAAAACTGCGAGCTCCTAATTCCAGCCAATGATAATCCGGGATATAGTGGCCACTGTCCGGGTTTGACTTGCCCGCACTATGAATCCGTCCTTCGGGAGAGCAGAGACCTTTTCCTTCAACCGATGAGTGATGTTAGTTCACCGACCTCATAATATCCTGCCCTGATCGGAGCGTTGAGAACATCGGCTACTTCAACCTTAATAGCACCAACCCGTCCGATTCCCAGCCAGAATACATTATTAACTTTACCGTAATGATCCGGCAAAGGATTATTCTAGACATTCGGCTGTTTGTTGCCTTGGAACGAGAATGCTTTAGAATCGAGGAGATCTTGAATCCGATGCTTCAAGATGAAACAGCCATCGGTGTCATGTCCAAGCTCCCCGCAGTGGTAATCACATTTCTTCGATGGATCATATCTCGGCAAGCTTGTGTTACTGGGTCATAGAGGCTCGGAAGTCGGTAAACCTCTCTTACGTAGAACCGCGAGTACCTGCGACGGGATTCCCGGTAAAGGAGTAAACCGCCGAGGGGACCGTTGATTCCCTCTTTCTCGTTGCGCGCCGAAATTAGCCTCTTGCTGATTAGGAATTTGTATGATCGGCGTCCGGGTCGTGGGTTTTTGGCTGTAGGTCATGTTGACCTGTGGGGCCGGCTCTTTGTCTTTCCTTACCGCAAACCTCTTAGTCGTCGTGGCAACATCACCGTACCAACCTTCCTTCATGCCGTTCTCGATTTCTTCAGCCATCGCGATGAGATGGCTGAATGACGTGGCAATGGATCCCAAAATTCGAGTTCTCATAACTCGCGGCGGGGTGGAAACAAACAATTTCATGAGTTTCCTTTCGGGAGGGACCGGTTTCAACTGAGATGCCACGTTCCTCCACCTGGTAGCATACTGCTTGATTGTTTCTCTCTTATTCATCTCAAGCTGCTCAAGGTCTTGTCTGGTGGTGATCACGTCCAAGTTAAAGCTAAAATGTTTGATGAAAGCATTAGCTGCCTTTTCCTAATCATCCATCCGGTAGATCTCGTAGTCCGTATACCATCTCATGGCAGCTTCTTTTAAACTAGCCTGGAAAGTCCGAACCATTAGGGGTCCGTTGGTCGCATGCTTATTCATTCTTGCCTGGTACATCCGGACGTGCTAAACTAGGTTGGAAGTCCCATCATACTTCTCGAAGTCGGGCATCTTGAACTTCTCTAGCACTGTGACCTTTGAAAAGACAGACATGTCAATCTGGGGTATGTTGTGAGTTCCCTCGACCTCTCGGATCCTCTGTTCCATTTGGGCCAACAACTTGGCCGTATCACCATTCAATCCGGGGGCCACGGGGCTGGCTTGAGGGATTGGGACTACGGGCGGCGTGCTCGAGCTCACGCCCGTGAAGATCACATCTTCTAGCGGCATTGTCCGATGGGGAGCGGTTTCCAGGGCTTTACCGGAGTTGTCCATAGGAGGAATTAGAGCAGGAATGGTTAGCGGCGGGCTAGAGGTGGATGATTGAAGTTTGGCGAAAAAGGCGGCCATCATTTCCTCCATCTTTCGGGACATCATCCCTTCAAAGTGCTCGGTCAAGGAGCCAAGTTTCTCGTCTAGGGCAGCACTAACGGTGGCGTTAATGTCGGCCATCCTCTTCAGAATCGATCGAGTAATATGTGGAGGATCCGTGATAAATTACCCGTACGCAATAACAAACCCAAAATGAGTACAGGGAGCAAGAATAGCGAGCCAGCCCATGGCATCCCTCTAGACTCAAACGAACAAAGTAATTATGACCAAAGGAATAGAACAGGCAATTTTCAGTTTGTCCGCTTTTACGAAAAAATCCGTATTAATTCGTACGTTGATCGAATTTCATCCAAATTTTACGAGCTTGTAGTTGAGAAGATGGTAAACAACTTTTATGTTGGCCAATCGGACTGGAAATGAGCGGATCAAATCAGTTTAATGTGTCTTTCCGAAAAATCGCATTTAGAAAACTGTTATAACCGCAGGTAGTTGAAAAAACGAAAGGCCATCTTAAATTATGAATTTAATTCTGAAATTTTGTAGGATATTAGTTGAAACATAGGTCTACAACTTTCATGTTTGGTACTTACTCAAAACTCGATCATAGAATTTAGTAAAAATCGTACAACAGGAACAAGCCAAATCAGAATTGAGGACAACCGATGAAATTGTAAAAACTACAGAAGCAAAGTGTGAAATTGGAAACAAGACAATGAGATTCCTAAACAATCAACCTATGAAAGTAAATACATGACTCAATTTAAGCAAACCAATAAATCAAACGGTCTTTCTTTTTTTAGAGGCCACATGATCTGTAGACGAATGGGCCTTTAAGGCGCGCCGCAATCGTTCATTCTCCTTCGCCAAAGCATCTGCCTTTTCTTGGGCCTTCATCGCCTTCTCTTCGCTTGCTTTGAGTTGAGCTTGACGGGTATGCTGCATTGTCACGATCGGGATCTTCGGGAGTATCTCAGCGGGGATGGCATGAAACCGAATATACTGAGTTGTGGCAAAGTGACTCCTCATTTTTCCGGTGAGCTCTTCTATGGGCCAAATCAGCCTTCGATTAGAACACTCCCGCCAAGCCTCGAAATGACATCTCAATTCTGCTCTGTAGTTCTCGTCCTTCTCAAATTGAACTTGGAATTCGTTGGGCCCAAGTGAAGGCGGGATGTCCCGGAGAACCCGAAATTGTCGTGTAACCCGAAGAGGCCGATAGCTGGTTGCTCCATAAATGCCCATCAAAGGCACGGGTTTCTGGTCACCATGGCATAGTCGAGCTTCTACCACTCGGAACCATACAGGTTGCCAAAGGAAAATCTTAGGATTTGGATTTTCGAATAAATGGACCCACTGCGTATAGTGCAAGTTTTTAGTTCGATCCTGTATTTGTTTAAATCTTAAAATAGGGTTGTCGATCATACCCATTTCAAATACAATCATGTTTTCCCCGAATTGAGAAAGGTGTGAGAAAAACCAGATTTGTAAAAACTCAATTGGGGCTCGAAAAGTCTTATATTTTTCTTTCTTGTTTTCTTTTTTAGAATGAGCGAAACGTGTTAATGAAATGAAAGTTTCAGCAAGGATGATGTTTACAAAATTAACCCCACCACAAACTTGTTTTACCGTCCATGCTATCACGGGATCTATAGCGTTCTGACGGAATGGAAAAATGATAAGTCCGAAAAAGGTTAAGATAAAAATCTTAGATCTCATGAGATCGGAGTTATTTTCAAAACATTCAATGAGGAAAGATAATGGGAATGCCTGGCAGTTACCCTTCAGCACTTTTTCAATTTCTTTTTTAGTCGAACCTAAAAATTCAGCGAGCACTACCACCGGATCTATCCGAATAGGTGGTTCAACCACATCCAACTCAATTGATTTTTCAATGGCAATAATGTATTCTTCCAGAGTGGGTGTGAGCTCAAACTTACCTCCGAACACAAACGTGGTCGTCTCGGGGCACCAAAAATGAGCAAGTGCTTGCATGATCCCGCTTTGAACATCAATATCAAGAATTGGCAACATGAACCCGATATGCTTGAGCACGTACTGCTGGCCATCCGACTTCAACTTACCCCATAACTTCTTGAGCTCTAGCTTCGGAGTAGGCACGAAACGGATATCGTTGCGACCCATTCGTATATAGATCACGTGCCAATTAAATCAACCTAAACCATGGACCAGCCCAAAATAAAAATGAGATAACATGGCATAAGAGACAAGAAATTACCGCTCGTAGGAAGAAAATGTCAATCACAAAGACATGCGCATGAAGTGTGGATTCAGATTTTAGTTCTTTTAGCAAAATGAAATGAAAGACAGAATGACATGTCGCAGCCTTGCGTATGTTCATCATGACTAGTTGCTGCCTCGCATACATAGTCACGATTAGTCGGGTCCAATCATCTCGGCTTGGTTCGGTCGACAAGAGCAACTCTCATGCATCATAGCCTCACGTGCATGAGAATAACTCTTGAGCCATTTTTTGAAGAATTCGGGATCCAAGCGGGATAACCTTTAGCGAAGCCTTACCGCCAAGATTAAAGAACCATATAAATACCATCCCGAAACTATCGGGTGACCCGGGTTCGGTCACAAGTCAAAGTGGTGTAGTGCAATTATATAGAGGCATGCACGACATTTTAAAAGCAATCAGCACTCCGATAGTTCAAAAATTAAAATTCTCATCACCAAGCACGCAAAACGTAGATTAGCCACGAGACTCCTCCCCTTATAACTCCCTTTCTCGCAAAAACCATTTAACACCTAAGGATTAAAATTCAAAAAAGATTGCCAAATCAAGTGATTTTATTTTTTATGAAATTATTCTGGCCTAAGTTCTCTTTGGGTCCCAAGTGGAGTCGCTAAGTCGCCGTGACCTAAAAAAATAAACAAGTTAATTTTCGGGCTAATGGATTATCGGGTTAATTAATTAACCAACCTAACTCGAGACTCTCCCAAGTCCATACCAAATCGCAACTTAAGGTACAAATAATTAACATGCAACGTGTTTTGAATTTGGAGTCGCCACTAATCATTTTCGGTAGGTTGATTAGAAACCTAAATAAAATAGCGGGAGAAAACTATCTTATTTCCGCGAACCGAGAGATTTTGAATTCGGGGGATTTGGTTACGCTAGATTACTCTAACGCCCTTTCGGTACCATTTTCATGAAAAATATTTGATTTGACAATTTTGATGGATTTTACTTGAAATTCAGAGATGCAAATTTTTTTTAGTTTTTTTCTTCTTTTTTATGAGAATGTAAAACATTGAACTTTGTGCAATATACACCATGAATGATTTAGAAAGAAAGAAAATGCAGCCAATCACGAGTATTTATAAAAATAAATTAACATGTAATAATGCTAAAATTTGAAACACGTGGCATGTCTAAAATAAACAAACAAATGTTCAAACCAAATGATTACATTTTTGTAGATCGAGATAGAAAAGATTACCTTTTATTACACAAAATCTTACTCACGTACACATTATAGTTCCCTTCAAGATCTCGAAGCTGGAAGAACGCGACTGTCGTCGAAAATGGCAAGCAGTGGCGTTGTTGGGTGGCGAGAGGCGAAATATGTGTCGGGACTCGTCGAAGATGATGCTCGACTAAAGCTCTTTTCTTCACTCTCGAATTTTCTCTTCCGATTTTTCTCAAGAACTCTCTTTTTCCTCTCTAAGAATTCCTCTCAAAAACTCTCTCAATTCTCTTCCACCCCAAAAAACTCTCTCAATTCTCTTCATCTTTTATAGGCAAAGTTCTTCATCCTTCATTCTTCATCTTCACTTCCTCACCTTCCATTTTCATCTTCTCTTCTTCATTTTCATCTTCATTTCCTCACCTTCCATTTTCATCTTCCCTTCTTCATATTCATCTTCTCTTCACCATCTTCCTTTCATTATCTTCTCTTCACCATCTTCCTTTCTCCATCTTCTTTTGGTATTTGCAATACAGTCCCCGAAGTTCCAAGTATTTGCAATACGATCCCCGAAGATTTAAGTATTTGCAATACAATCCCTAAAGTTTCAAATCTTCTCGGTGTATTTTTCCATCCCGTGCCTAGTCTAGACGCATGTTAAATTAAGTGTTACGCTTGCCCAATTATATGTCAATGCAATGTACGCTAAAAATAAATATGTGAGATGATTTTTATAATTTTTATGCAAAAAATAGATTATTCAAAATTTAGGCGTCAACAGCTTTGTGTTGCGTTTTAAGATGTAAGAACTTGCTCCTCGGGCACATTTTATCAGACAATGGCCACATGAACAGAAATAGTTTAAGCCTGGTCTTTAGTAGAGATCATCTCTTATCTAATAGTCTATCTCGTAACCGTTTATAGATATATGGTGACGACACACTACTATAGATGACTTTGTGGACGGTAATCAATGGTTGATGTGAAAATTATTTGGCCCTTTCGGTATCTTGTAGAGCATAATAGAAAAACAAAGGCACCATGCTACAAAGGAATATATCATAATTCTACCGGAAAAGATGGAGGTGGCTCATCCAATAAGAAGCCTCTTTCACCATTTGAGATTCTCAGCTACTTCAGGCGAGCAAAACTTGTTGACGTCATGTAGTATATGCCACGATCAATCTTATGTATACTCGGTCTGCTCACTTGAGGAGAGAACATTTCTCATGAAATTATTTCCTACTACACTAAGAACGACTTCCTCACCGACAAAGCTCCCGATATGCTTGCATTATTTTTTTCTCTTTGTGCTTTCATAGGCAGCAAGACATGCAGCGGCGGAAGCTCTTGATGATGTTCTTGAACAGCAGCAGAGGACTGGATTTTCGGCTGCATAAGGTGCAGAGGAGTCTTAACCATGCTCTTTTGCATGACATGTGAACCATGAATATTGTGTGCAGCAGCATTGTCGATCATTGGTACTGTTGCGCGGAACAAGCAATCGAACAATAAAATAGATAGAACAAGAAAATAAATCGGACACCGGATGTACGTGGTTCGGTCATAGAGACCTACGTCAACGGGAAGAGCAGCAACGAATTCCACTATAGATCAAGCGATACACGGAGATTACGGATCACACTCGAGTCACTCAAACACTCTCGGTGTTTCCACTTAATTACATCCAAGAACGCACACAATGTTTAGCCCCCAATTCCTAGCGAAACAATCTCTCGAACTCGCAAAGGAATTAAAACAAATCTAACCTCAAGATTTAATCGGCTTTGACACTTGAATACTTGATGTAATTTCACAGAATAGATCCCACGAGCAAGCACTCGATAACCGGTGCTTTAAGAAACTCTGCATCAACTTCGGCACACCAAGCACTCAAACGAAATAGGTGCTTCAAGGACTCAAAGTGACAACCACGGTGTTGCTTTCCTTTTATACGAAAGTGAGTCCCACAAAAAGACAAAACCTTAAGTTCTTCATATCACCACTTGAGATATCCACGTTGGTTAGCAAAAGAAGGAAAAAACCTCTAATTGACCAAGTCCACCTTGGACTTATCTTTCCCTTGTTTTAATTTCTTTCTCGCTGACTCCAACGGATCAAATCCAATCTTGATCGTGATTTGCATCATACGAACAGGAAATATAATTTCCACCGCTTCCATCAAGATTTCAGTGATATTCAAGCAAATCTTATCTTTAATTTCAAGATCAAAATATATCTATTTTGGAATTTAAATTTCCGTTTCGATCTTAAACTCGAGACATATTTTCAACAATCTCCACCTTGGCTCGACGTTTAAGCTAAGTCATAATCGCTTCGCTAGTATCCGAACATCATTTGCTACTCTCCCAACAGCCCCAATGGGCTCAACCGCCACAGATATCATCCAAGTCCAAGCCGCGATTGAACTTTGCCATAACCGTGGACCTCATCGGAATACCAATTCCATATGCACCTTTAAGCGCTCCACAAGGACACTCTGACACAAGCTCCTTAATTGCGGATAAAGCAAAACCACCGTTGCATCCATATCCGTCGGGAGATCGAACACGTACCTTATCAATATCAGCAGTTACAACAACCGTTGGCTCTACAAGCTCCATCTCGCTACAAGTACCATACGTGTCGATTATCACGCTAGTACTCGCTACCTCGGGAGTTTACGGTTGCAACTCCACCTCAAACCGAACACCGTTCGGATCCGTATTTATCTTGCCACAAACAATCCTACCCTGAAGTACTGGAGACTCGTCAAAGGTAACTTTTCTACTGCAAACAAGTGAATTTATATTTGAGCACCACAACCGATAGCCCAGCTCACCTCGTGCATAGCCATGGAATATGCACCTTGCCCTCACATCGAGCTTACCATCACTTACTCGATAATAACACGGGCAACCAAGCATTCTAAAAGTAGAATAATTAGCAACATTACCTGACCACACTTCTTCGAGAGTCCGAAATCCGATTACGATCGATGGAGATCCGTTCACCGGGTAGCTCACCATACTAAGCGCATCCGCTAGAACTCTTCTAGCCATACCAGCACTAGAGATCATTTTACGGGACATCTCTAGTAATGTTTTGCTCATCAATTCTGCAAACTGTTGTGGTGTACTAGCACTAGTGTGGTGTTTCACTATGCCCTTTATCATGCAGAATTTATTTACCAGCTTCGAGCGTAACTCCATGCTATTGTTAGTTCGCACATGCATGATCAACTTACCGGTCTCCGTCTCAATCAAAGCTCTCGATCGCGTATTCCCGATAACAAGATTAAACTTGTGCTTCCGCACAGTCACCCAAGTCTTTCTCGAGTAGTCGTTAGACCGTCGAACGGATATCGATGTCTCCAGAGTGAAACCCGCCAATGTCTCACCTTGAAGTTCATATAGGCTTCCATGCTTGATTCCTTTCATTATCACCAAGGCACCTCGAACAATCTTCAGAACTCCACCTTGTGAAGAATACCTGCATCCAACTGAATCTAGGGCACCCAAGGAAATTAAGTTCTTTTTCAATTCTGGAACGTATCTTACTCCGGTCAATGTCCTCACAATACCATCATGCATCCCGATTTTAACATCACCAACACCCACAACATCGCATTCGGCGTTGTTCCCCAAGCGCACTTTACTACTATCCGTGCACCGATAAGTAGCAAACCGGTTCCTATTTGGTGTAGCATAAAAAGAACAACCAGAATCCATAATCCATCCGTTAAATGATGAATTCTCACTAACGGACAAGACACTATCGACACCATTAAAATTTTCTGATACAGCTGCAATATCATCCGTAGATTCAACTCTAATTTCCTTACCTTTCTCGTTTTTCAGCTTTAAGCAATTCCTTCTAAGATGTACTCTCTTGCCATAGTTCCAACAGACAAGACCGCCAGTTCTAGACTGATTGCGTCTATTTGAGTTCATACTACTTTTACTACCACGAGTATCAGTTCTTCCTCTATTTTCACCTACTAAAGCGGTAGATACATATTCGCCAGATTCTCTTCTACGGATGTCCTCACTTAAAATCAAATCTCGAATACCATCAAACGTCAAACTTGTTGACCCGGAAGAATTACTAACAGCAGAATGAGTAGTATTCCAACTATCGTGCAATGAGGATAATAGAATCAAAGCACATACCTCATCTTCAAAGTCAATATCAACCGAACTCAATTGACTAACGATCACATTGAATTCATTGATATGATTAGTAAATGACGCACCTTCGCTCATCTTCAAATTAAACGGACGTCGCATCGGATAGACCTTGTTGATCGCAAAAGGCTTCTCGTACATATCCGATAGGGCTTTCATCAAACCCGCAGTAGTCTTCTCTTTGGCGATATTAAACGCGACGTTACGAGCCAACGTCGGTCGAATAACACCCATCGCTCGTCTATCCAGCAATTCCCAATCGGCTTGCTTCATCGTCTCCGGTTTCTCCCCGGACGGGGGCAAGTGCGGCTTCATCCGATATAGATAGTCTTAAATCTGCATCTTCCAGAAACCAAAGTCCTTCCCCTCAAATCAGTCGATTTTCACTTTTACTTCTTCTGTCGCCATCGATTCGCTTCAACTCGACAAACCTAGCTCTGATACCAATTGTTGCGCGGAACAAGCGATCGAACAATAAAATAGATAGAACAATAAAATAAATCGGACACCGGATGTACGTTGTTCGGTCGTAGAGACCTACGTCCACGGGGAGAGCAGCAACGAATTCCACTATAAATCAAGCGATACACGGAGATTACAGATCACACTCGAGTCACTCAAACACTCTCGGTGTTTCCAGCCCCAATTACATCCAAGAACGCACACAATGTTTAGCCCCCAATTCCTAGCGAAACAATCTCTCGAACTCGCAAAGGAATTAAAACAAATCTAACCTCAAGATTTAATCGGTTTTGACACTTGAATACTTGATGTAATTTCACAGAATAAATCCCACGAGCAAGCACTCGATAACCGGTGCTTCAAGAAACTCTACATCAACTTCGGCACACCAAGCACTCAAACGAAATAGATGCTTCAAGGACTCAAAGTGACAGCCACGGTGTTGCTTTCCTTTTATACGAAAGTGAGTCCCACAAAAGACAAAACCTTGAGTTCTTCATATCACCACTTGAGATATCCACGTTGGTTAGCAAAAGAAGAAAAAAACCTCTAGTTGACCAAGTCCACCTTGGACTTATCTTTCCCTTGTTTTAATTTCTTTCTCGCTGACTCCAACAGATCAAATCCAATCTTGATCGTGATTTGCATCATACGAACAGGAAATATAATTTCCACCGCTTCCATCAAGATTTCGGTGATATTCAAGCAAATCTTATCTTTAATTTCAAGATCAAGATATATCTATTTTGGAATTTAAATTTCCGTTTCGATCTTAAAATCAAGACATATTTTCAACAGGTACATCTGTTGGTCATACTATACTTGTTGAAGATTATTCGGTTAGATAACTTTCACACATTGTTAGGTATAAAGGAAGTACACTGCGGCTGTGTAAATGATAAATTTGGAGGCTGTGGCTCAATACTGTTGTTGCATCAAGTTAGCTCCGAGGAATGCATTTGGTCAGTGTCTAATCTTGCTTTTGTTGCTGATATCTGTCTACTTTACTCCACTTTGAAATTGTGACAGATGACATTGACAACTAAAGCTTCCTGGAGGTTTATGACTCCTTATGTTGATTACTGATGGATGTGGTTTTCGCTGTAATTCTGCTTCTTGTCACGATGACTCCACTTTTCTGTCCTTTTCCTAGTCGAAATGGAAGAAAGCGGAGTTCCCCGTAAGCATTAATAAGTCAACTTTGTCTCAATTCTTTCTTTCCCTGCTTGTTCCCTTTGTCATAAATTCTTTGTGACTTGTTAGACATTTTCGTATTATTTTTATTCGCCCTAAAGAAATTTACAGTTCTGGGAATTGCAACGAGTTAAGCTAATATTAGTTTGTCCTATCCTTTTCCCTTTCCCCCTGTTTCTCCATCTCTTCTTCTTCTTCTTTCTTTTCAGTGCTGTGAGATTCTTTGATGTCTTTAATGTCCTCACATTTATATCCGGAAATATAGTATCTTCAATGAAAAACAATATTTTATCTACAAGGAAGTCATCCTTTGTGATATGCCCTGGGCACTGTACCTGATAAAGAAATCGTTTTCCTTTTAATTAGTTGCAATTTTCTCTTCTTGCTTACATGACAGCACGTTCTTGCTAAATCGTGGTATACTGCTTGTGTTTTCAGTTTCATCTGTCTGACACTGCCATGATCTGACATTTCATGCTTCCTAGCTTGTTCAGAACTCATCAATTTTTCACTCAGTCGTTGTTGACGTAAAAGTCACAATTTAGTGATAAAGGATTTGTTTCAATGTGATTTGAGCAGTATATGAGGCAGCTAATCTAGATTATGGATTCGACCAAAAAAAAAAATCTAGATTATGGACATTGTCCTTTGGTTTAAGTATTAGTTTTGAAAGAAACAGCTCAAGTCCAGGGGGAAGAAGCAAAGAGAGATGTATGAAGGATGCATCTAAACAAAAAATCTAGGTAAAGAAATAAATCACGCAAACTTTGACTTTTAGAGCCTGAAATTTATATTTATGCTTCTCTGAGTCAAAAGTATTGCGAGAAACATGAAGTAGCTCATTGCCTTTCCGAATACAACATCAAGCAAGAGGACTCATCTTGCAGATAAAGGACCGCCTTGCTCAATTTCCTAAGCAATGTTTGGAAGACGTAGTTGATTTAAACCCGTCCCAGCCAATACTAACTCACAAGTCGTCCACAAATCTTGTCTCAGTCAGATCTGTGGTGCCAAGATCTCTCTGAAGCGAAGATGCCTGTCTGAATTAAAAGCCTCTAAGAATCGCCCTGTTTATATTTAGATGGTCGGCAGCCTTATCCAGACTGACACTAACTATCGTTTATTGACTGGAGCGGCGTTCGGCCGTATGATTGTTGGTAAGTAAAGTTTGCCCAGTAAGCAAAAGCTAGAGTTTCAGATGCTCAGTCTTTATTTTCATATGCCCTGTTTATCATATGTAGCTTTCCTCTAGAATGAGTATTCTTAGCCAGATTGCCATTCGAGAAATTGGTGTTGATCCTAGCATAATAAGATTCTCCCCTGCTTGTGTTTTCAATTATTCACTGCACTCTAACTGGCATTTGCTGCTTTTCCAATCCCGGAATTTCGTCAGGAGAGCTGAGAAAGGAAGCGTAATCCATGTTCGAATGAGTTTTTGTCCGAAAGTTCAAGCGTTTCCTGAGGGTTGCAGCTGCAATGCCAAGTCCGTTTCATGCTTTTAAGTTGAAATTATCAGATTGTTAAACTAGTTTACGGCAAAAGTTATGCGTAACTCTGCATACGAGTTTTAATAGGTCGGGAACATGCCCATATTCATCGCACGTCGCATAAATGAATTGCCAAGAAGTACGATTGGGATATCATTCTTGGCTCGAGCTGGCGAGGGTCGAGCGGGGGTCAAGAGCAGCAAGACAATGCGAGGCGAGGCGTGCGAGAGACGAGCGTCAAGAGCGAGAGAGGAGTAAGGACTCGAGCAGAGAGACGGAGAGCACGAGTGAAGACGATAAAATTAAGGATTTAGGGTTTTTGATTTCAGTTTTCAAAATTGAGTCTCATCACTTGTCAAGCTATTAATACACACTAACTTTTGTATTCACCCAATACATGTAATTTTAGAAGGAAGATAATTATGAGTCACTACGTCCACATCAAAGGGAACCAATCCCATGATATACGCATTCGAATTACTCCAAATTAACTTATACAAAATCTTATTTGAATCATTGATCAGAGAAGTATATCACGTAACGGACATACCTCATTTTCACAAATTAAATATACCCGAGGCAAAGAGAGATGTTCATCCCAATATCACGTTACGGGAGAGGAGAAGGGAGAATCATCGTCGTGTTTGTCACTGTGCTTTCTTTTTTTCCTCTATTTTTTATTTTTTTTGTGAATGTAGACGTGATGCCTTTATCACGTGAAGCTAAAACTCCTGGATTCTTCTTGAATGTTCGAGTAAGACCCGACTAATGAAAGACAAATTTCCGAGGTACCAATAGTCAGACACACTAGAAGGAGCATCATGCAGTTTGTCAAATTAGTTGCTGTTATTGCTTTAGTGTTGTTAGAGCCATATCGGTATTAGGTTGGGATTGCCTTTGAATTACAGGTTATGTGATCAAAATATTATACCGGACCTGCATGATCCCGATCTTATAGCTACAAGATACAGATTCATTCCCCCCATCCCGCCATTTTTTTTTTTTTTTGGGGGTCAAATAATTCATTTCATTATTAGTTGCGTATTGATACTGAAAAATTTCTACTGCTAGCAACTTCACACCGATTTCCTCTTGAATTGCCCGAATGCACGTATGACAGAAATTCTGACTGTTTATACTCATATTTTTTTCTCCTAGCAAATAACAAGACTTATGCGCCTTTTTGTGTATAAGGCAGAGCTTGCTTTGGACAGCCTTGAAGTTCAAGTTGAGTAAGAGACTGATTTTCAGTAAGCGGGCGCATTTTAGATGTGTTACTTTATTTTCTAATTAAGATAATTAGTATTTTCATGATTTCACATTTTGCTTACTTATATTAGACCTTGATTGGACAGCTGTGTGATTGTTGAGGAAGGGCACCTTATTGCGGCAAGAAGAAACAGGACTAATGAGACACAGAATGTATGTGTATCATTGCTTGTCTACCCCTTTCTATGGATTTTGGCCGACAGCACTTTGTTGTTGTTCTGAATTGATAGTAAGAAGAATGCTCTTCAAACAATGTCCACACCCTGACATTGAGGAGCAGAGAGAGTTTTCCATGCTTCACGCATAAGATCATGTCTTAGACTCTTAGTGTTGTGGGTATTTGAAGAAAGAAGTGAAATTTTCCGGATACGGTGTATCGATGATTCTGTCTTGGAGATAGTGGCTCTTCCAATAGGATCATGATCTCATGCAGTTGGCTTTGGCGAAAATCCCGTCCTTAGGATATAGGGATCTTCCTCACTTGGTCTACATACCAAGCAGAGGATGGACACAATTGAAGCCTTGAAAGAGTAGTCAACATGGAGCCGATACGAAAGAGGCAATCTGAACAGGGAATAGGCGAGTTATGGTTGTGTTGCTATTATTTGCTTCGGTTAACTATTTGTTATTTGCATTACTATAGCTCTCCTTTCGACACCGAGGAAGAAGGAAATGACGGTGAGAGATGCAGCGATTCAAAGATAAACTATTGGACTCCAACGTTAAGCAGGAGTAACAGGAAAAAAAAAACATGAAGGAGAAAACATTTTTCATGAAATGCATTTCCTAAATTTATGTTGAAACTACATTTGGAGCAAAACTTTCGATCTGACAAGCTCCTAAGGTTGGTATGCTTTGCTTATATTTCTCCTTGCGATTTCCTAGGCAAGAAGACGTGCAGAAATGGAAGCTCACTGATGTTCTTCTTGAACGGTGGCGGAGGACTGGACTTTCGTCTGCAGAAGTTGCAGAGAAATTTTCAGCGTGCTCCCTTTAGGTTTCATGTGAAGTACGCATAATGTGTGCAGCAGCATTATCGATCATTGGTACATTTGTTGGTTTTCATACTGAAATTAAATTTAGTTTGTGTAAAGTTTTGTTTGTTCATAAATGTTTGGATGACTGTTAGCCAATTTTCAGTATAAAAGGAAGTATATTATGGCTGTGCAAATGATAAATTTGGAGTCTGTTGCATTGAAGTAGCTCCGGGGCATGCATTAGATCAGTTTCTGAACTTGTCTGATTCTGATTTTTTGTTCTCTCACGAACAGATTTTCCTTAAATCAATCACCACATGAACCTCTTCCTCTTTTCCCTCCCTCTTTTTTTCATCCCTGGCCAGCTCATCAATCTTTTCAAACTCCAGGTCGCCTTGTTTGCTCTGTCTTTTGGTCATCACCCACGGTTCCTCTGTGAGTGTTTGGCCATGTTTCATTTTCGTGTAATCCAATTCTCTTGACCGCATTTTGCTCCTTCAAAATCCCTCTTCAAAAAATGGGTTGTTTTTTTTTTTTTTTCGTAACAGTCCGCTCTCTTGGCCGGCCTTGACTCGTCTAATCCTCATCTTCAAATTTTTTGTCAAAACTTCCACAATTCTTGCATTCGAGATCCAACTTGCTCGACTCATATGTGACTCCACAGCAAAGAGTTAGGACTGATCCCGCTATCTTGGAATCATCAATCCCACAATGTTGAAGATGGCTCCAATGGCGCTATCATGAAATTCTAGCCAACTCCCACGATTCTTGAGTTTTGAATTCTAGTTCATCTCGCATGTCAAGCCATCCATTGGCCGATCCAAAATGAAGATGTTCATAGCCGAGCCCCCTGTTTAATTCGATGCAAACATGCTTCGTTTAATTCAATTGCATTAAATGTCCCCATTATCTAAATATAGAGATATAATAAAAGTTCGAGTTTAGGACTAAGATAAGCAAATATTTCTATTAAAGGATCCAAGCGCACCACATCGGCGAGCTCGATTCTTAATTTTCTCATAGAATAAATGGAAAAGAATATCCCAAAAGTATTAAAAGTTGTGTATGGTAGGGGGTGAGCGATTTCCGATCCGACTCGATTCCCCTCAAGAACCGAGAACCGGACCGGTGATCCCGAATTCCAATTTTCGAAGTTGGGAATCGACCCGAACGATCAATCCGGTCCATTTCCCGAGCGGTCCAATGGAATCGTTAATAAACTGTAGTATTTTATTTTATCCCATTCGGTCCCAAACTGCAGTAAGTCAAATGGTGACCCAGAGTACATCCGGGAACCGCGAACTGGATCGCCCGACTACCGGTATACATTACTTGCAGATAAAGTGCTAAGTCACGTTGAAGTTTAAGAAAATCGCACACGGGGCATGACAAAATTCTTATTGATTTAACCTAGGATAAGTCCTATAAACCACTCAAACTCCGGAAACAACGGAATTGTCAATAGGCATAACTAAAATATTATCGCCAGTCGTCATCCATCATTCTAAATTTTCACCTTGCTATCCCCTCCTATTGCATACATTCTCCGTTTTTTTAGAGAGAAAAAAAAAAGACTCAAACTACCCGAAACTATCCAGAGGTCAAGTTGCGGGACCAAGCATTATCGTTGAATTCTCGCAAAGGCAAACTTGAGCCAAAACGTTTATCATGAGTACAGTGACCATGTTTAATTCATCAAACTCCAAGAAAGAAGGGAAACATTAAATAAAATCTATGGTTACGTTTATTAATTTAAAAAATAATAATAATTAAAATTGATCAGTCCGGTCCAATCTCGTACCCTTGGAATTGGGAATTGGACCAGCCGACCACTGGTTCCATTTTTAAGGAACGAGAGCCAGACCACCACCCTTTGGGCCTGGGAACCGGACCACCAATCCTGTCTGGTCGGTCCGATTTGCTCACCCGTAGTGTACCGCACTCACTTTAGTGCCACAAGTTTCCGTCGGATCACTTAAGTACTAATTCTTTTGAAATACAATCACTTAAGTGCCAACTCCGATCTACTTGACTGGAAATTCAACGTGACATTTTTTGTCAATATTTGAAGCCAACATGGCTCGCTAGAGGTCTAGTCAGCAATAAAAAAGGCTAAAAGATGAAAAAAAAAACATAAAAGACAAAAAAATAAAAACTTAATTAGATTTTAAAAAATAAAAAAGCTAAAAATTTCAAGAAAAAAAAAGGACATATATACTAGAGGTCCTAAAACTTGTTATGAGAGTGCAATTGAATTCTAAAATTTATAAAAAGTTTATTCAAGTCCTAAAACTTATCAAATTAATACAATCGAGCCTTTCCTCCAATTTCGTCAATTTGGACTAACGAAGAAATCGACGTTATTTTTTTTTAATATATTTTCTAGGTAATGCCGTGACCAAGACGCCGTGAGCCGCGAGCCCCGCCCATTAGAAAGTACTATTGTCATACATATTATATGTGGTCTGAGTGGTCCCGCGTTAAATTATTACTTGGTAACGAAGAAACTACACAGAGGTGGGGGATAGGAATAGCCATTTCGTGGAAGCCAGCAAAGTTTTTCCCACCAGTGAGCCTATGACAAGATGACGAGAATCCACCACCCCAAGGCTGTTTCTCCACTACTTTTGTCGGCCACAGAGAAGCCTGTGTCCGTCAGAGAATCCCAACAACGCGTTGGTGAAGAAAAGTCCATGTGTTCACACCTATTGACTTATCTTGGTCAATACTTGAGCGCCATGTTTTTCTAAAGTTCTATAGAAGGCCAGTCCAAAAGAGATCACTTCGTTGAGAGCAATTCAACATAATGACTTGGCATTGACTGTTCGCAACTGGAGACTCACGTGCTTGAATCTTGCTGTGCAAAGTTGGTATGGCGTTTATTTTTGCCTCATTTCATGTTGGGGAAATTTCTCTTCTTCTATTTTTTCAAATATGATATGTAAAGGGAGGCTACATAAATATAAAGAGATATTTAGGACTTGTTGTCAAGTGATGTGGGACCATCCTTCAATAGTGTTCGTGAGCTCCACTTGTCGTTCGAAGCAACTAGAGACAGCGAAGCTCAAAGAATGGGCGAAAAAGAGACAGATTCTTCAAGTTTCAAATTCAAAATTTTACCTCGCATGCAAGCTTGAACATTATATTTATCACCCAATAGGTGACTTTTCGTGGCAAATTATCCAAGGAAAGAACACTTATTTGCGGTAGCTAGCCACGATGCTTTGCTGCAAAAATGTCCTCGTGGGTCGTGGCTATGTCCCGATACTTGGCTCTCCAAGCTAAAGATACATAAAGGGAGAGCACGAAAGTGTCCATTTTGCACCGAGATAAAGATACCTCAAATTTTGCGAACGCCCCAACGAGGCTGGAACTCTTCCGACAGAGGATTCTAGCTTCTTGAGCACCGACGCAATTCAAGATGGATCGTCCTTGCAGAATGAGATCTCTACAGACTTTTAAAAACTCCACCAAAAGCAAATTGATTTCTCATCAATGATTTGATTATTTTATTTAAAGTCGCCACTAGAGTTAGGGGCCGAATAAAATGCGAGAGACTATTTACTTCTACGAACTAAAGATTCGTATATTCGAAGACTTGATTATGCAATAGAAATATAATTCTTGTTATGGTACCTCTTCTTTTATAAAAGGCTTTGCATGCATTTTTTTTTTTTTTTGGGTTTTCTAAGAAGAAATGGAAATGTAAATAATAATCAATTTATGGATACTCAAAAAATACAAATACAGATCCAATTAAATAATGGAAAAATAAAGTAAAAGATGAGGAAAGAAATAACTGGGATTGCATCCAGCCACATTATTTAATGCCGCGTTATTAAGTTCCGGGTTGGGATCCCCATGACCATGAGAAAAGAAATAACAGGAATCGTATCCGACTATATTATCTAATGCCTTGTTATTAACTTATCTTGATTCATATATGAGCGCCATGTTTTTCCAAATTTCCACTATTATCTAATTTTACTATTTACTTGCACACCTGATTGTGCGTGGGATTATATATGTCTTTGAGTGGTCATAGGGTAAATTACTACATAGCAAGGAAAAAACTAAAGTTGTTTTATGAGTGAGCCCACGACCAAGATCACGAATGTCCACCACCCTAGAGGTGTTTGTCCATCCGTACAATAATTTTGTCGGCAACAAACAAGCTTGTTTCGCTCAGCATAGTCGAGATTCCGAGTAAGGTGGTGGTCCATGGACTTCAGTAAAAAGTTGTGCATCTCTGTCCTCTAGTATACAAGAATAAATCGACAAGAAGATCAAGTGGTGAACGGGCTACTTAAAAAAACTGTTATGAAATCTTAAGCTCACGGTCGTTTTTGATGGTTGAACTCTATTATACCAATGGCTTCTTCATCGAAATCCACAGGCCTTACGATATCTTTTTGAGTTTCAGAGAGACGATACGTAATAGCTTCATCAGCCATTTCTATAATTATTAATAGATCTATTATTTTTTTGGCTGGTACACTTGATTGTGCAGAAAGACCGAAGGACAGTCCGAATAGTTCCACAATTATTAATAGATCACTTGATTGGGATATTTCTGGTAATTACATGTCTCTTGAGTGGGTCATGTGGTAGATTATTATTTAGCAAGGTGAAAACAACTTCACGAGGTTGGGGATGAAATTTCGAGGAAGCCAGCAAAGTTGTTTTTATCAGCCCACGACTAGCTTTTGTCGGCCCACGCGGTCTTCAGTGAAAAACGTCCCTGTGTTCACACCTTTAGATATCTCTCAATCCGGACAACACGGCAGTACGCGGTCTTTCAGTGAAAACAGTCTCTGTGTTCACACCATTACCTGTCTTGGTCCATCCTTAACCGCTCCCATTTTCCAAAGTCTCTGTCCTGTAGTATAAGAATCAATCAACAAGAAGATCAAGTGGTGAACGAGCTACTTGAAAACACTGGATCAAATCTCAAGCTCACTGTCGTTCTTGATTGTTGAACTCCATCGTTCCGATGGCTTCTTCATCGAAATACACCGGGCCATACGCGGTCTTCTTGAGTTTTAGAGGTACAGACGTGCGTAACAACTTCGTCGGCCATCTCTATGACGCGCTAGTCCGAAATGGAATACACACTTTTCTAGATAACGAAGAACTGAGGAAGGGGCAGGATATATCGATGGTCCTAAAGGCCATCGAAGAATCGCACATCGCAATCATCATTTTCTCTAAGGATTACACTTCCTCATGGTGGTGCTTGGAAGAGGTGGCCAAGATTATGGAGTGCAAGGAGCAAAATAAGCTCACCGTTCTACCAGTGTTTTATAAAGTAGACCCAAAAGAAGTGAGAGGGGGAGAGCGAGTTATGCAGATGGCCTGGCTAAGCACGAGTCTAAGTATCCGGAGAAAATGGAGAGATGGAAGAAAGCTCTTTCGGACGCCGGTAACTTGTCTGGGTGGACTTTGAATGATGGGTAAGTAGAAAGAGTTCTATCTTTTGTATATGAAACTATTCTTTACGAGTGTGATAATTTTTTATTTATTTAGTTATGGGCTATTTGAGGTCTTCACGTTTCATTTTAGTCACTTTGAGTTCTATAGATTTTCGATTTTGGCCAACCATTTCACAAACTAGTTACAGGTGGCATTTTGAGTTCGAAAAATCACGTGGCTATCCATAAAACAGACGCGTGGCTTTTCCAATAATTAAAAATATGGACACTAGCTCTTCATCGGCTGAAAATTTTATTGATTCATTTGATCAAAATAGAATGTTAAAACTTGTTTGCCAAATGGACAGAATGTTAAGTAGCGTTATTGCCCTTACCCCATTTTGTACAGGATTAATTAGCGTGTGCAGGCCATGTAAAACAATAACATCGTGCTTTCGGGGAATTTAATGGTTTTGGAATCAAAATCTTAACCATCGTTCAAAGTCCTAAATCACATGAGAGTCAAAACGAAGAATAAGTGAATCGTCACGTCTAAAGCGAAAGTACACGAATCACTTAAGAAGACAGATACATGTTGTGATTGGTGTGGAGCTGTCGGAGTTCAAATTTGACTCGATGGGAATACATTTTCTTTTGGCTATAATTATCTAAAAATGAGATGCACTGCTTTGTCACTTTTGGCTGGTGATTGCTCGTTATTTGCTTATTCCAATTGCTAAAACGATGCTAAAACTTCCTTTCATTGTTTTTGCCAGAGATGATGAGTCAAATGTTTTACAACAAATTGTGAAGGACATCTCAAATCGCCAAAGCCAAACACCTTTAGAAGTTGCTGAGCATCCGGTTGGGATAGAGTCCCGAGTGGCTGAGGTGAAATCAATGCTAAACCTTGAGTCTAAGGATGTTCTCATGGTGGGATTATGGGGACAGGGAGGCATAGGAAAGACAACATTGGGAAAAGCCATCTATAATGAGATTTTCAGACAATTTGAAGGTTCAAGTTTTCTAGCACATGTTCGAGAAAATTCAAAAGATTGCATGGGCTTAGTTACTTTGCAAGGACAACTATTGAACGATATATTATTACCACACGAAAAGATAGTGGTGCCCAATGTCGATAGAGGCGTTAATCTAATACGAGATAGACTCCATAACAAAAGAGTTCTTGTCATCCTTGATGATGTGAATGACGAGGAACAATTATGTGCTTTAGCGGGAAAAGCCAAATGGTTTGGCGGTGGGAGTAGGATCCTCGTTACTACAAGAGATAACCATTTTTTGACTCCCGGGTTAGATTGGGATCATGTGCGTGTGTGTGAAGTTGAAGTGCTGGATGACGGTGGAGCTCGTGAGCTACTTAGAAAGCATGCTTTTCCGACATACCAAAAATTAGAAAGCAGGACAGATCTAGTGCATGGTTTTTTGAATCATGCTAAAGGCCTTCCTTTAGCACTTGTGGTGTTGGGTTCCTTATTACGCGGTACGACAGAAGATGTATGGGAAAGCATACTAAAGAAACTTTCCAAGAACCTTGACAAAAAGATTAGTAATGTGCTCAAAGTGAGTTATGATGGACTAGATGAAGATGAGCAAGAGATCTTTCTCCACATTGCCTGCTTCTTTAATGGGAAAGCAAGAGAGTATATAAGGAAGGTTCTCGATAGTTGTGATCTTCTAACAGCTATAGGATTTGATACTCTTATTAGGAGGTCCTTGATTAGCATTGAGCATGGAACCATACGAATGCATGACTTGATTCAATTGATGGGTATGGGTATTGCGAAGCAAGAGTGCAAGGATCCCGGGAGGCACAGCAGACTATGGCTATATGAGGATGTTCTTGATGTTACGTCATGCGACATGGTAAGACTTGCAAATACAATCAAATCTATCCTTCTTATATTTGACTCTAATTACTGAATATGCAAAGTCCAAATATTCGTGTACATACGGGGAGATTGTGCAGTTAAAGCCATAGTATTGGAGCTACCAAAGCCAAGAGAGATGCATATTGGTCCAAATGCTTTTACAAAAATGAGAAGGTTGAGAGTGCTCATTCTTCGCAACGTGCATAATTCTTTCCATGGTCCTACATATGTCCCTAATTGGCTAAGATGGTTTCATTGGGATGGATGTGCGTCCCGGATTCCAGAATTTCCTTCGGGTGAAAATAAATTAGTGGGACTTGGTATGGGAAATTGGAGTATCCCACCGGTGCCAAATCAATTAAAGGTGAGCAATTTTTACTTGGCCTTTTCATTATCTACCTACGCATACACAAAAGGAAGTATTGTTACTCTGTTTTAGAAACCATTTCTCTATTTTCTTTCAAAATGACGCTAACAACTTGCCTTAGAAATACTTTCAAGTGCAGCAAAATTGGCATTTGAAAAATTAAGCGAGCAATTTTATTGGAAATACTCAGTGGAAAACATTTTGTTAGTAAAGTACACAATACAAAGAAGTTTTATACATATATGTGGAAAGAAAAAGATATTTCAAGATTTGAAGTTTTTTTTATGATCGTCATTGCATCATTAGATGACTTTTCATATGGAAATACGTGAGAGATAAAAAGTAAAATAGTAAATGCCATGTATCCGTTCGTGGTGTGATATCCGTAAAAAAAGTAATTGAGTATAACTAATGGAAGGAAAATATATGAGAAAAAAGATTGAAATCTTTCAAAGTTACAGATCCTCTTTATGTTACATGATAGTATAGATAAGTTTTATAGCTCTAACTATCAACATAGATATATTTCAAATCACATCAAATCTACCCAGTGAAGAAATTCAAAATGCGATTTGCCACCGGTTGTTTACGTGTAAAATTTTTGTTTTATGATGTTGACATGTATATAGAAGTAACAATACCCAAGGAGTAGCTGGATGAGTGGAAGGCCACATAGTCATCAAGTGGTAGAGCCTAAACGCCGGAGATTTGTCCAGCATCAATAAAATTAGCTCGGTCGAAGGTTTGAATGCATCATTCTGTAAAACAAGGCATTGTTTATTGCTTACATCAATTCTTAAGGACGAACACTTCTAAGTGGACATATAATAGAGTGTTTATTAGGAACTTTGCCAGTAATGTGTGTATTGTGTGCACAACTAAATCAATATAAGTGATGCGATACGGCCATAACACTAGTTTCTTAGTAGAAAGTCAGAGCCAGATTATTAGTTGAGCATACGAAATTTTTATTTTCCTCGTAATGTTTTTCAAAGTTGGTTTGATTGGCTTTGCATTAATTCAAAAATTTTAAAGTTCTGAAAATTTTACGCAATCCCATTCATCTATGATATATAGTTAACGCCGAGACCTAGCAAAGTCTTCATTCCTATGCTCGTCATGTGATGCTTCATTTTGCTTCTGTGGTTGCCACATGACAACCCGTGGAACAGTTTTGTCATGTGGCCGCATCCACACACAGCCACATGGCACTTCACTACAGTCCTATGATTGTCATATGACATGACGCGTCGCATAATTTTGTTATGTTCTCTACATTTGCATACTATTCAAGTGACACTTCACTTGAATTTTGTGATTGCCACATGCATGACACGAGACATAGTTTTATCCCGAACTAATTTTTATCTACTAATGAAGAGTAGATTTGGGTGAGAATTATCAGTTTGCGATTTATTTTGTTAGATGAAAATTAACTTGGGGTAAATGTGTCATGGTCATCCTAGTTTAGGATTTTCATGAGACGAAAATTAATAAGGGATAAATGTGCATGGGATTTTTATTGGTATTTAATCTATTATTTTCATACTTGTTAACAGAATTTTATTTGCGAACTTTTCTATATTGTATATCTATATATTTTAAATTCTTTCAAATAATTCCTGAAATGTAAAGTGATAAGAATTAACTCTAATTTGCTAATATTTACATATGTATGAATGAGTACTGGTAAAGTTTAGTAATTTCTCAATACGATTTTAAATCTTCCCACATCAGTTTATAGTAATTTTGAATGAAAAGTTAATTACTAGGTTCGAAAATTTACTCAGAAACCTGACTAGTAATTATTCCATATCCTTTCCCTCGCGCACCCAATCTCCCTCACGTGTTGTGGAGCTAATTTTATAACCCTCAATCAAGGTAAGCCCCCAAGACCGAAAAAAAAGATTATGATATTATTAATGATCAATATTATAAAACCATGGACACCGTCAATTGCATCGGATATTAAAGTTCACGAGCTTGACTCCCCCGTCTATGTACAACAACTAGCATAATGCATATGTGTGGACTCTGCAGCAGATCAACTCTACATTAAATAAACAAATTGCTCAAATTTTACGATTGACGACCTCAAATGTAATAATTTCGTGAAAGATACAATAACGGATATGCTTCAGTGGCAACCTATTCTCAAACGGGAATTCCACGTTCTAAATATAAGGAAGCAAACATCATCCTACCAACAACCCCCCTTTTTGTCCCTTCCAGAATGTTTATCAAAGCTGATTTCCCCGTTTCTGCAGGATTTCCGAAATTTGAAGTACATGAATTTCAGCTTCTGCAAGTCGTTGGTTCGCACGCCCGACATATCGTGGACTCCAAATCTCGAGAAATTGCGTCTCTATAGTTGCGAAAACTTGGTAGAAGCCCACGAGTCCATCGCAGATCATGGCAAGTTACAGGTCTTGGATTTACGTGATTGCTATGAACTCAGCGTTTTTTCAGAAGTGCTCAAGTCAAAAAATCTACGAAAACTCAAACTTGGAGGATGCACAAAATTAGAAAGGTTCCCTGATGTTCCACATAAACTGGAAGGCCTTACAGAGCTTGATCTTAAAGAGACCGCTATTAAAGGACTTCCTGCATCAATAGAAAATTTGGTCTCTTTGGAGAAAATAGAATTATATAAATGCAAGAACCTGGTAAGTCTTCCGTCTAGCATTTACAAGTTACAAAACCTTAAATTCTTGATGGCTGAGTGCTGCACAAACTTAATCGGGTTTCCAAAGTTTGAGGATTCAGATGATCCCTGCATGAAGACCGGACTTTCAAATTTACTCTGGTTGGATCTTTATGGATGTAATTTGCCCGAAGTAGAGTTTCTTGAGAATCTTTCCTGTTGTCCCATCTTGGCACAACTACAACTGGGGAGGAACAATATTAAGAGCCTTCCTACGTCCATCAGTAAGCGTGATCGTTTGTTGGATTTGGATGTTGGAGGATGTCCTCAATTACGAGAGATTCCCGAGCTTCCACTGTTCTTGGGCACATTAGATGCCGATAATAGCGAATCTCTGCAAAAAAGTGACTCAACTTTAATTCATCATTTTGTCCGTAGAGGGCTGGCCATGGCTGATATTTCTTCACTTGACCAGGTCAGATTCTCTCTCTCTCTCATACACGCACATATTGATGTGGAGTATATGCTGAATTCAGTGTGCGCTTGTATATTCCAATAGCAGATAATGCAAGATTGGGCTTCAGAAAAGCAAACAAATATGAAGTAATTCTGCACGAGTGCATGCGATGGCGTACTTTTATAATAATGATCCCATCACATGAAACTTGTATATTAGTGCAACCAAGGATCACTGGATCTATACTCATTTAGAGAGCTAGAACTACTTGCTAAAGTCGAAATGAATTCTTCTATTTGGGCACAAATAACAAACTCGAGTTCTTTCTAACGGTATCTCTTCATGACAGGTACCTCGTTATTTGGAAATTTTTCTCATGGAAGGAGAGATGCCAGAGTGGGTCCTCCCTGTTGAAGAGGGCTCCGTATCTTTCAAGGCTTCAAAGGATTTATATGACAAGTTTCTTGGATTGGCTTTTTGTTTCGATGTCCATGAAGGGGAAGATAGGGAGACCCGGCCCAAATTTGATATTTTGCCATATGTTGATGGCGAAATGCGGAATTGCCAAGGAGATACGAATGATTGTTGGAGGGGTCCAGATTATATGTGGCTTCGGTATTTCGTACCATCTGACCTATGGGATGTAGTTGATTTTGGTCAAATTGATGGGAATTATGTACAATTCAGCCTTAGAGTGTTGACTACAAATGTGAAAAAGTGGGGACTCCGAATAATATGCAAACCACTAGAGGATGATTTGAAGGCCGTACTTCGAAACAATCGGCTAATGGATCCAACTTTACTCGTCGAGGTTGTTCTCAAATCGATAGATTCGGAAGTCGAGAGCAAAGTTAGTTCGATCAAGACAGATATATTGAAGGACATGGAAGATTGTCAAATGAGCACTGAGAAGCACAATCAAATAGTATCGATGAGAAATCAGAAGCTCATTCTCCCTCAAGACAAGCAAACCAAAAAATTGTTGACTTCCAATTCAACCGATGGAGATGAGAATCGGAGTGTTGGCTTGCAGCTTTTGTTGTTAGAATGATGGAAACTTGCTAAGGAAGCAATTCGTAGGTATGTGTAGTCAGCTGATCTTCATTACTATGCCTTCTTTCTTCTTCTTATTCTCGTTTAATTAATGTTCCAAATAAAGTTCGGTAATTCTTTCTTCATTTTTAGCACACACGACTTATCATCTTCCATTAGACACCAGCGAGCTCCGACAAATGTAAGAGTTCCTAGCGAACCGACGGCGATGGAGACCCGTGAGCGGAGGCGACAGACTGCCACCGCTGACCAAAGCCGTAGAAACTGGTAAGATTGCTCTAGATTAGGCAATGCCTGGCACATCCAAATCGTATTAAGTTGGTGTAATGTTTGAACTGGATTTTGAATCCGATTAGTCCGGTGCTACATTTCCCTGTGAACTTGAAGAATGTGTCTTAAATTTCATCGAGAGACATTCGTTAAGTGTTTCTTCGTAAGTTTTCTCTTTGGATGCTTGGTAGTGAATTCACGGGCAATCGACGTCACGCTGCAAAATCACCAACAATCCCTAGAAGTTATAGCTTTTCTTCTTTCTTTTGATAGGTGGCAATTTATCCAAAGAAACAGGTCAAGTCTACGTTCAACGGAAAAACAATCGACGTCACACACGCTGCACATGGGCTGGTTCGGTCGAAACATTCTATTACGCAAAACAATTTGCCATTGTGCCCTGTCTGGAGCCGTATTATGCTATTTATCTGCTTTTGTTAAGTTCCTAACAATCTTTTCTTAGGCCTTACGTTAGCTAGACTTTAGTATTCTTCCTTGGTATAAAATTGCATTATGAGCTTTGTGTTGCGTTTTAAGATGTAAGAACCTGCTCCTCGGGCACATTTTATCATACAATGGCCACATGAACAGAAATAGTTTAAGCCTGGTCTTTGGTAGAGATCATCTCTTATCGAATAGTCTATCTCGTAACCGTTTATAGATATATGGTGACGACACACTACTATAGCTGACTGTCACGACCTAAAAATTAATTTAGGTTAATGGATTATTAGGTTAATTAGATGAATTAACTAACCTAATACGGACTCTCCCAAACCCTACTAATTCGCAACTTAGGTTTGATTTTTAATTTAGGAGCCGCCACTAATCTTTTTTGGTAGGTAGATTAGATACCTAAATAAAGTACGGGAGAATACTTTATTTTACGCTAACCAAAGATTTAGGGTTCGGGGATTTGATTATGTTAATTTTTAATTAACACCCTTTCGGTACCAAATTCCATGAAAATGTCTTTTCCCGATTGATGATTTGTGATTTTAATTTCCTTTTTTTTTTCATTTTCGGATTTTCCCTTCTTTTTTATTTTCGGATTTTTGAATTGAAACATATGAATTTAAAAAAAATTAAACAAAAATGCCCATAATATACCTTTAAATCCGATTTTCGATAAATCTTCTCATTCCCGAAGATCCGGGCCGGAGCGAGATTTTATCCGCTACATTCTCGAAGATTCGAGCCGGTATGCGGATAAGTATATAGAAATACAACGTCCCTTCTCGCCAAAGGGCGTAATGCGAATTTCTATATTTAAATCACCTTCCCATCTCATAAGATCATGGGCGTGGCGTGTGATTTAATTTTCCGACGGGGACTAGGCACGGGGAGCATACATTATAGGCAGTTTTGTTTAAAGATGTGCAAATATTTATTGAATTTTTAAAATCCTTAAGGGATTCTGAAATTTTCAAGGAGATAAGCTCCTATCCAAAAAGGATTTATATCTTTTAAAATATGGAAAGATTATCTTCCGAAAATTTTCAAAGTATATTAGATAGCTTCCCAAATTTTAAAGATGAGCTCAATATCTAAAAAAAAAAAAAATTGAATCTTGAGTTATTTGAATATTCCGAAAATATATTAATATTCTACAAGATATGATTGCCTCAAAATCCAGTGTGATCTTATTCTGCGAGATATTCCGCAAGATTTTATTTTTTCGAATTTTCGAATTTTCCAAATCGGATTAGGGACAAATCCGAAAACATGGGATATACTTCAATTTGGCATCTATCAATCCAAACAAACAGATATCCGAAAATTCACTCGTCCACAAACATTCAAATCAAACAAACAATTTCCAGTCCAAGCATGGCAATTTGCACGAATTTGATGAACAATTTCAAAGCAATCCGATCGAATCTATGCAGAATAACATAACAAAACGTTTGAGCTCCATCTAGAGGATATGGAACACGTAAAACAACTAAAAAAAAACGTGCAAACAATGCATGACAACGACATAAAGCAGTAGTTTCAATTCTATCAAAAACGTGACAGATTAGTGATCATGAAAACAACGAAAGCAGGCGTGTTTTTTTTTCTGTTTTGGATCAAGCATGGACATGGAAATGACATCAAAAATAGCATGAATCATGTGTAGAACAGCAGCTAAAAACAATCAAAGACTCGCCTTTTAGCTCACGCAAATTCGTGCATGAATTAGTTATCATAGAACATGCGAAAGCGAATATTTTCAGACCAAACAGCATGCCATAGTAACAGAAACAACATTAAAACAGCAAACAAATCACCTAGAAAACATGCTTATTTCAACCCTAAAAGTGCGCGAGAGTTACCTTGATTCGTTGGACGGAACTCGAGCTAATTTGATGCGAAAAACTCCACTGGACAGCAGCGAAATAAACCCAAACAGCAGCGTATTATCCTTGGACAGCAGCAGATATTTTTGGATTGAACAGCCGCACGTCGTGAGGTTGAGCAGAAGCCAGTAGAACAACAGGATCGGACTTACAACAACGTCGTTTTAGCCTTTTGGAATTGTTGAGCTCCTCCTCTTTCTCTAGCCTACCTCACGTGAATTCTAAGTATGTGAGCAGAAAAAATTTTTCCCGGCCTCTTGTGTTTGCTCTCCCCTATTTTAGAAGAATATTGCCGACCCCCCTTTTCTTTCGTGAACATGAGGATCTATTTATAAAGTAGGCTAAAGGTTTCTACCAACAATTCCCTAATCTTTTATTTCCTATCTTGATAATTTTTTTAAAAAAAAACTGAATTTTCCTCCAAGTTTTCATTAAATCGGCCATTTACCTTGCAAATATTGGCGAAATTATAATCACGAGCTCTGCCAATTTTCCTCACCGCGGGCTTTAGTCCAATTTGTCGACAAGTTCGAAACCTCGAAATAAGCCCTTCCACCGCCGGTCCGATTTTCTCTACTAGGCTCTGATCCGATCGCTTTGTGAATTCAAGCACAAATCCCATCGTCAGTCCAAATTGATGCAAATGCAATGCATGAATAAGAAAATTAATTATTCTATGCATGAGAACTTTTTTTTTTTTTTTGAGAACTAAAACTAATTCTCATTTTTATGTGAAACAAATAATTTAAGGAAATATCAAAATTTAGGTGTCAACACTGACTTTGTGGACAGTAATCAATGGTTGATGTGAAAATTATTTGGCCCTTTCAGTATCTTGTAGAGCATAATAGAAAAACAAAGGTACCTTGCTACAGTGGAATATATCATAATTCTGCCAGAAAAGATGGAGGTGGCTCATCCAATAAGAAGCCTCTTTCTCCGTTTGAGATTCTCAGCTACTTCAGGCGAGCAAAACTTGTGGACGTCATGTAGTATATGCCCTGATCAATCTTATGTATACTCAGTCTGCTCACTTGAGGTGAGAACATTTCTCATGAAATTATTTCCTACTACACTAAGAACGACTTCCTCACTGACAAAGCTCCTGAGTTTTGATATGCTTGCATTATTTTTTCTCTTTGTGGTTTCATAGGCAGCAAGACATGCAGAGGCGGAAGCTCTTGATGATGTTCTTGAACAGCAGCGGAGGACTGGATTTTCGGCTGCATAAGGTGCAGAGGAGTCTTAACCATGCTCCTTTTGGGTGACTTGCGAACCATGAATATTGTGTGCAGCAGGATTGTCGATCATTGGTACATCTGTTGGTCATAATATACTTGTCGAAGATTATTTGGTTAGATAACTTTCACACATTGTTAGGTATAAAGGAAGTACATTACGGCTGCGTAAATGATAAATTTGGAGGCTGTGGCTCAATACTGTTGTTGCATCAAGTTAGCTCCGAGGAATACATTTGGTCAGTGTCTGATCTTGCTTTTGTTGCTGATTTCTGTCTACTTTACTCCACTTTGAAATTGTGACAGATGACATTGACAACTAAAGCTTCCTGGAGGTTTATGACTCCTTATGTTGATTACTGATGGATGTGGTTTTCGCAGTAATTCTGCTTCTTGTCACACAATGACTCCACTTTTCTGTCCTTTCCCTAGTCGAAATGGAAGAAAGCGGAGTTCCCTGTAAGCATTAATAAGTCGACTTTGTCTCAATTCTTTCTTTCCCTGCTTGTTCCCTTTGTGATAAATTCTTTGCGACTCGTCAGACATTTTCGTATCGCCCTAAAGAAATTTACAGTTCTGGGAATTGCAACGAGTTAAGCTAACATTAGTTTGTCCTATCCTTTTCCCTTTCCCCCTGTTTCTCCATCTCTTCTTCTTCTTCTTTCGTTTCAGTGCTGTGAGATTCTTTGATGTCTTTAATGTCCTCATATTTATAGTATCTTCAATTAAAAACAATATTTTATCTACAAGGAAGTCATCCTTTCTGATATGCCCTGGGGACTGTACCTGATAAAGAAATCGTTTTCCTTTTAATTAGTTGCAATTTTCTCTTCTTGCTTACATGAGAGCACGTTCTTGCTAAATCGTGGTATACTGCTTGTGTTTTCAGTTTCATCTGTCTGACACTGCCATGATCTAACATTTCATGCTTCCTAGCTAGTTCAGAACTCATCAATTTTTCACTCAGTCGTTGTTGACGTAAAAGTTACAATATAGTGATAAAGGATTTGTTTCAATGTGATTTGAGCAGTATATGAGGCAGCTAATCTAGATTATGGACATTGTCCTTTGGTTTAAGTACTAGTTTTGAAAGAAGCAGCTCAAGTCCAAGGGGAAGCAGGAAAGAGAGATGTATGAAGGATGCATCCAAACAAAAAATCTAGGTAAAGAAATAAGTCGCACGAACTTTGACTTTTAGAGCCTGAAATTTATATTTATGCTTCTCGAGTCAAAAAGTATTGTGGGAAACATGAAGTAGCTCATTGCCTTTCTGAATACAACATCAAGCAAGAGGACTCATCTTGCAGATAAAGGACCGCCTTGCTCAATTTCCTTGCCCTGGAGCTCAGAAACTAGCTCCAAGTCTTGCATAGTTTCATGATGGTGAGAATGAGACTTTTGTCATAAGGGTTGAGCATGGTTCCTAAGCAATGTTTGGAAGACGTAGTTGATTTAAACCCGTCCCAGCCAATACTAGCTCACAAGTCGTCCACAAATCTTGTCTCAGTCAGATCTGTGGTGCCAAGATCTCTCTGAAGCGAAGATGCCTGTCTGAATCAAAAGCCTCTAAGAATCGCCCTGTTTATATTTAGATGGTCGGCAGCCTTATCCAGACTGGCACTAACTATAGTTTATTGACCGGAGCGGTGTTCGGCCGTATGGTTGCTGGTAAGTAAAGTTTGCCCAGTAACCAAAAGGTAGAGTTTCAGATGCCCAGTCTATATTTTCATATGCCCTGTTTATCATATGTAGCTTTCCTCTAGAATGAGTATTCTTAGCCAGATTGCCATTCGAGAAATTGGTGTTGATCCTAGCATAATAAGATTCTCCCCTGCTTGTGTTTTCAAATTATTCACTGCACTCTAACTGGCATTTGCTGCTTTTCCAATCCCGGAATTTCGTCAGGAGAGCTGAGAAAGGAAGCGTAATCCATGTTCAAACCAGTTTTTGTCCGGAAGTTCAAGCGTTTCCTGAGGGTTGCAGCTGCGATGCCAAGTCCGTTTCATGCTTTTAAGTTGAAATTATCAGATTGTTAAACTAGTTTACGGCAAAAGTTATGCGTAACTCTGCATACGAGTTTTAAGAGGTCGGGAACATACCCATATTCATTGCACCTCGCATAAATGAATTGCCAAGGAGTGCGATTGGGATATCATTCTTGGCTCGAGCTGGCGAGGGTCGAGCGGGGGTCACGAGCAGCGAGACAATGCGAGGCGAGGCGTGCGAGAGCCGAGCGTCAAGAGCGAGAGAGGAGTAAGGACTCGAGAAGAGAGACGGAGAGCACGAGCGAAGATGATAAAATTAAGGATTTAAGGTTTTTGATTTCAGTTTTCAAAATTGAGTCTCATCACTTGTCAAGCTATTAATACACACTAACTTTTGTATTCGCCCGATACATGAAATTTTAGAAGGAAGATAATTATGAGTTACTGCGTCCACACCAAAGGGAACCAATCCCACGATATACGCATTCGAATTACGCGAAATTAACTTATGCAAAATCTTATTTGAATCACTGATAGAGAAGTGTATCACAGAATGAACATACCTCATTTTCAAAAATTAAATATACCCGAGGCAGTGAGAGATGTTCATCCCAATATCACGTTATGGGAGAGGAGAAGGGAGAACCATCGTCGTGTTTGTCATTGTGTTTTCTCTTTTTTTTCTCTATTTTTTAGTTTTTTGTGAACGTAGACGTGATCCCTTTATCACGTGAAGCTAAAACTCCTGGATTCTTCTCGAATGTTCGAGTAAGACCTGACTAATGAAAGTCAAATTCCCGAGGTACCAATGGTAAGACACACTAGAAGGAGCATCATGCAGTTTGTCAAATTAGTTGCTGTTATTGCTTTAGTGTTGTTAGAGCCATATCAGTATTAGGTTGGGATTGCCTTTGAATTACAGGTTATGTGATCAATATATTATACCGGACCTGCATGATCCTGATCTTATAGCTACAAGATACGGATTCATTCCCCCCATCCCGCTTTTTTTTTTTTTTTGGGTGGGGAGGGGGGGGGGGGAGGGGTTCAAATAATTCATTTCATTACTAGCTGCATATTAATACTGAAAATTTTCTACTGGTAGCAACTTCACTCTGATTTGCTCTTGAATTGCCTGAATGCACGTATGACAGAAATTCTGACTGTTTATACTCATATTTTTTTCTCCTAGCAAATAACAAGAGTTATCTGCCTTTTTGTGTATGAGGCAGAGCTTGCTTTGGACAGCCTTGAAGTTCAAGTTGAGTAAGAGACTGATTTTCAGTAAGCAGGCGCATTTTAGATATGTTACTTTATTTACTAATTAAGATAATTAGTATTTTCATGATTTCACATTTTGCTTACTTATATTAGACCTTGATTGGACAGCTGTGTGATTGTTGAGGAAGGGCACCTTATTGCGGCAAGAAGAAAGAGGACTAGTGAGACACAGAATGTATGTGTATCATTGCTTGTCTACCCTTTCTATGGATTTTGGCCAACAGCACTTTGTTGTTGTTCTGAATTGATAGTAAGGAGACTGGTCTTCAAACAATGTCCACACCTTGACATTGAGGAGCAGAGAGAGTTTTCCATGCTTCACGCATAAGATCATGTCTTAGACTCTTAGTGTTGTGGGTATTTGAAGAAAGAAGTGAAATTTTCCGGATACGGTGTATCGATGATTCTGTCTTGGAGATAGTGGCTCTTCCAATAGGATCATGATCTCATGCAGTTGGCTTTGGCGAAAATCCTGTCCTTAGGATATAGGGATCTTCCTCACTTAGTCTACATACCAAGCAGAGGATGGACACAATTGAAGCCTTGAAAGAGTAGTCAACATGGAGCAGATACGAAAGAGGCAATTTGAAGAGGGAATAGGCGAGTTATGGTCGTGTTGCTATTATTTGCTTCGGTTAACTATTTGTTATTTGCATTACTATAGCTCTCCTTTCGACACCGAGGAAGAAGGAAATGACGGTGAGAGATGCAGCGATTCAAAGATAAACTATTGGACTCCAACGTTAAGCAGGAGTAACAGGAAAAAAAAAACATGAAGGAGAAAACATTTTTTATGAAATGCATTTCCTAAATTTATGTTGAAACTACACTTGGAGCAAAACTTTCGATCTGACAAGCTCCTAAGGTTGGTATGCTTTGCTTATGCTTCTCCTTGCGATTTCCTAGGCAAGAAGACGTGCAGAAATGGAAGCTCACTGATCTTCTTCTTGAACGGAGGCGGAGGACTGGACTTCCGTCTGCAGAAGTTGCAGAGAAATTTTCAGCATGCTCCCTTTATGTTTCATGTGAAGTACGCATAATGTGTGCAGCAGCATTATCGATCATTGGTACATTTGTTGGTTTTCATACTGAAATTAAATTTAGTTTTTGTAAAGTTTTGTTTGTTCATAAATGTCTGGATGACTGTTAGCCAATTTTCAGTATAAAAGGAAGTATATTATGGCTGCGCAAATGATAAATTTGGAGTCTGTTACATTGAAGTAGCTCCGGGGCATTCATTAGATCAGTTTCTGAACTTGTCTGATTCTGATTTTTTGTTACTTTCCAACTCTCACGGACAGAGTTTCCTTAAATCAATCACCAAATGACCCGCTTCCTCTTTTCCCTCCCTCCTTTTTTCATCCCTGACCAGCTCATTAATCTTTTCAAACTCCAGATCGCCTTGTTTGCTCTGTGTTTTGGTCATCAACCACGGTTCCTCTGTGAGTGTTTGGCCATGTTTCATTTTCGTGTAATCCAGTTCTCTTGACCGCATTTTGCTCCTTCAAAATCCCCCTTCAAAAAATGGGTTTTTTTTTTTTTTTCGGTAACAGTCCGCTCTCTTGGCCGGCCTTGACTCATCTAATCCTCATCTTCAATTTTTTTATCAAAACTTCCACAATTCTTGCATTCGAGATCCAACTTGCTCGACTCATATGTAACTCCACAGCAAGGAGTTAGGACTGATCCCACTATCTTGGAATCATATCCAATCCCGCAGTGTTGAAGCCAGGTCCAATGGCGCTATCATGAAATTCAAGCCAACTCCCACGATTCTTGAGTTTTGACTTCTAGTTCATCTTGCATGTCAAGCCATCCATCGGCCGATCCAAAATGAAGACGTTCATAGCCTAGCCACCTTTATAATTCAATGCGAACAAGCTTCGTTTAATTCAAATGCATTGAATGTATCCATTATTTGAATGCAGAAATGCAATAAAAGATTTGAATTTAGGACTAAGTTAAGCAAATATTTTTGTTAAAGGATCCAATGGCACCGCATTGACGAGCTTGATTCTTAATTTTCTCATGGAATAAATGGAAAGACGACACATAAGTATCAAAAATTGTGCACGACTCTCAATTTAATGCCAAAAGTTTCCATCGAATCACTTAATTAAGTACTAATTTTTTTGAAACACAATCACTTAAGTGACAATTCCGATCTACTTGACCGGAAATCCAATGTGACATTTTTTGCTAATATTTGAAGTCGACCCGGCCGCCAAAGGTCTAGTCAGCAATTAAAAAAAAAGTTAAAAGTTGAAAAAACATAATAAAAGATTAAAAAAATGCAAATTTAATTAGATTTTAAAAAATAAAAAGCTAAAAATTTCTTTAAAAAGGACATATATACTAGAGATCCCCAAAACTTATTATGAGAGTGCAATTGAGTCCTAAAATTTATAAAAAAAATGCGTTAAAGATCTAAAACTTATCAAATTGATGCAATCGAATCATTTCTTTAACTTCGTTAATTTATACTAATGAAAAAATCGGTTTTTTTAACATTTTTTTTCGTCTATGTGGTAATGACGAGCTAAGACGACGTTAGCCGCGACCCTCGCTCAATAGAAAATATTACTGTCATACGTATTATATGTCGTCTCAGTGGTCATGTGTTAAATTATTACTTGGAAACGAAGAGACAACTCAGAGGTGGGGGATAGTGATAGCCATTTCGATGAAGCCAGCACCACCCCAAAGTCGTTTCTCCACTGCTTTTGTCGGCCACAGACAAGATTGTGTCCATCAGAGAAGCTTCTGTCACGCCGACAGTCCGAATGACGCGGTGGAACGCGGTCTTTGACCAACAATAAGTCCATGCGTTCAGACGTTCACACCATTTTCCTAACTACTAAAACGAGTCATGCATCTCTGTCCTCTTATTATAAATCCAAAAGATCAGGTGGTGAACGAACAACCTGAAAACACTATCAAATCTTAAAGCTAATAGTCGTTGCTGATTGTCCAACTCCACCATTGGCCAATGGCTTCTTCATCGAAACCCAAAAAGATTTACGACGTCTTCTTGAGTTTCAGAGGCACGGACGTACGTCACAACTTCGTCGGCCATCTCTACCAAGCTTTACACAGGATTGGAATATACACTTTCCGAGATAGCGAGGAACTAGAAAAGGGACATAGTATATCGATGCTTATGAAGGCCATCGAAGAGTCGTGCATTGCAATTACTGTTTTCTCTGAGAACTACGCTTCATCAGAATGGTGCCCGACAGAGATGGCGAAGATTATGGAGTGCAAGAACCAAAACAACATCACCATTCTACCAGTGTTTTATAAAGTGAATCCAAATGAAGTGAGAGGGGGCAGAAAGAGTTACAAGATTGCTATGGCTGAGCATGAGTCCAAGTTCGGGAAAGATTCAGAGAAAGTGAAGAAATGGAAAGAAGCTCTTCTTGACGCCGGTAACTTGTCCGGATGGCATTTGAATGATAGGTAAGTAGAGTGGAGTCTATAATTTTTAGGAAATAAATAGATCTACGCACACATGATTGTAACTGTATGTATAGATGCTTCATCTTATGATTCCTGAAAATTCTTAAGTTGCTTAAGTTAGTAATTTCATGAAAGAATTGGTAAAATTAAGTATAGTTAAGAAAGATAAATAAAATTTGGCAAAAGATAAGAAAATTTGATAGATAAAAGAAGAAATAAACTTGGGAAGTAACCCAAACGAAAATTGTTAACCTAAAATTAGTCGGTAACTTGATCGAAGAAAAATTGATAATTCAATAGAATAGAGGTTGACAATTAAAAAAAAATGAGTTAGTAAGTAAATGGAACGAGAGCTGGTAACTCGAACGTTAGAATTCTGCCTTTACCTTTTGCTAAGCCACGCTTCATTTGGCTGAGGTCCGTAGCTCTTTCTTTGGGATCCTTGTTGCCCTCCTCAAAGTGTAATAAAAGTTTTAAACATGTTTTCTGTTAGCTATTTGAGGTCTTCACGTTTCATTTTGGTCTATTAATTCTATAGATTTTCAATTTTGGTCATCCGAGTTCTAAATTTATCACAAGTTACATTTTGAGCTCGAAAAATCGCATGTGGCTACCCATAGAACATACAACTTGGCTTTTTCATTGCTGGCTGGTGATTGCTCGTTAGTTGCTTATCTCTGATTGCTAAAAACGATGGTACAACTTCTTTTTTCTGTTTTTGTTAGAGATGATGAGTCAAAGCTTATACAAGAAATTGTGAAGGAGATCTCGACAACTCACCTAGGCCGAACACCTTTACATGTTGCTGAGCATCCGGTTGGGATAGATTCCAGAGTGGTTAAGCTGAAATCAATGTTGAACCTCGAGTCTAAAGATGATGTTCTCATGGTGGGATTATGGGGACAGGGAGGCATAGGAAAGACAACTTTAGGGAAAGCCATTTATAATAATATTTTCAGACAATTTGAAGGTTCGAGTTTTCTTGCGTATGTTCGAGAAAATTCAAAAGATAGCAATGGTTTAGTTACTTTGCAAGAAAAATTACTAAACGATATATTATTACCTAAAGAAAGATTAGCAGTATCCAATGTCGCTGGAGGCATTAATCTAATACAACAAAGACTTTGTCATAAAAGAGTTCTTGTCATCCTTGATGATGTGGATCACTTGGAGCAGTTACGTGCTTTAGCAGGAAATGCCAATTGGTTTGGTAATGGGAGTAGGATCCTTATTACTACAAGAGATAGCCATTTACTGACTCTCAACATAGATGAAGATCATGTGTATGAAGTTAAAGCACTAGATAACAGTGAAGCTCATGAGCTGCTTAGTAAGCATGCTTTTCCTCCGCATCACAAATTAAAAATCAGGGAAGATCTAGTGGATGGTGTTTTGGATCATGCTAAAGGCCTTCCTTTAGCACTTGAGGTGTTGGGTTCCTTCTTATGTGGTAGAAGACAAGATGAATGGGAAAGTGTGCTAGACAACCTTTCTAGAATTCCTATGAAAGACATCAATGATGTGCTCAAAATAAGTTATGATGGACTAGATGCAAATGAGAAAGAGATTTTTCTCTACATTGCTTGCTTCTTTAAGGGATGGAATTTTGATCGTGTTAAGGAATTCCTCAAGGGCTGCGAGCTTAATGCAGTGATAGGATTACAAATTCTCATTGAGAGGTCCTTAATAAGAGCTGAGTTTGGATACATACAAGTGCATGACTTGATTCAATTGATGGGTAAAAATATCGTGAACCAAGAATCCGATGATCCTAAGAGACGTAGCAGACTATGGCTATATGAGGATGCTCTTGATGTCCTGTCACGTGACATGGTAAGACTTGCACATAAGCTCAAAACTCCGATTCTCATCTTTTGACTCAAATTACTGAACATGCATGACTTAAAAAGCCTTGTACATGCAGGGAGATTGTGATGTAAAAGCCATAATGTTGGAGCCACCTGTGCCAATAAAGCTATCTATCGGTCATGATGCTTTTACAAAACCGAGAAGTTTGAGATTGCTCATTTTGCGGAATGTTTCTTTCCAAGTTCCTATATGCTTTCCACATTGGCTCGGATGGTTGGCCCGGCCCGGTGCTCCCCGGATTCCGTAATTTTCCTCCGGTCCAAACAAATTAGTGGGACTTGAAATGCCCGGAGGCAGGATGACAACAGTGCCAAAACCATTGGTGGTGAGTATATTTGTGTATTATATATACTCTTACCAAAGTGTTCCCGTGTTTTGGAAACCACTTCTCTATCTTTCAAATTGACTTTTTAATTACTCGCAGAAATATTTTATGTGCAACAAAATTGGCATTTGAAAAATCAAGCATGAACAACTTTATTAGAAATAATTAGACCGCACAAAGAAATCTTATAAATATACGCAAAAGAGGAAGGCATTTCAAGATGTGAAAATTTATTGTGAATGTCATTGCATCGGGAGAAAATCCAAATTATGATATTGAAAGTTGGGAGAGATAACATAGAATAACCTATTTCATCTATCTGTCCATGGAGATAGTATTTATAAAATATGTAATTGAGTACAAGTGATAGAAGGAATAAAAGAAGGTTCAAATTCCTTAAAAGTAGGAATGTAACTTCACTCTTATTGTGTCGGTTATTTACATATAACCTTTTTTATTTTATAGGAAAATGGTATGATGATAGCATATAAAGAAAACAAAAATACGAAGAGTGAGCCCGTTGATCTTGTGTATAAAAGTAAAATCATCTAAGGAGTCGCTAGCTGAATGGTCAAGCGCTTGATTTGAACGTGGCGAATCAAATATCATAATCATAGCAGCTTCAGCTCAAAGTAGTCGTCAAGTGATGGAGCCTTACCATACCCAATGCACATAGGTTGACGGCCGTATTTGTTCCGCATCAATAGAATTAGCTCGCTCGAAGGTTGGAATGCACCGGACTACCAAAGCAAGGCATTGTTAGTTGCAGAATTTCCAAATAGATGTGATAAAATATTCCAGTAATGCATGTACCGTGTTTACACGTAATCCGATATAATTAGGGATTTAGTAGTTTCCACTAGTTTCTTAATCTAAAGGGAGACCCAGATTTTGAGTTGAATTTTATATTTTTTTCTTACATAATGGTTTCCAAAATTCGTTTCGTTGTCTCTGCATGACTTCAAAAAAATTTGAAAGTTTCTTAATTTTTGGGAAAAGTTCATCGTGAGAGAATGTTAACTTTAACTGATTATACATAAAATAGTCACTCCGATACTCACGACGTAACACTTTCACTTGGCTTTTTTGATTGCCACATAGCAGGAGACGTGGCCAGCATCTAATCAATATTCATTAGCGTTTTGATTTGACTATATCTAATTTTCAATCTCTCACCCGATACATGTATAGATTAAGGTTTACATACTTCCTAAACCTAATAACTCTAACTATCAACATAGATATATTTCAAAATCAGGTCAAATCTACCTAGTGAAGAAATTCAAAATGCAATTTGCCATCGGTTGTTTACGCATAAAATTTTTGTTTTACTAAAAATTTGTATAGTGATCGAACAAAGAAGGAAGCAAAAATATGACCAACCTACCCAAGGAGTAGCCGGTTGAGTGGTAGGCCACATAGTCATCAAGTGATAGAGCCTAAGCGCGGGGGATTTGTCCCGCATCAATAAAATTAGCTCGGTGGAAGGTTTGAATGCATCATCCTGTAAAACAAGGCATTGTTTATTGCTTACATCAATTCTCAAGGAGGAACACTTCTAAGTGGACATAAAATAGAGTACTTATTAGGAGCTTTGCCAGTAATATGTGTATTGTGTGCACAACTAAATTAATATAAGTGATGCAAGACGCCCATAGCGCTAATTTCCTAATGGAAAGTCAGAGCCAGATTTTTAATTGAGCATACAAAATAAAATTTTTATTTCCATTGGAATGTTTTTCAAAGTTGGCTTGATTGGCTTTGCATGAATTCAATAAAATTTTAAAGTTCAGTAAATTTTACGCAATCCCGTTCATCTATGATATATAGTTAAAGCCAAGCCTAGTAGAGTCTTCATTCCTATGCTCGTCATGCGACACTTCGCTTTGCTTTTATGATTGCCACATGACATTACCTGTGGAACAGTTTTGTCATGTGGCCACATCCGCACTCAGCCACATGGCACTTCACTATACTTCTATGATTGTCACATCGCATGACGCGTGGCATAATTTTGTTATGTTCCCTACACTCACATGCTCGCCTCATGACACTTCACTTGAATTTTATGATTGTCCCATGCATGACATGCGACACAATTTTATCCCAAACTAATTTTCGCCTGCTACCGAAGGGAAGATTTGGGTGAGAATTATCAGTTTATGATTTTTTGTTAGATGAAAATTAACTTGGGATAAATGTGTCATAGTCATTCTAGTTTAGGATTTTCATGAGACGAAAATTAATATGGGTGCCAATGAGGCGTTGGCTGAGTTGGTGAGATCCCCGGGCCTTAGACAGTTAAACCGATGAGGTCCCAGGTTCAAATCTCCCCGGCCGCATCTTGACGAACTTAACAGATGGCATTGGTACTCATACCCCCACCACCCCGAGGAATAGTCCATTGCAAGTGGGAAACCTCGGTTATAAAAAAAAAAATTAGTAAGGGGTAAATGTGCACACCGACTTGGGATTTTTATTGGGATTTAATCTATCATTTTCATACTTGTTAACACAATTTTATCTGTGAACTTTTCTATATTGTGTATCTCTATATTTTAAATTCTTTCAAATAATTTCTAAAATTTAAAGTGATAAGAGTTAACTCTAATTTGATAATACGTACGTACGTATGTATGTATGTATGAGTACTGGTAAAATTTTTAAGTGTTTAGTAACTTCTCAGTACGATTTTAATTCTCCCCAAATCAGTTTATAGTAACTTTGAATGAAAAGTTAATTACTAGGTTAAAAATTTACTCAGAAACCTGAATACTAATTGTGCCATATCCTTTCCCTCACAAACCCAATCTCCCTCATGTGTTGTGTAGCCAATTTTATGACCCTCAATCAAGGTAAGCCCCCAAGACCGCCTCCAAGACCACAACCCTCCCCTCCCCCCCTCTTCCCGGGGCCAAAAAAAAAAAATCAACGTAAGCCCCTACAAATAAATTATGATATTACTAATGATCAATATTATAAAACCATGGACACCGTGAATTGCATCCGATATTAAATTACCATCATTTCACGAGATTGACTCCCCCGCCTATGTACAACAACTACCATAATGCATATATGTGGACTCTGCAGCAGATCAACTCTACATTAAGTAAACAAATTGCTCAATTTTTACGATTGACGACCTCAAATGTAATAATTTCGTGAAAGATACAATACCGGATTTGCTTCAGTGGCAACCTATTCTCAAAAGGGAATTCCACGTTCTAAATATAGGGAAGCAAACAGCATCCTACAAACACCCCCCTTTTTGTCCCTTCTAGAATGTTTATCAAAGCTGATTTCGCCGTTTCTGCAGGATTGTCGAAATTTGAAGTACATGAATTTCAGTTACTGCGAGTCCCTGGATCGCATGCCCGACCTCTCGTGTACTCCAAATCTCGAGGAATTGCATCTCTCTAGTTGCAAAAACTTGGTAGAAGCCCACGAGTCCATCGCAAATCATGGCAAGTTACAGGTCTTGGATTTACGTGGTTGCTCCGAACTTAGCGTTCTTCCAGAAGTGCTCAAGTCAAAAAAGCTACGGAAACTCCAACTTGGAGAATGCAGAAAATTAGAAAGGATCCCTGATTTTCCACATATACTGGAAGACATAACAGAGCTTGGTCTTGAAGGGACCGCTATTAAAGGACTTCCTATATCAATAGAAAATTTGGTCTCTTTGAGGATACTAATATTAGATAGATGCACGAATCTGGTAAATCTTCCGTTTAGCATTTACAAGTTACAAAACCTTACAAAATTTCAAGCTCGGTGTTGCACAAACTTAATCGGGTTTCCAAAGTTTGAGGATTTAGATGATCCCTGCATGAAGACCGGACTTTCAAATTTAGACTGGTTGGATCTTGCTGGATGTAATTTGACCGAAGTAGAGTTTCTCGAGAGTCTTTCCTGTTGTCCCATCTTGAGGGAATTACATCTGGGGAGGAACAATATTAATAGCCTTCCTACGTCCATCAGTAAGCGTGATCATTTGTTCGATTTGACTGTTAGTGACTGCCCTCAATTTCGAGAGATTCCCGAGCTTCCACTGTCATTGGGCATATTACAGGCGGATAATAGCGAATCTCTGCAAAAAAGTGACTCAACTTTAATTCATCATTTTGTCCGTAGAGGGTTGGCCAGGGCTGATATTTCTTCACGTGGCAAGGTTAGATGCTCTCTCTCTCATACACGCACATATTGATGTGAAGTATATGCTGAATTCAATGTGTGTTTGTACATTTCAATTGCAGATAATGCAAGCTTGGGCTTCAAAAAAGCAAAAAAATATGAAGTAATTCTGCACGTGTGCATGCGATGCCGTACTTTGTTACTAATGATTCCATCACATGAAACTTGTATATTAGTGCAAGCAAGGATCACTGGATCTATACTCATTTAGAGAGCTAGAAATACTTGCTAAAGTCGAAATGAATTCTTCTATTTGGGCACAAATAACAAACTCGAGTTCTTTCTAATGGTATCTCTTCATGACAGGTACCTCGTGATTTGGAAATTTTGCTCCTGGAAGGAAAGATGCCAGAGTGGGTCGTTCCTGTTGAAGAGGGTTCCGTATCTTTCAAGGCTTCAAAGGACTTATATGACAAGTTTCTTGGATTGGCTTTCTGTTTCACTGTTCATGAACGGGAAGATAGGATGACCCCTGCCAAGTTTGCGATTTTTCCATATGTTGATGGCAAAAAGCGGAATTTCCAAGTAGATCCGAGTTTTCTTGTGGATTTTCCAGATTATACGTGGATTCAGTGTTCCGTACCATCTGACCTGTGGGGTGTAGTCGATTTTGGTCAAATTGATGGGAATTATGTACAATTCAGCCTTAAAGTGTCAACTAGAAATGTGGAAAAGTGGGGACTCCGAATAATATGCAAACCACTAGAGGATGATTTGAAGGCCGCACTTCGAAACAATCGGCTAATGGATCCAGCTTTACTCCTCGAGGTTGTTCTCGAATCGACAGATTCGGAAGTCGAGAGCAAAGTTAGTTCGATCAAGACAGATCTATTGAAGGACATGGAAGATTGTCAAATGAGCACTGAGAAGCACAATCAAATAGTATCGAAGAGAAACCAGAAGCTTATTCTCCCTCAAGACAAGCAAACCAAAAAATTGTTGACTTCCAATTCAACCGATGGAGATGAGAATCGGAGTGTTGGCTTGCAGCTTTTGTTGTTGGAATGATGGAAACTTGCTAAGGAAGCAATTCGTAGGTATGTGTACTCAGCTGATCTTCATTACTATGCCTTCTTTCTTCTTCTTATTCTAGTTTAATTAATGTTCCAAATAAAGTTCGGTAATTCTTTCTTCATTTTTAGCACACACGACTTATCATCTTCCATCAGACACCAGCGAGCTCTGACAAATGTAAGAGTTCCTAGCGAACTGACGGCAATGGAGACCAGTGAGCGGAGGCGACAGACCGCCACCGCCGACCAAAGCCGTAGAAACCGGTAAGATTGCTCTAGATTAGGCAATGCCTGGCACATCCAAATCGTATTAAGTTGGTGTAATGTTTGAACTGGATTTTGAATCCGATTAGTCTGGTGCTACATTTCCCCGTGAACTTGAAGAATGTGTCTTAAATCTGATCGAGAGACATTCGTTAAGTGTTTCTTCGTAAGTTTTCTCTGTGGATGCTTGGTAGTGAATTCACGGGCAATCGACGTCACGCTGCAAAATCACCAACAATCCCTAGAAGGCATAGCTTTTCTTCTTACTTTTGATAGGTGGCAATTTATCCAAAGAAACAGGTCAAGTCTACGTTCAACGGAAAAACAATCGACGTCACACACGCTGCACATGGGCTGGTTCGGTCGAAACATTCTATTACGCAAAACAATTTGCCATTGTGCCCTGTCTGGAGCCGTATTATGCTCTTTATCTGCTTTTGTTAAGTTCCTAACAATGTTTTCTTAGGCTTTATGTTAGCTAGACTTTAGTATACTTCCTTGGTATAAAATTGCATTGTGAGCTTTGTGTTGCGTTTTAAGATGTAAGAACCTGCTCCTCGGGCACATTTTATCGGACAATGGCCACATGAACAGAAATAGTTTAAGCCTGGTCTTTGGTAGAGATCATCTCTTATCTAATAGTCTATCTCGTAACCGTTTATAGATATATGGTGACGACACACTACTATAGATGACTTTGTGGACAGTAATCAATGGTTGATGTGAAAATTATTTGGCCCTTTCGGTATCTTGTAGAGCATAATAGAAAAACAAAGGCACCATGCTACAGTGGAATATATCATAATTCTGCCAGAAAAGATGGAGGTGGCTCATCCAATAAGAAGCCTCTTTCTCCATTTGAGATTCTCAGCTACTTCAGGCGAGCAAAACTTGTTGACGTCATGTAGTATATGCCCTGATCAATCTTATGTATACTCAGTCTGCTCACTTGAGGAGAGAACATTTCTCATGAAATTATTTCCTACTACACTAAGAACGACTTCCTCACTGACAAAGCTCCTGAGTTTTGATATGCTTGCATTATTTTTTCTCTTTGTGCTTTCATAGGCAGCAAGACATGCAGCGGCGGAAGCTCTTGATGATGTTCTTGAACAGCAGCAGAGGACTGGATTTTCTGCTGCATAAGGTGCAGAGGAGTCTTAACCATGCTCTTTTGCGTGACATGTGAACCATGAATATTGTGTGCAGCAGCATTGTCGATCATTGGTACATCTGTTGGTCATACTATACTTGTCGAAGATTATTCGGTTAGATAACTTTCACACATTGTTAGGTATAAAGGAAGTACATTACAGCTGCGTAAATGATAAATTTGGAGGCTGTGGCTCAATACTGTTGTTGCATCAAGTTAGCTCCGAGGAATGCATTTGGTCAGTGTCTGGTCTTGCTTTTGTTGCTGATTTCTGTCTACTTTACTCCACTTTGAAATTGTGACAGATGACATTGACAACTAAAGCTTCCTGGAGGTTTATGACTCCTTATGTTGATTGCTGATGGATGTGGTTTTCGCAGTAGTTCTGCTTCTTGTCACACAATGACTCCACTTTTCTGTCCTTTTCCTAGTCGAAATGGAAGAAAGCGGAGTTCCCGTAAGCATTAATAAGTCAACTTTGTCTCAATTCTTCCTTTCCCTGCTTGTTCCCTTTGTGATAAATTCTTTGTCACTTGTTAGACATTTTCGTATTATTTTTATTCGCCCTAAGGAAATTTACAGTTCTGGGAATTGCAACAAGTTAAGCTAACATTAGTTTGTCCTATCCTTTTCCCTTTCCCCCTGTTTCTTCGAAATGCCCGGAGGCAGGATGACATTTATGCCAAAACCATTGGAGGTGAGCACTTACCTACGTAGACAATTTTATTATAAAGGAGTGGTGTTCCTATGATTTAGAAACTACTTCTCTGTTTTCTTTCAAAATGATCCAAAGTACTCGCAGAAAAATTGGCATTTGAAAAATTAAGCATAAACAACTTTATTAGAAAAAGATTTGACAGCACATAGAAATGTTGTAAATATATGTAGAAGAGAGACATTTCAAGGTTTGAAAATTTATTATGAAGGTCATTGCATGAAGAGAAAATTCAAATCATGATTTTGAAATAAAGGGAACAACTTAGTTCAGGTTTCTATCCACGAGGATAGTATTTGTAAAATATGTGATGCGTATAATTGATGGAAGGAATAAAAGAAGTTTCAAATTCCTTGAAAGTAGGATGTCCATCTTACTGTATATCGTAATATGGATAGAGCTTGCATGTGCAAATGTACTAGTCTAAGCTGTGTAACTTCACTCTGATTGTGTCGGCTGTTTACATATAACCCTTTTAATTTTACAGAAAAATTGCCTAATAATATGATATAATGAGAAAAAAATATGACGAACAAATCTGTTGATAATGTATATTTTACACATAGTCTCTTAATGTAAAGGGAGAGCCAGATTTTGAACAGAATGTTATTATTCATTTTTTTTTGGTAAGGTATTATTATTCATTTTTGTTCATAATGTTTTTCAAAGTTGATTTCATTGTCTTTGCATGAGTTCAAAAAAAAAAAAATAATAAAGTTCCTTAATTTTTGGGAAAAGTTCATTGCGATAGAATGCATTTTTTTTTTTTAACATTAACTGATTATACATAAAATGTTTACTCCGGTGCTCGCCACGTGACATTCACTTTGCTTTTGTGATTGGCATGTGGCTTAATTCACATGCCGCGCGACACTTGGCTTTTGTTATTACCACATAGCATGACACGTGGCTTATATTAAATCAATATCCATAAGCATTTTGTTTTGTCATCTCTAATTTTCAATCTCTCATCCAATAAATGTATAGATTTGTAATCACTGATAAAGTTTGTAAGTATTGACTAATTTCACAATTTAATTCTAATTCTCAAAATATCAGTTTATAGTAACTTTCAATGATAAGTTAGTTTCGCCGTTTGTGCGGGAATTCCGACGCTTAAAGTACATAAATTTTAGCCACCGCACCTCACTGGTTCGTATGCCCGACATCTCATGTGCTCCAAATCTCGAGGAATTGTATCTCTCTAGCTGCATAAACTTGGTAGAGGCGCACAAGTCGATTGCAGATCATGACAATCTACGGCGGTTGAACCTAGCGTTTTGCTATGAACTTCATGATTTACCCAAGGAGCTCAAGTCAAAAAAATTCCAACATCTCGGTCTTTTTGATTGCGGAAAGTTGGAAAGGTTCCCCGATATTCCACATAAACTTGAAGGCCCGACAAGACTTAGTTTACATGGCACCGCTATTAAAGAACTTCCCGAATTAATAGAAAATCTCGTCTCTTTGAATTCAATCAATCTAAATGACTCCCAAAGCTTGGTAAGTCTTTCATCTAGCATTTACAAGTTAGAAAATCTTAGTGCAATGGGACTTGAGGATTGCACAAATTTAGTTGGGTTTCCAGAGCAAGAGGATTCAGGTGATCTGTGGATGAAGACCGGACTTTCAAATTTACAACATTTATACCTCGAGGGAAGTCATCAATGCCAAATAGATGTTCTGCGGAATCTTTCCCGCTCTCCCTGTTCGATAGGTTTATATCCGAATGGGAGAGCTACCAGTACTGTTCCTATCTTCCTCAATAAGCGGGATATTTTGTCCCCAGTGGATGCTGCAAAATCAAAATGCCGTCGATTTCAAGAGATTCCCGAGTTTCCACCGACGCCACTTTCAGCATCACGATCGCTCCTCTTCCATCCGACGCCACCAAGCTCTACCTTCAACTTGAGACGACGAACGTAAGAAGCTCGTCTTCCCGAAATAGAGTTAGCAGTGAACCGACGGCGACGGAGGCGGGCAAGCGAACTTCCCGAAATAGAGTTACCATCAAACCAAAGGTGACGGAGGCAGGCAAGCGAACTTCCCGAAATAGAGTTACCGGTGAACTGGTGGCAATGGCAAGCGGAGGCGACAGACTACCACCGCCATCCGAATCCATGGGAACCGATGACGTACCCTTCGGTTGAACCATTCTCTCCCGAGGTTTTGGGCTTCCTTCGGCGTGCTACAAATCGGGTAAAGCCCGGCACATCCGAATTGTATTAGTTCATGTGATACTTGAGCTAGATTTTGGATTCGATAACATTTGGTGCTGCAATTGTGCGGGAACTCGAAGAATGTGTTGTTGAATTTGTTCGAGGGCGTTGAATTAGTGTTTCTTCATAAGTTTAGTCTATGGATGCTTGGTAGGGAATTCATTGGTAATCAACGTTACACGCTGCAAAATCAGTGACAATCTCTAGAAGGTATAGCATTTCTTCGGAGAGAGAGAGAGAGAGAGAGACAGAGAGAGAGAGAGAGAGAGACTTGGGGTTGCATTTGGCGTGTCTAGGATATGTGGTATGTAGCTATCAATCATAAAGATGTGTAACTGGTGACCGGTTTGACAGGACAATTGAATTTTGAGAAACTTCGGTTATCGGCATAGGACTCAGTCGCTGAGTTTTGTCAGGCGCTTGAAGAGGCAAAACTATCGAGGAATGAAGAAGATGCGGGGAGATCGCAAGCCACCACCAAGTGTTGCTTGACTGTCAGAGTCAATTTTACCATTTTTCACACTTTGGCAACTAGGGAAAAATGAATCCAATTGTGCTTAGGGCATGACAAGAACATGAGCATTGGCTTGTACCCGTAGGTAACAGGTCAGGCGGTTATTTTCTCTCGCCCTTTGACTGTGGATAGGAAAAAGAAAAGAATCACGATACATGGATTCATTCTATGTATACTATACAGGACTTGCAAAATCTTGATCATATAGCTATGAGACATGGATTCTTTCAATTAGTTGCTGCCTATTGATATCGAAATATTTCTACTGCCGGCACTTGATGCTGATTTCCCCTTGAATTGCCCGAGTGCACGTATGAGAGAATTCCGACTCTTATATTTTGGTTCTCCTAAGTCCAAACAAGTAACAAGACCTATCTGCTTTTCTTATACAAGGCAAAGCTTGCTTGGGACAGCCATGAAGTTCCGGTTAAGGAAGAAACTTATTTTCAATAACCAGGTGCATTTCAGATACGTTACTTTATTTTCTAATTGACATGATTAGCATTGTCACTCCTAATTAGTAAATGATTTCACACTGTATTTTATCTTATTATACTTTGATTCAACAAATGTGTTGACACTTAAATTTTGATTTTTCTTAAATTATTTATTTTCACAAAAATGAGAATTAGCCTTGATTCTCACAAAAAAAAAAGTAGTTTTCATGCATAGCATATATAACTTAAGCATGCATTGCGTTTGTGTTATTTCGCGTCAATGACGGGATTCGGATCCAGATTGACATGTGGAAGACCGGAGCCCATATTCCATAATTCAGCCATCATAAGGGAGCAAGTGTCGAAAATCACAAGGCCTTAGGGTCAACTTTTCAGTCCACTAAATTTTGATTTCGAAAAAGGCCTTTTAATCAAAGTTTACTAATCAAAATAAGGCCAAAACTTAAGCCCGCACTATCAAATTTTGACTTAGGGTTTCTCTATATAAACATGGCTAGGTCACGTTTAGAAGGTGAGGGAGCAAAAAAATTTTCTGCACACATAAAGGGGGTTCACGTGAGAATAAAGAGGGAGGAGGAGAATATTTTTAGAATTCCACTACATGGTAAAGAAAAAACGTGAGAAAGGTAGAGGTCTCATAGTCATCCATCAAGCCACCACCGGAGACATCAAATACCAGTATTGGAACTTGCGTTTGCTCCCTACTGGACCGTTTTTGGCCTCTGCACGTGGCTGCTACTGGAATTGTTGCTGCGGTGTCCCGAGATCATTCGAAGTAGCCCCGACGCTTTCCAAGCAACCATACCCGACGCCACCCTGCTTTTGCACCACTCAAGCTTCAGATCAGCCATTGTTTTGTGGTAAAGCAGCCTGTTTTTCCCTTCTTTTTTGAGATCTAACGTGGCTGCTCACCTTGTGTTAGAGCCTCGGTTGAATTTGAGTTCAATCTGTGCGAAATTGGATAAAAGGAGGTTTTTTTTAAGGCGAATTGCAATACGTGAGTCCATAGTCGAACCTATCCGCGAAGGTTACAGTATCAAACGGATCAACATTCAAAGCGTGAATATTCGAGTTCCGTGCAAAGTTCGATTAGCAAAGACGATATCCGGTTCAAGGTAAAGCTTTCTATCACCGAATGTTCACTAGCCTAGTTGGTTGATTCGCATATGTTAATGAATGTTTTTGCATGTTTGAGTATATCATCGGATATTTGTTATCATGGGCTGTTTCTAGAGCTGTTTGTGAGTTAATTTGTCCTTATATGGGTCTTGAAATCTGCTGCTATTCCAAATTCATTCCACGGCTGATTTTTTTGCAAGTTGACGTAAACAGAACTTTTTTTTTATGATTGCTTGTCACCGATCAGCGTATGCTTTCTTGTTTGCTATTGGGGCTGATTTACATGTTATTTTGAGTCAATTATCCTTGCCATTTGGTGCTTTTTGGAGAAGTGCGATGTAAAGGTCCAAAATTTTTGCAAAATTCTCTGAATCGAACATCAACAAGAGCCGCAAGTTCCACCCGCGGATTGATCTTTCGAACTTGGCAATTGATTCTCCAAATTAGATAAATTATAGTTGCTCAAATTAAAATCTCAAATTTGGAAACATCTCGGGATATTGTGCATATATACTTTCGGATCACTTTGAGCGTATCTATGAGAAAGTTTGTTACATAAATCCGGTATGTTCGAAAATTTCCGAGTAAATCTAGGATATCATCCTTATCTTTTTGGATGCTTAGCATATCATCCGGTAATTTGATTGTGAAGTGATTTGGATCATATCCGCAAGATAGCAATAGAAATTTTTTTTTCTTTTCGAAATGTTTGAGCATATTTCATAGCCTAATCGAATTTTCGAATATATCAGGTATATCTATTCGGATATTGGAATATAACTTTAAAATTTGGGAAGCTATCTAATATACTTTGAAAAATCTCAGAAGATAATCTTTCCAATTTTTAAAAAAGATATGCAATCCCTTGCGGATAGGGCCATATGCCCTTGAAAATTCCGGAATCCCCTAAGGATTTTAAAAAATTCAATAAATATTTGCACATCTTTAAACAAAATTGCCTATAATGTATGCTCCCCTGGTGCCTAGTCCCATCGGAAAATTAAATCACACGCCACGCCCACGATCTTATGGGATGGGATAGTGATTTAAATGTAGAAATTCGTATTCCGCCCTTTGGCGAGAAGGAACGTTGTATTTCTATATATTTATCCGCATACCGGCTCGAATCTTCGAGGATGTAGCGGATAAAATCTCACTCTGGCCCGGATCTTCGGGAATGAGAAGATTTATTGGAAAATCGGATTCAAAGGTATATTATGGGCATTTTTGTTTAATTTTGTTCAAATTCATTTGTTTCAATTCAAAAATCCGAAAATAAAAAAAAGGAAAATCAAAATCACAAATCATCAATTAAGAAAAAGCATTTTCATGAAATTTGGTACCGAAATGGTGTTAATAAAAAATTAACATAATCAAGTCCCCGAACCCTAAACCTCTGGTTAGCAGAAAATAAAGTATTCTCCTGTACTTTATTTAGGTATCTAATCTACCTACCAAAAAAGATTAGTGGTGGCTCCTAAATTAAAAAATCAAACCTAAGTTGCGAATTTGTAGGGCTTAGGAGAGTCCGCATTAGGTTAGTCAATTCATCTAATTAACCTAATAATCCATTAACCTAAAAATTTATTTTTAGGTCGCGATAACTTAGCGACTCCACTGGGGAATTAATTTTAATTTTTGAAAATTAAAAGGGGTCAACCAAAATTTTAATTAATTTTCGAAAATTAAATTTGATTTTTCGAAATTAAAATTAATTTTCAAATTTTAAGGTTGATTTTCGGAATTTCCATCCAATTCCCCTTAATTTTCGAAAAATTAAAATTTTGTGGACTTAAGCCGTTGATTTTCATGATCTATGCCTTGATTGATTGATTGTAATTTGCCTTGAATGTGATTGATTTTTTTTGGAACGACTGATCCGGGGTTTGATTGATTTTTATTCGATTATATCTTGCATTATCTTACTCCATTGTGATTCATTTTTCTAATGATTTTCTATGGGTTTACTTGTTTTTTGGCATTTAATTCAATTGCCCTATTTTATTATAAAATGCCATGATTGAGTGGATTGTACTTGTCGTGCATGATTCATGACATTGCATTTGACCTTAAAATATTAGACGAACCTAGGATGGTGTCGGGGTAAGAATCAGCCGGGCCTCGGGATGGAGGAATGGACGTTCTTACCCTTGACCCCGATTATGTTAAGACTCCCCGTTTAGGCTTGAATCTGCGGGCACGAGGGGCTTTTCTTAACATTCCCTAAGCTTAAAAGGGCGAAAACACGGCTTAAATCGTTAAGTCAGGCCACTCTTGAAGGCTCTAAAAATCTAGCTAATCAAGCATGCATATGCCATCTTGCTTGTTTACGCTATCATGAGCATATTTTCGTCTATGTGTTTTTTTTATTATGAGTTGGTCCATGGCTATTAAGTGTCTTATCTTATTATGTGTGTCGTCTTGTTAGTCTATCACTTCATGGGGCACGACAATATTCGTCTTGTCACGGTGGCGAAGAAGGATTTGGTTGATTGGCTCCCACAACTTGATGAGGTTACACGCCATTACGTGGAGAGTCAATTGGGGAAGCTCATTCATCTTCTTGATATTCATGTTCGCATCGGTATGATCCAGGCCCTTGCTCACTGTTAGGTCTCTCAGACGGCTACTTTCTTGCTCGGTAAGCATGAGCTCACCCATACATTGGAAGAGTATAGCATGCTCATTGGTAAGTCTCTTGATGCCAAACTCATTAGCCCGTACTTGAAAGCGGATGCCTCACCGGTTCTATCCGAGTTTTTAATGGTCGATCTATCCGTCGTGCAAAAAATTTTGAAAGGAAATTATGGATATTGCTCTTTTACTTTCCTCACAGATCGCTTTAACAAAGCCCGATCACTCCAAAAAGGCAAGATCTTTTTACTGGCTTTCTTTGGTTTGCTTATTTTTCCTCATTATAAAAATTCTGTCATTCCCCATCTAGCACACTTTGTCCAATAGGTTTGTGAGGAAAGAAATTTTGTGCATACCATCCCGGCTGAAACTGTCATTTCTCTAAATAATTTTAGGTGGGGCAAGTCTAAAGTCCTTAGGGCCCCCGCTCGGCTTTTGCAAGTATGGTTTCTATCGCATATTAAGGAATGTAAGGAGCTTGTGTCAACCGATGTCTTGAGAAATTTCGTACATCTGTTGGTTATTTACAAAGAAAAGCAATATAATACCCCTGACTATCATTTTTCTGAATGGATAAAACTCGTGAGAGCTCCATTCGATAAGTCTCTCTAATGGCATGTTAGCTGGTTCCAATGTAAGGAGGCTCGTCTTGCCTCTAGTCTCGTCGGGCCGCTCCCCCTCCCGGGCTTTACGGGGATAGTCGAGTATGTTCGCCGGTTCGGATGCGTTCAGAAGATGCTTCTGCCTTTACCATCCGTCCGGACCCAACTGAACCTTGAAGACTTCACGATGGATTATGAGCGGACAGTTGTCACCACCCATTATCTGTGGGCCACGAGCCAACCAATCAAGCTTAGTTTTCCTAGGAAGCCTTTGGAACCCGCTGAAGAAGCTTATCAATCCAGCAGGGAATATTGGTTGCAACATTCCATTCCCGAAGATTGGCATCCGAAGCTTCCCGATGTCGTCCCAACCGGTTACACAAACAATGAGTCGAGGCGTTCATTGGCCGAAGCCCATGAAGAGATCGTCGTGGCACTGAAGACAATCAAGCGTCCCAAAGCTCAAGCCGGTTCCCAACCGAAGCAATTGAAGAATGGAGCCGGGCCCTCGAAGTGATAGGCTTTCGTCAAGTCGTGTCATTATGTTATTTTTTTTCTTTCCTAGGTCTCATGTTATGAATTTTTGTCAGATTTTGGGTTTGATCATACTTTTGTCCAATTATTCGGTTTTGTTTTAGTTTGACTTGTGGGAGGTTTTCGAATTTTTACACCCGTTTCAAGATGTATTTTGATGTTCACAGGATTCTCATCTATCACGTTGGAAAATTTCATGGTAATCTGATGCATTTCCTATTTAATATCGAATTAATGGTCGAGATGGAGCAGGCTAGCATTTCACATGTTTTCAGACTCCATAACCATTTCGCGATTTACCCTCAATAAACGGCTTCTTCTGTTAAACCACCAAGCATGAAAGTTGTATTTTGATGTCTCAACTAATATCCTGCAAAATTTGGGAATTAAATTCTTAGTTTAAGGGGCCCCTTCGTTCTTTTAACAGCAGGTGGACGAAACAGTTTTCTGAACGTAATTTTTCGTAAAGACACATTAAACTGATTTGATCCGCTCAGATCTAGCTCGATCATCCAACATGAAAGTTGTTTATCAACCTCTTGGCTATAAGCTGGTAAAATTTTCACACTATTTTCACTATCAGGTGATTTATTATGAATTATTTTCCGAAACCCGATGAGGCTGGAACCCGCAGGTCGAGGTTACGAGTCAAATGCTCATGAGTCTAGTATAGCCATGGATCGACTCGACGTCTCTCACGCATTATACTCATCATATGACCCTCTTTTGTAGGTAATTTATCACGGATCCTCCACAAATTACCTAATCGGTGGCTAAGAAAATGGCGGACAAGGTTGAAATCAACAACGCGGTCCAAGAAGCTCTGTGAGAGCAATTCGAGGCTATGAACTAAAGGTTTGAGGGTATGATGAGCCGGATGATGGAACGTATGATGACTGCTATTGTTGCTTCTGCTAATCACCCGACCGGTCCAACACCTCGGAACGTCGTCTCTCCGACCCTTCCCGCAAGCAATCTTGAGAAAGCTTCCGAGCATGTCCTTGGTTACTCCATGCCGCTAGAGGATATTGTTATTACCGGCGCTAGCTCGAGCGCCCCATTACCAGCTCTCATCTCCCAAGCCAGCCCTATGACTATGGGACCGTCTGATGAAATGGCCAAGTTATTGGCCCAAATGGAGCAGCGGATCCGTGAGGTGGAAGGAACGCACAGCATACCCCAGATTGATCTGTCTGTCTTCTCAAAGGTCACAAGTGCGGAGAAGTTCAAGATGCTCGATTTTGAAAAGTATGACGTGACTTCTAACCCGATCCAGCATGTTCGGATGTATTAGGCAAGAATGAACAAGCATGGGACCAATGGCCCCCTAATGGTTCAGACTTTCTAGGCTAATCTAAAGGAAGCTGCTATGAGATGGTATACGGACTACGAGATCTACCGGATGGATGATTGGGAGAAGGCAGCTAATGCTTTCGTCAAGCATTTTAGCTTTAACTTGGACGTGCTCATCACCGGAGAGGATCTTGAGCAGCTTGAGATGAAGAAAGGAGAAACGATCAAGCGGTATGCCACTAGGTGGAGGAACGTAACATCTCAGCTGAAATCGGTCCCTCTCGAAAGGGAGCTCATGAAATTGTTTGTTTCTATCCCGCCGCAAGTTATGAGAACTCGAGTTTTGGGATCTGCTGCCATGTCATTCAGCCATCTCATCGCAATGGCTGAAGAGTCGAGAACGGCATGAAGAAAGGTTGGTACGGTGATGCCACCACCACAACTAAGAGGTTTGCAAGGAAAGACAAGGAGCCGGCCTTACAGGTCAACATGACCTACAGCCAAAAACCCATGACCCGGACACCGGTCGTACAGATTCCTAATCAGCCGCAGGCTAATTTCGGCGCGCAATGACAAAGAGGGAATCTACGGTCCCCTCGGCAATTTACCCCTCTACCGGGAACCCCGTCCCAGGTACTCGTGGTTCTATGTAAGAGAGGCTTATCGACTTCCGAGCCTCTGCGACCCAGTAACACGAGCTCGCCGATATACGATCCATCAAAGAAATGTGATTACCATTGTGGGAAGCTTGGGCATGACACCGATGGCTGTTTCGTATTGAAGCATCGGATCCAAGATCTACTCGATTCTAAGGCATTCTCGTTCCCGGGCAACAAACAGCCAAATGTCCAGAATAATCCTTTGCCGGATCATTCGGGTAAAGTTAATGTTGTATTTGGGTTAGGAATCGGACGGGTTGGTGCCGTTAAGGTTGAAGTAGCCGATGTCCTCGACACTCTAATCGGGACAGGATATTATAAGGTCGGTGAACCGATATCACTCGATCAGTTGAAGGAAAAGGTCTCCGGTCTCATAAAGAACGGATTCATAGTATGGGCAAGTCAAGCCGGGACAGTGGCCACCATATCCCGGATCGTCATTGATTGGGATCGGGAGCTTGCAGCTTTGACCAAACCCGAGATCTTTCGAGAGTCTCGGGTAGAAGATGCTGATGTGAGTGACTTGATCAAGAATGACCCAGAGTTGGCAAAAATGCCCGCCTTGGAAGACGCAGTGGATGATGAACTCGGAATTGTCATTGTGTCACCCCAGCCTTTTTCGTATGTTAGTAACGAGGCGGTTCCTTGGTCCAACAATCTTGCCCTGGTAACAAGATCGGGACGTGCTTATAACGATGACCAGCCAACTAAGCAAGTTGCTGAGAAGGATGCTAAGGAATTTTTGGTCGTGATCAAAGCGAGTGAGTATAGCATTGTCGACCAGTTGCAAAAGTCACCGGCTCGGGTGTTCCTACTTGAATTTCTACAATCATCCGAGAAGCATCGGGAGTCCTTAATGAAGGTACTCGGTCAAATTCACGTACCTAAGAATATTGAGCGGGACAAATTGGAGAATTTTGTAGGGATGATCCTTCTAAAGGATCAAGTCGCATTCACCGACGATGAGATTCCGCTCAAGGGGCGAGGTCATAACAAAGCTTTGCACATAACGATCAAACACAAGCAAATTCATGTGGCTCGGGTACTTATTGACAACGGGTCGGCGCTGAATATTTGCCCATTAGCCATATTGAATCGTCTTAGAATCGACTTGGCCGGGTTGCAGACGGCCAAGACTTCCGTCCGGTCATTTGATGGTGTGAAGAAGGATGTGCTGGGGCAAATCAATTTGGAGATTCAGATCGGGCCTTCTTTATTTGACGTTCTCTTATAGGTCTTGGATATTCCTTCGGCCTTTAACCTTCTCCTAGGCTGTCCTTGGATTCACAATGCTGGGGCTGTCCCATCGAGCCTTCATTAGAAAATTAAGTTCGTGGTCGAGCAGAAGTTTGTGATTGTCCAGGAGAGGAAGATTACCGAATTTTCAATGAAACGGCTATCCCTTACATCGAGCCGGTTCATGATGAAGAAGATTCTTACCATGCTTTTGAGATAGTACACACCATCCATGCATCTCCGGAGAGCCCTTTACCCATTCCGGAAGTGTCATCCGCTTCCCTTATGGTGGCAAAAGTAATGGTCGGTTGCGGTTTCGAGCCCGGCATGGGTTTAGGTCGGCACGGCCAAGGGATCCGCACCCCGATCAAGCATAAAGAGTAATCCCACACGGGTGGTTTGGGATATCGATGGCATAACCACCCTAGGCGTGACAAGCGATATACAACGGGTCGGAGTAAGGAAGAACGCAGTCCTTTGCCACCTCCCTTGTACACTACCTTCCGATTGGGTGAAGTGACCGGTGGTTTCGATGAGTTGAGCCGGTTTGATGATGATCCGGGAATAGTGTTCCCAGAATGCCAAGATGCTAATCCGATGGTGCTAGACAAAGAGGATGAGGACCTCGACCTTGCCGGTTGTTTCAATAATCTGACTATTGCTGCTATATTGGAAGAGACCATAGAGGCTGATGGCGCATTTGAAGATGAGCCTAATATAGCACGTGGACTCCCGAGGCTATCTGTCAACGCCACGTTTGACGATCCGCCGGAGGGATTGGTTTCAGAGTAACACTTGCTTATTTATTTTCATGTTCTCTGCGTGGGACATCTTTTTGCTTTCCTTTAGGTCACATTGCTCTTGTAGGATTTTGATTCAATGTCGTACTTCCCTTTCAATAAGATGTAATTCATTGATTTGTGTAACCACTGTGACGTCCCAGGCTTGCCACGTTCACTAGCGATTAATAACATTTAATTTAAAAAAATGAATACACAGACAAATTTCCAAAACACAGCACTTATTTATTTAGGGTTAATAAAGGTCGGGTTCGCCTATATACAACCCGGGAGATATCCTCGGGTGGCATCCAAAAAGTAACTTGTCGCCCTACCCGATATACCAAAGAACCCATAAAAGGATAACCATTCAAAAAAAAACTCCCACATCGCTAACCCGACAATCATCCCAACTTAGACCCCGACCTGGCTGTACAAAATCATACCACCATTACACGTAAACGCTAGGGCCCACTAAGGTACCACATAGTCGAATGGCGGAGGGCCTACAAAGCCCAAGCCGTTCTCTAAGCGACCATAAACCGCAACAAAACGATGGCGGACCTCCCCCACATCCAAGCCTCTGTTGACCCATAAGGAAACCGTCACCCTCACAAAATCCAACTCTGGTAACCCCGAAACATTGTACGGGGATAAGCTCCAGTGCATTCTAAGGGGCACCCGGTATGAAATGGTAGGCAAGCTAGCCATGATTACCTAAAAAATTTAACAATAATAGGGTGAGATAAATCTCAGCAAGTCGAATCTCTAATTTACCGACTAAACCGTATAACGCAAGGATGAGCAATAACAACTCGGACAAGTAACAATAATTGGAACGTTATATCTACCTACAATCACATTGCACCGACAACTTGCAGGTATGCATTAATACAAGATATGTTCACAAACATATGTTTAGGAATGTTAAATATCTCAACCAAGGACGATTCTTTTTTTCTTTTTTTTTTTTATTTATCACATACACGATGTAATGTCTCGTACCGCCTCAGAGACCGATCCGATCACACAGCAGGATCACCCAGTCACACAGCGGGGTCTTCCCACAAACTCCATGGGGAAAAAAAAATCTCATTCGAGGATGAGGCCCATAATCCGCGAATTTCACTTGACTTATTCTCATGATATGCCAGATTATGCATATGTCCAATAACAATGCATGCTTTAGTTCAAATTATGCAACATTCATGATGATGCACTTTACCACAATATAGCTAACCCATGCAAGAGAAGAATCTAATTATACGAGTAGTCTAAACGTCCATTATAGATTCAATATATATACGGTATCACGTATTTATTACGGACACATTTATTCATTTTTTTTTTATGAACTACCCCTCTTTCGTTCATACAACTCAAAATTCTATACTCTATCGGGTCCATAATGTTTTACTAATTTATTAACCCAATATCCCTCCTAATTTGCTTCGTTACTGCTACGTTTACTAGAATTTGTTTTACTTCGCAATTTCTCTTAGAACCCAACCGGAAGGCCTCCCGCATAAATTCAAGTACAATGACCAAAACCGAGATAAATTCCTTTCCTCCACTGCTGATATCATCGCCCACAATCCTATTATTATTATTATTTCTTTTTACACATTATTACAACTAAAAGTTAACAATCCCAACTACAATTATCTTCTACGTACCGGTCAAACTATTGCAACAATCGAGACCCTTTAAACTTGCTTCTCCCTCAAATTAGTTCCGTCCCACAATTCCACTTCTCGGCACCGAATCGTTCTGTCGGTTTTCTTTTTTTTTTTCCGCATAACTCAATCTCCCCAAACTTATCCATTCTAGTTCGTGTTGCACGGGCTAGTAAATGAATTAGAAACACGACTCACACTGGATCTTGCCGCGTGCTAAGATTCGAGTTCGCCGGTAATAGAGAAGTCGCCGGAGACTTGACCTGTCGCAAGAAGTTGCGCCCACCAAGCGGTCGCAAAACAGAGAGAAAAAGGCAGCGTTGGGTTACGTCGTCGAGAAGGAACCAGAAGAGAAGAAAAGGAAAAAAAAAATGGGTTTGCCGACTCGTCGCTTATCACTTCGAGGTGGGCCAAGGTTTAAGGTGGGTTAATAAAGTTACTCTTGGATTGACAACTTGGGCCTCATTATATTATAGCCCAAAAATTTTGTTAGCTGAAATAAAAAGAAGACCTAGCTGTTCAAAAGGTCTTGGACCAACGCTAAGCGGCCCCACGATAGGCGACCAAGACCACTAAGACTTTAATAGTCTCTTTCCACGATCGGGCACTTTGTGAGCCGAGATTTTCCAAATAACCAACCCAACCCCCTAGCCTCATAACCGCCATTTTGCTCGTCGACCAAAGCACAAATTCAATATTACAACTGTCCGGCCATAACTTCATTCCGCTTAAGTCGCCTTTCCAATCCGTTACATCTAATCCTTATTTATTTAGATCTATTTATGGGGTATTACAAATTCTCCCTCCCTTAAATAATTTCGTCCTCGAAATTGTTCTTTTCCTTACATCATTCAAACAGAAAAGGATATCGCTGTCTCATAATGGCTTCGCTTTCCCAAGTCGCCTCTTCTTGTCCATGGTGTTGCCATAATACTTTTACCAATGAAATTGTCTTGGTCCGTAATATCTATTCTTTTCGATCCAAAATTATGATTGGCTGCTCAATATAGCGAACTCTCTCGTCAATTTCCACCGTATCGTGATCCAACACGTGAGACGGATCTGCTTGGTATTTTCTCAACATTGAAACATGAAAAACATTAAGTACGTTGGAAATCTTTGGCGGTAATGCTAAACGATATGCCGCCTCACCAATCTTTTCCAGGATTTCAAAGGGTCCCACATATCCGGGACTCAATTTTCCTTTCTTTCCAAACCTGGATATACCTTTCATCGGCGATACTTTCAGAAACACATGATCACCCACCTGAAATTGCAAAGGACGGCGTCGATTATCCGCATAGCTTTTCGCACCGCTTTGCGCCGTCCGCGAGCGTTCCTGGATTACGGCTACCGCATCCGAGGTAACCTGAACCAACTCGAGTCCTGTTAATTTCTTTTCACCTACTTCGGACCAACATGTGGGTGTTCTGCATACTCTTCCATACAATGCCTCGAATGGTGCCATGCCAATGCTTTGTCGATAGCTGTTATTATACGCAAATTCCACTAAAGGTAATTTCTCGTCCCATTTACCTTTAAAGTCAATGGCGCAGGCACGAAGCATATCCTCAAAGATCTGAATAACCCTTTCTATCTGTCCGTCCGTCTGAGGGTGAAAAGCAGTACTAAACCGCAATTTGGTTCCCAACGCCTCTTGCAACTTTCTCCAAAAATTTGATGTAAATTTTGAATCTCTATCCGAAGTAATGGTGACTGGAACACCATGAAGTCGTACAATATGTCTGACATATAATTCTGCATATCTTTCCATTGGGTAGTTCGCTTTTCTTGCAATGCAATGAGCTGATTTCGTCGGTCGATCCACCACTACCCAGATAGAGTCATATCCACTTGACGTTCTAGGGAGTCCTTGAATAAAATCCATAGTTATATGTTCCCATTTCCATTCAGGGATCTCCAAGGGTCTTAACAGTCCCGCCGGTTTTTGATGTTCTGCTTTGACTTGTTGACACGTCGGGCATCGTGCTACAAACCGAGCCACATCCCTTTTCATTCCATTCCACCGGTAATTCCGTCGAAGATTCCGATACATCTTGGTACCTCCCGGATGAATACTATACTTGCTCCTATGAGCCTCACTTAAAACCTCTTCCTTCAAATTCTTATCATTCGGCACACAAATACGTCCATGGAATCGAACGATTCCATCCTCCGATAAATTAAAATCTTTTCTTTTTCCTTGTTGTATCTCATCTCGAATTCTCGAAATACCCTCATCCGCTTGTTGCAAGGATCTAATTTTCTGTACCACCTCGGACTCAATTCTTAACGTTGCTAAAATACCGGTTACCTCATTCAATTCAATACTAAACTCAGAATTCGGAATTTCTTCGAACAAATTCCATGTTCGAGTCAGTAAGCTTGCCATCGGCGCTGACTTTCGGCTTAGAGCATCGGCTACTTTGTTTGCTTTTCCAGGATGATACAATATATCACAATCATAATCTTTCAATAGCTCCAACCACCTTCTTTGCCGCATATTTAATTCCTTTTGAGAAAATAAATACTTGAGACTCTTGTGATCCGTAAAAATCTCAAACTTTTCCCCATACAAATAATGTCTCCATATTTTTAATGCGAATACTATTGCCGCCAATTCTAAGTCATGAGTGGGATAATTCAATTCATACGGCTTCAATTGTCTAGATGCATATGCAACCACTTTTCCATTCTGCATCAAGACACATCCAAGACCCTTATGTGAGGCATCATTGTAGATCACGAATCCTCCAGATTCGGACGGTATTGTCAATACAGGCGCCGTAGTCAACCTTCTTTTGAGTTCCTGAAAACTACTTTCACAATTTTCATTCCATTCAAACTTCACATTTTTCCTGGTCAACTGAGTCAAATGACCGGCAATTCTTGAAAATCCTTCTACAAACCTTCTATAATACCCTGCCAATCCCAAGAAACTACGAATCTCGATTATTGTTGTCGGCCTTGGCCAATTTATCACGGCTTCTATCTTAGCCGGATCCACCAATATTCCATCTCTAGTGACGACATGCCCCAAGAAAACAATCCGATCCAACCAAAATTCACATTTACTAAACTTGGCATACAACCTGTGATCCCTTAAGACCTGCAATACTAACCTCAAATGTTGCTCATGGTCCTCTTGATCCTTGGAATAAATCAGTATGTCATCAATAAATACAATTACAAACTTATCCAGGAATGATTTAAATACCCGATTCATCATGTCCATGAAGGCAGTAGGGGCATTAGTTAGTCCAAAGGGCATTACCAAGAATTCATAATGACCATATCTTGTTCGAAATGCCGTCTTCGGAATGTCTTCCTTTTTAACAGGCAACTGGTGATATCCCGAACGAAGATCAATTTTTGAAAATACAGAAGCACCACGCAATTGGTCAAATAAGTCATCAATCCTTGGGAGTGGATACTTATTCTTTATCGTCACTTTGTTCAATTGCCGGTAATCAATACATAGCCTCGGTGATCCATCTTTCTTTTTCACGAACAAAACAGGTGCACCCCAAGGCGAAGCACTGGGTCTTATGAATCCTTGATCCAATAATTCTTGTAACTGTACTTTTAATTCTTTCGGTTCTACCGGGGCCATTCTATAAGGTGCTTTAGATATAGGCTCTATTCCTGGAGCTATCTCAATTGCAAACTCTATTTCTCGTTAAGGGGGTAATCCTGGTAATTCCTCGGGAAATACATCCGGAAACTCTCTAACTACGAGTATCTCCCGCAGTTTTCCTTCCGACTTTTTCTCATCTTTAACAACTGCTAAATATCCATAACACCCTTTACCCAACAGTTGATAAGCTTCAACTGCAGAAATAAATGCCGTAGTGACACGTGTTCCATTTCCTCGAAATTCAAAACTCGGTTCATTCAGCGGATTAAAAGATATGCACTTTCCGTAACAGTCCACCGTTGCTCATTGTTTGTTCAACCAATCCATACCAATGATAGCATCAAAGTCGTACATAACCAACACCACCGGATCAATTACCTGTCTTCTCCCTTCAATCCCAATTTCACAGTTTCTACAAATCAAGGTTGACAAGACACTTTCTTTCACCGGTGTCGTGACAATTAGCGGTACTTCTAACTGTCTACATTCCAACCCATGCAACTTCGTAAACCGAGCAGATATAAAGGAATGTGTAGCACCAGTATCGAATAAGGCATATGCATTATGGCCAAGTATAGAGATGATACCTGTGATGACGTTCTTGGAAGCCTGGGCCTCCTCTTGTGTCATCGCATATACCTTCCCTTGAGCTGGTGGCCTCTGAGGGTTACGTCGTTCTTTGCCCATCGATGGTCCTTGAGGCTGATGAGGAGGAGCCGGCCGCGCTCGTAGCCCATTTCGTGGGCAATTCCTCACCATATGTCCTGTTTGACCGCAGACAAAACACTTCTTCAATGTTGGACATGGAGCGGAATTGTGAAATTTGCCACATCGATGGCATGCCTCACTAAGGTTTGGTCTCCTCTCTACAATCCATACCCCTCCTTGCTTGCCAAAATTCCCTCCGAAACACCTTTTATTAGGGTTGAATTGAAATTGACCCGGTTGCATTGGCCTCTTGCCACGATTCTCATTACCCCGAGTCACTAGAGGCATCGGTTCCATCTCCTCTTCTACCATCTCTGTTCCACATACTTGTGCCTTGCTATAGATTTCTCGATAGGTCATTGGCCCGAACGGTGCCAATTGCTTTCGTATCTCCGGCCTCGGGCCTTTCAAAAACCTCTTCGCCTTATCCTCACCATGCTCGACTAGGCGAGGAGCAAACCTTGACAATTCGGAAAACTTCGCCTCATATTCATCCACGGTCTTATCACCCCGCTTTAGTTCCACAAACTCTGTCGGTTTTCTATATCTTGCACAACTCGAGAAATACTTCTCATAGAAAGCAGTAATAAAAATTTCCCAGGCAATCTACGCTTCCGCAGGGAATACCGTGTCCTTCATCGCTTGCCACCAATACATGGCATTCCCGTCCATCCGATACTCCGCCGGTGTCATCTTATCTACATCGGTACAATTCAACAGCCTAAATATCTTCTCCATTTCCTTGATCCATCGCTCCGCCTCTTCAGGCTTTCCGGTTCCAATGAACTTGGAAGGTTTCAACTTCAGAAATTGTTCCACCAGTCCTTGGGTATGACGTTCACCCCCACCGGCATTGATTGTAACTTGTTGCTGCGCTTGCTGAGCCATCGGTGCCCCCACTTGGGTCAACGCCTCCAAAATGCCATCCACTCTTGGGTCGGTATGGGCAGCTCCTATTGGTGGTACATCTGTTCCACTCATTTTCGCGTTACGCAAATAACTATTTCTTAATAAGTAACAAGTTCAACTTATTCCGACACCCGAATAAGTAATGCGATCGTTCTTGAGACCTAACATAATAACTATAACAATCACATGCACGGGCTCCTTAGACTCTAAAGTTTTAGCGCACCTTATCACTCCGGGTAAACTTATGCTCTGATACCATTCTCTAACAGCCGTGACGTCCCAGGCTTGCCACGTTCACTAGCGATTAATAACATTTAATTTAAAAAAATGAATGCACAGACAAATTTCCAAAACACAGCACTTATTTATTTAGGGTTAATAAAGGTCGGGTTCGCCTATATACAACACGGGAGATATCCTCGGGTGGCATCCAAAAAGTAACTTGTCGCCCTACCCGATATACCAAAGAACCCATAAAAGGATAACCATTCAAAAAGAAACTCCCACATCGCTAACCCGACAATCATCCAACTTAGACCCCGATCATGCTGTACAAAATCATACCACCATTACACGTAAACGCTAGGGCCCACTAAGGTACCACATAGTCGAATGGCGAGAGGGCCTACAAAGCCCAAGCCGTTCTCTAAGCGACCCATAACCGCAACAAAACGATGGCGGACCTCCCCACATCCAAGCCTCGTTGACCCATAAGGAAACCGTCACCCTCACAAAATCCAACTCTGGTAACCCCGAAACGATTAACGGGGATAAGCTCCGATGCATTCTAAGGGGCACCCCGTATGAAATGGTAGGCAAGCTAGCCATGATTACCTAAAAATTTAACAATAATAGGGTGAGATAAATCTCAGCAAGTCGAATCTCTAATTTACCGACTAAACCGTATAACGCAAGGATGAGCAATAACAACTCGGACAAGTAACAATAATTGGAATGTTATATCTACCTACAATCACATTGCACCGACAACTTGCGGTATGCATTAATACAAGATATGTTCACAAACATATGTTTAGGAATGTTAAATATCTCAACCAAGGACGATTCTTTTTTTCTTTTTTTTTTATTTATCACATACACAATGTAATGTCTCGTACCGCCTCAGAGACCGATCCGGTCACACAGCGGGATCACCCGGTCACACAGCGAGGTCTTCCCATAAACTCCATGGGGAAAAAAAAATCTCATTCGAGGATGAGGCCCATAATCCGCGAATTTCACTTGACTTATTCTCATGATATGCCGGATTATGCATATGTCCAATAACAATGCATGCTTTAGTTCAAATTATGCAACATTCATGATGATGCACTTTACCACAATATAGCTAACCCATGCAAGAGAAGATTCTAATTATACGAGTAGTCTAAACGTCCATTATAGATTCAATATATATACGGTATCACGTATTTATTCTAGACATATTTATTCATTTTTTTTTATGAACTACCCCTACTTGTTCATACAACTCAAAATTCTATACTCTATCGGGTCCATAATGTTTTACTAATTTATTAACCCAATATCCCTCCTAATTTGCTTCGTTCTGCTACGTTTACTAGAATTTGTTTTACTTCGCAATTTCTCTTAGAACCCAACCGGAAGGCCTCCCGCATAAATTCAAGTACAATGACCAAAACCGGATAAATTCCTTTCCTCCACTCTTCGATATCATCGCCCACAATCCTATTATTATTATTATTATTTCTTTTTATACATTATTACAACTAAAAGTTAACAATCCCAACTACAATTATCTTACTGCGGTCAAACTATTGCAACAATCGAGACCCTTTAAACTTGCTTCTCCCTCAAATTAGTTCCGTCCCACAATTCCACTTCTCGATCGAATCACAATTCCACTTCTCGAACCGAATCGTTACGTCGGTTTTCTTTTTTTTTTTTTTTCCGCATAACTCAATCTCCCCAAACTTATCCATTCTAGTTCGCGTTGCACGGGCTAGTAAATGAATTAGAAACACGACTCACCTTGGATCTTGCCGCGTGCTAAGATTCGAGTTCGCCGGTAATAGAGAAGTCGCCGGAGACTTGACTTGTCGCAAGAAGTTGCGCCCACCAAGCGGTCGCAAAACGAGAGAAAAAGGCAGCGTTGGGTTACGTCGTCGAGAAGGAACCGAAGAGAAGAAAAGGAAAAAAATGGGTTTGCCGACTCGTCGCTTATCACTTCGAGGTGGGCCAAGGTTTAAGGTGGGTTAATAAAGTTACTACTTGGATTGACAACTTGGGCCTCATTATATCATAGCCCAAAAATTTTGTTAGGCTGAAATAAAAAGAAGACCGAGCTGTTTCAAAAGGTGTTGGACCAACGCTAAGCAGCCCACGATAGGTGACCAAGACCACTAAGACTTTAGTAGTCTCTTTCCACGATCGGGCACTTTGTGAGCCGAGATTTTCCAAATAACCCACCCAACCCCCTGGCCTCATAACCGCCATTTTGCTCGTCGACCAAAGCACAAATTCAATATTACAACTGTCCGGCCATAACTTCATTCCGCTTAAGTCGCCTTTCCAATCTGTTACATCTAATCCTTATTTATTTAGATCTATTTATGGGGTATTACAATTTGATATCAATAAAATTACGAAAAATTTTTATTATGATCTTTGGAATCTTGTCGGAGTATCCTAAACCAATCCAATGATGATAACCAACGATTGAACAATCTGTCATCTATGGTAAGCACCGAGGGTTGGACTCCGTCAAGAGTTCTCGTCCTGGGATCTTCGAAAATTAAAAAAAAAACGCGGCTAAAGGTGCTCAATTTGTAAAGAAATGCATCGAATGTTTAAACGTTGTTTGTCCTCCTGATTATGCTACTTTTTGTTTCAAGGGTAAATGGGAAGAGGGAGACCCAGTGGATTCCAGAGTATATGAGTTGGACGAGTTCACTCCCGACTACGAGGAAATACGTCGGGACTTCGAGCAACACGAGACGTTTAAACCTCTAACCGGCGAGGAGACTATATCAATCAACTTGGGCGATGAGGAAAATCCTAAAGAGATTAAGATAGGGGCGAACCTTTCCCCAGAAATGTCTGAGTGCTCGATCAAGCTTTTGAAGGATTACCGGGACATTTTCGCCTGGTCCTATACAGATATGCCCGGTCTTGACCGTTCCATTGTCGAACATTGTTTGCCGATCGATCCTTCGGCTAAGCCGATGGTGCAAAAGTCAAGGAGGGCCGGACTAGAATTAGTGCAGAAGATCAAAGAGGAGGTCATGAAGCTTCTCGACGTAGGATTCATTGAGACTACAGAATATTCCGATTGGGTCGCTAACATAGTCCCTATCATGAAGAAAGACGGCCGCATTCGGGTTTGTGTCGATTAACGAGACTTGAACAAGGCCACTCCTAAAGATGATTTTCCCCTCCCGCATATCGACGTACTCGTTGGGAGTACTGTAGGGTTTGAATTATTTTCATTCATGGATGGTTTCTCCGGGTACAATCAGATCCCGATGAATGTTAATGACAAGTTGAAAACCACTTTCACCATGCCATGGGGAATGTTCCATTACCGGGTGATGCCGTTCGGTCTCAGAAACGCTGGAGCTACTTACCAACGAGCCATGGTTGCCCTTTTCCAGGACATGATACATAATGAGATTGAGGTTTACGTCAATGACATGATAACGAAGACAAGGCATGGAGAAGATCACGTCGAAACGCTGAAGAAATTATTCGACAGACTCCGAAAGTTCAAGTTACGCCTCAACCCCGCCAAGTGTGTCTTTGGGACTAGCTTGGGTAAGCTGTTCGGATTCATGGTAAGCAGCAAGGGTATTGAAGTTGATCCTTCTAAAGTCAAGGCTATTCGTGAGCTTAAGCCGCCGACAACGGTTAAAGAAGTGCAAAGTTTGATGGGCAGGCTAAACTATATTGCTCGATTCATCTCTTAGTTATCAGAAACCGCTAAGCCATTCCTCAAGCTGTTAAAGAAGAATGTGCTAGTCGAATGGGATAGCGGATGTGAGGAAGCTTTTGAGAAGCTGAAGTAGCATCTCACGAATCCACCCGTGCTTGTTCCTCCAACACCGGGGCAACCTTTAATCCTCTACCTCACAATTCATAGTGAGTCTTTGGGCACTATGTTAGCCCAAGAAAGGCGGGAGGATGAAAAAGAACAAGCCATTTATTATCCGAGCAAGAAATTCACAGCTTCGGAAATGAAGTACTCCGAAACAGAGAAAACTTGTGCGGCGTTAGTCCGGGTATTGCATAGGCTTCGACAATATACCTTGCATTACCAGGTGCTTCTGATGACAGAGTGCGATCCTATCAAATACTTGCTGAATCAACCCGCCTTGATTGGTAAACTTGCCAAATGGCAAATCCTCATCTTCGAGTTTGATGTTCAATATTTGTCCCAAAAGTCAATCAAGGGACGGGCCATAGCGGATGTCCTAGTAGAAAATCCGGGGCGAGATGATGACGCCTATCATTCCGAGGATCGAATCATGTTGGTGGAGGATTACATCTGGATTATGTATTTTGACGGAGCTGTCAATTTATCGGGATCGAGCACGGGCGCGGTTCTGATATCTCCGGGTGGTCGACATTATCCCGTGGTAGCAAAATTGGTATTCCCTTGCATGAATAACATAGCAGAATATGAGGCATGCATCCTCGACCCGTAGGCCGCGGTCGAAATGGGAGTTACCCGACTTAAGGTATTTGGGGATTCGGCATTGATTATCCTCCAAACAATCGAAAAATGGAAAACTCGGGATGCCAAACTACTGCCCTACCACGAGTATCCGGATGAATTAGTGGAAGAGTTTCACGATATCTCGTTCGAGTATTTGCCTAGAACCCACAATCGGTTCGCCGATGCTTTGGCTACCATATCCTCAATGTTACAAGTCACTAATGGACTTGAGGTTGAGCCGTTAAAGATCGAGGTACTAAGGAAGCCAGCATATTATATGGTTATGATCGATGAACCCGACGACAAGCCATGGTACCACGATATCAAGACTTACATTCAGAAGCGGGAGTTTTCGAGAAAAGTACCGCGTCCGACCAAAGGTACATAAAGAAGATGGCCTCGAATTTTTTTCTGAGCGGAAAGAGTTTATACAAACGGTCGTTCGATTTGGTCCTTTTAAGGTGTATAGATTCCACCAAAGCAGTCCACCCGATGATGGAGGTGCACGAAGGAGTTTGTGGTCAATACATGAATGGACACATGCTAGCAAAGAAGATCATGAGGTTAGGCTATTATTGGCTCACCTTAGAAAGTGATTGCATCTAGCATGTCCGGAGCTATCACAAATGCCAAATTCATGGTGACAGGATTAACGTTCCTCCAAACGAGCTGCATCGCTTGTCCGAACCATGGCCATTCTCTATGTGGGGCATCGTTGTGATCGGTCCTATTAATCCCAAGGCCTCCAATGGGCATTGTTTCATTCTGGTAGCCATTGACTATTTTTTCAAATGGATTGAACTTGCATCGCACTTGGCAGTCACAGCTCGGAATGTCGTGAAATTCATCCGTCGAGACATTATCGCGCGATACGGTTCGCCTGAAACTATAATCACCGACAATGGTTCAAACCTGAACAACAAACAGGTCGGTGATCTATTCAAGGAATTCAAGATCAAGCATCCGAACTCTTCTCCATACCGTCCCCGGATGAACGGGGCAGTGGAAGCAGCCAACAAGAACATTAAGAAGATCTTAGCTAAGACAGCTGAGAATTATCGCGACTGGCATGAGAGGTTGCCGTTTGCCCTCATGGCGTATCGGACTTCTATCCGAACATCTACCGGGGCAACCCCGTACTCTCTAGTATATGGGATGGAAGCAAAGTTACCCAGTGAGGTGGAGATTCCTTCCTTGCGAGTCCTATCTCAAGTCAAGCCGATCGAGGCTAATTGGATCCAACAGAGGATGGACCACTTAAATTTGATCGATGAAAAGCGGTTTAGGGCCATATGTCACAGCCAGTGCTATCGGCAAAGGGTTGCTAAATCCTTCAACAAAAAGGTTCAGCCTCGACACTTCCAGGTTGGTGACCTTGTCTTATGAAAATTGTTGCGCATTGTTCTACTTCTAGAAGGGAAGTTTGCTCCAAACTATGGTGGCCCGTACGTCGTGAAGAAGGTACTCCTAGGAGGCGCTTTGATTTTGACCGAGATGGATGGTCGTGTTTTTACCAACCCCGTCAATTCCGATGCAGTAAAGAAATATTATGCTTGATTTGCTTCGACATTTTAATCAAATTACAATTCATCTAATGAATGTTCTTGCATTATACTTGTACTTGAATTGTTCCTGTTCGCATTGTTAATCTTCAATTTGGAAGGTTTTCGATCAGGAAATTTCTTTGATTCTACTGAACCGATCATTTTGAATGAGGAATATCGGGATGATAAAAGGCAAGCCATTTCCTATACACGTCTATATCATAACCCCAAGTGAAAAGAGAGAGTTTCCATACTGGCAAGGTAAAGGGTTATCTCGCGAGAAGTATGACGACCAAGATGATACGAGGCATTCATTTCCTCAATCCAAATATTAAAGGTTGCCCTTTGCTTAACCCCTTTGAACGGCGTTTCATTTTATACCCTTGTCAGGAACAACCCCACACTCGGGCAATTCTCGAATCAAGGAATGAGTAAAATTTTCTTGCTCTCACTTGCATCAATCTTTGAGTATATTTATTACATGTGAATTCTGTATTAGTCCAAGTGCCTTAGGCATGACGAAGAGCATTTCATTCCCTACATCATACACATTTATTCCTTTGCAAACCCAACTTGAGCGGCGGATTTATTTCTCGTAACCCAATTGGTGATCATCCTAGAAAGGAATCATTTCGGATCATCCGGCAAATGAGCAAAATGCCTTGGGGCAAACTTGAACTCAAAAGATTTGCCAAGAAAATATGCGGGACACGGACGAGACCCCTTCTTTCCTTTTGAAAAAAAAAGAAGAAAGAAAAGAAGAGGGAAAGGAAAGAGAAGGAAAGAAAAATCAAGACACGAAAAAGGAGGAAAGAAAAATCAAGATGTCGAAAAAAAGAAAGAGAAAACAGTGGGCAAAATTTTGAGCATCCCAAAATCCCAAAAAGAAAAGAAAAGAGGAAAAACTCCCGGGAAAATCTTTGGAATGAAGGGGTGTCTCGGTTGGACGCATTCGAATGTTCCCCAGGGAGTCTGCAAGAATACCATTCTGAGCAAAGAGATGGTCACCAGTCTCATCATTATACACCCTTTGTTGCAAAATGAGCCTTTCATTTCTAAGCCTACCCTGAACCTACATTACAACCGTTACCAAAAGTCTCTTCAGATTAGGGCACTTAGGTTAATGTAGGATTTTGAATTGCCTATAAATATCGCTCGAAGAAGTGCGAGCAAGATCATTTTTACTTCATTTTGTAGGGTTTCTGACTTGTAAACCTGATGCAGCTAATAAGAATTTCATTTCACTTCAAAGCCAAAAATGACTCATACGAGTCCCCTTTGATAAACCCTTTGACCAAGCTTGAACCGTAGTCCTTGCAAAAGACCTCATAGATTGGTCTAGTCATACTAATTGCGAGAATACCTGGACCCTTGTCAAGTGTGATTATGACGCTTCTGAGTGTTTTCTCTTACCCGTATCAATGGTCGGGTTTCAAAACCTTTTTCATGAGAGTGAGCGAAAGTCCTTTTTGACCGTAGTTCCCCATTCAATTTGATCGGACTCGTCAAAAGGATCAGATTGGTTCCCTTATTGAGAAATCCCCATGGAGCTTTGCAATGTAAAAAAAATTCAAGAATTTATGGATGTGTCATGTTATGTTAACAATTGATCGGGTTCATCTCAAGTGATTAAGCGTGTACGATACAAACAATCTGTTTCGTTCCTTGATTAATCGTTCGGAGAACCCAAGTAAGTTTTCTGAACCTCTTTTCAAATTAACACCTCTTCTGATGATAGTTGTTATGATATGCTCCTTTCGTACTTATCGATTCCATTCGGTGGTACTCCTCTCAAATATTGTTCAAATCGGGCAATATGCCTCTCTTGTCAGGTCGTGTAGACATATGGACTGGCGATCTTGACGTCTTATCAAATCATAACGATGTAACTCTTATGATTTCAATCTCAGGTCGTGTAGACATATGTACCGACGATCTTGATATCTTATCAAATCATAACGACGTAGCTCTTATGATTTCGGTCTCGAATCACGAAAACATATGCACTGGTGATCTTGGCCTTTTAGTCGGCTCATAATAACATAGTTCTTATGATTCTCGACTCTTTTATCAAATCATTACGACATAAGCACCCATGATTTTGATCCAAATCAACTCATAACAACGTAGCTCTTATGATTTTGGTTCTCCTTTGTCAAATCGTGAAGACATATGCACCGGCAATTTTGACATTTTATCAACTCACAACGACGTAGCTCTTGTGAACTTGATTTCACTTCTTTCGACTCACAACGACGTAGCTCTTGTGATCTCGAAGGACACACATATCTTGCATCGTCTCTCATCAGAGGAAAATCTCTAGTAACAGATAGGCCCAGTACCTTAAGATCCTTACATCAGAAACTTGGAAATTAAGGGAATCATTAGCATTATGAGGTATTTGTACAACATGTATTCTCATATGCGATCCATGTGCAGATTTTACATGTTATTTATTGTCTCGCATTTATAGGATTCAATCCCACCAAAAATTATTGTCCCCGGCATTTGCAAAATTTAGGTTTCATTTTTGTCTTTGAGCGAAACCTCTGCGAGCCTCCACTCAAAGAGGGGCAACTGTTGACACTTAAATTTTGATTTTTCTTAAATTATTTATTTTCACAAAAATGAGAATTAGCCTTGATTCTCACAAAAAAAAAAGTAGTTTTCATGCATAGCATATATAACTTAAGCATGCATTGCGTTTGTGTTATTTCGCGTCAATGACGGGATTTGGATCCGGATTGACATGCGGAAGACCAGAGCCCATATTCCATAATTCGGCCAACATAAGGGAGCAAGTATCGAAAATCACAAGGCCTTAGGGTCAACTTTTCAGTCCACTAAATTTTGATTTCGAAAAAGGCTTTTTAATCAAAGTTTACTAATCAAAATAAGACCAAAACTTAAGCCCGCACTATCAGATTTTGACCTAGGGTTTCTCTATATAAACATGGCTAGGTCACGTTCGGAAGGGGAGGGAGCAAAAAAAATTTCTGCACACATAAAGGGAGTTCACGTGAGAATAAAGAGGGAGGAGGAGAATATTTTTAGAATTCCACTACATGGTAGAGAAAAAATGTGAGAAAGGCGGAGGTCTCATAGTCATCCATCAAGCTATCACCGGAGACATCAAATACCAGTATTGGAGACTTGCGTTTGCTCTCTACGGGACCGTTTTTTGGCCTCTGCACGTGGCTACTACTGGAATTGTTGCTGCGGTGTCCCGAGATCATTCGAAGTAGCCCCGACGCTTTCCAAGCAACCATACCCGACGCCACCCCGCTGTTGCACCACTCAAGCTTCGGATCGCCCACTGTTCTGTGGTAAAGTAGCTTGTTTTTCCCTTCTTTTTTGAGATCTAACGTGGCTGCTCACCTTGTGTTAGAGCCTCGGTTGAATTTGAGTTCAATCTGTGCGAACTTGGATCAAAGGAAGTTTTTTTAAAGGCGAATTGCAGTACATGAGTCCATAGTCGAACCTATCCGCGAAGGTTACTGTATCAAACGGATCAACGTTCAAAGCGTGAATATTCGAGTTCCGTGCAAAGTTCGATTAGCAAAGACGATATCCGGTTCAAGGTAAAGCTTTCTATCATCGAATGTTCACTGGCCTAGTTGGTTGATTCGCATATGTTAATGATTGTTTTTGCATGGTTGAGTAGATCATCGGATATTTGTTATCATGGGCTGTTTCTAGAGCTGTTTGTGAGTTAATTTGTCCTTATATGGGTCTTGAAATCTGCTGCTATTCCAAATTCATTCCACGGCTGATTTTTCTGCAAGTTGACGTCAACATAACTTTTTTTTTATGATTGCTTGTCACCGATCAGCGTATGCTTCCTTGTTCGCTATTGGGGCTGATTTACACGTTATTTTGAGTCAATTATCCTTGCCGTTCGGTGCTTTTTGGAGAAGTGCGATGTAAAGGTCCAAAATTTTTGCAAAATTCTTTGAATCGAACATCAACAAGAGCCGCAAGTTCCACCCGCGGATTGATCTTTTGAACTTGGCAATTGATTCTCCAAATTAGATAAATTATAGTTGCTCAAATTAAAATCTCAAATTTGGAAACATCTCGGGATATTGTGCATATATACTTTCGGATCACTTTGAGCGTATCTATGAGAAAGTTGTTGCTTAAATCCGGTATGTTCGAAAATTTCTGAGTAAATATAGGATATCATCTTTATCTTTTTGGATGCTTAGCATATCATCTGGTAATTTGATTGTGAAGTGATTTGGATCATATCTACAAGATAGCAATAGAATTTTTTTTCTTTTTTTTTCCTTTTCGAAATGTTTGAGCATATTTCATAGCCTAATCGGATTTTCGAATATATCAGGTATATCTATTCGGATATTGGAATATAACTTTAAAATTTGGGAAGCTATCTAATGTACTTTGAAAAATCTTAGAAGATAATCTTTCCAATTTTAAAAAAAGATATGCAATCCCTTGCGGATAGGGCCATATGCCCTTGAAAATTCCGGAATCCCTTAAGGATTTTCAAAAATTCAATAAATATGTGCACATCTTTAAACAAAATTGCCTACAATGTATGCTCCCCTGGTGCCTAGTCCCATCGAAAAATCAAATCACACGCCACGCCTACGATCTTATGGGATGGGATGGTGATTTAAATATAGAAATTTGTATTCCGCCCTTTGGCGAGAAGGGATGTTGTATTTCTATATATTTATCCGCATACTAGCTCGAATCTTCGAGGATGTAGCAGATAAAATCACGCTCCGGCCCGGATCTTCGGGAATGAGAAGATTTATCGGAAAATCAGATTCAAAGGTATATTATGGGCATTTTTGTTTAATTTTGTTCAACTTCATCTATTTCAATCCAAAAATCTGAAAATAAAAAAGAGGAAAATCAAAATCACAAATCATCAATTAAGAAAAAGCATTTTCATGAAATTTGGTACCGAAAGAGTGTTAATAAAAAATTAACATAATCAAGTCCTCGAACCCTAAACCTCTGGTTAGCAGAAAATAAAGTATTCTCCCGTACTTTATTTAGATATCTAATCTACCTACCAAAAAAGATTAGTCGCGGCTCCTAAATTAAAAAATCAAACCTAAGTTGCGAATTGGTAGGGCTTGGGAGAGTCCGTATTAGGTTAGTCAATTCATCTAATTAACCTAATAATCCATTAACCTAAAAATTTATTTTTAGGTCGCGACAAGCTGTGTGATTGTTGAGGAAGGGCACCTTATTGCGGCGGGAACAAACAGGACTAGTGAAACAGAATGTATGTCTATCATTGCTTCTCCACCCTTTTCTTTGAATTTCAGGGAACAGCAGTGTGGCGTTGTTCCGAATTGATATCCTCACATTAACCACTCATCGTTAGTGTTGATCTTTTTTGTGTTTCTGCCTTAAGTATATCTTGTATTGTGATATCCTGTAATCCGGCTCGTTTTGAAGTCTTGAATAACCGAAAAGTCTCATCAATGTATTTCAGTATAATCTCACTCGGAATTGATCCCTTTCGAACAGACTAATCAAATGGGAATGGCTAACTAGGAAAATCAAGTACGTGGACCTAAGAACTTGATCCTAGATTGACTCTTTGGCCATGAAAATTGTTGAGAGAATATTTTCGACCAATATAAGCCGATCCTAGAATGATTAAGGAATGATTTGGATAATACCATACGCTTGGATCACGGGTGATTCCGTTTACCCTCGTATGGGTTCCGAACGTCCCTAAATTATTTTCTAATGATCGTGTCCATCGGGACTAGTGATTGACCCTCACAATTGAATGACAACCAAAGTCACCATGGCTCGAGAAATTCTTAAATGTGATTTTTATCACGGGTCGATACACGTAACTCCTAAAAGCAGCCTGTTAGTTTGAGATATACTGAAATTTCTATTGATCGAGATTGATCGTGAATCGAGCTTTAGAATTTGACATCGGACCTTTAGGAGTTTCAATAATTAAATTTTGGACGTTTTCTCATCCAGTGTACGAATTCTTCACAGTTCGGCCTAAAGGGTTTAGGAAAAATAAAAATTTGGACCGGAAATGAGAAAAGACTCATTTACCCTTGAAGAATACCCAATTTTTCACTTGGACAAAAGGGTATTTTGGTCATTTTTCCCCTTGACCGAGATTGATCGGTCAACATAGAGGAAAATTCCATTTTTGCCCTTCTTGACTTTTAGACCAAAATGTCCAACCTTTTATTATCAATTTTTATAACAGCCGTGACGTCCCAGGCTTGCCACGTTCACTAGCGATTAATAACATTTAATTTAAAAAATGAATGCCTGAGACAAATTTCCAAAATATAGCACTTATTTATTTAGGGTTGATAAAGGTCGGGTTCGCCTATATACAACCTGGGAGATATCCTCGGGTGGCATCCAAAAAGTAACTTGTCGCCCTACCCGATATACCAAAGAACCCATAAAAGGATAACCATTCAAAAAGAAACTCCCACATCACTAACCCGACAATCTGTCCAACTTAGACCCCGATCAGTGCTGTACAAAATCATACCACCATTACACGTAAACGCTAGGGCCCACTAAGGTGCCACATAGTCGAATGGCGGAGGGCCTACAAAGCCCAAGCCGTTCTCTAAGCAGCCATAAACTGCAACAAAACGATGGCGGACCTCCCCCACATCCAAGCCTCCGTTGACCCATAAGGAAACTGTCACCCTCACAAAATCCAACTCTGGTAACCCCAAAACGGTGTACGGGGATAAGCTCCAGTGCATTCTAAGGGGCACCCCGTATGAAATGGTAGGCAAGCTAGCCATGATTACCTAAAAAATTTAACAATAATAGGGTGAGATAAATCTCAGCAAGTCGAATCTCTAATTTACCGACTAAACCGTATAACGCAAGGATGAGCAATAACAACTCGGACAAGTAACAATAATTGGAACATTATATCTACCTACAATCACATTGCACCGACAACTTGCAGGTATGCATTAATACAAGATATGTTCACAAACATATGTTTAGGAATGTTAAATATCTCAACCAAGGATGATTCTTTTTTTCTTTTTTTTTATTTATCACATACACGATGTAATGTCTCGTATCGCCTCGGGAGACCGATCGATCACAGCAGGATCACCCAATCACACAGCAGGGTCTTCCCATAAACTCCATGGGGAAAAAAAATCTCATTCGAGGATGAGGCCCATAATCCGCGAATTTCACTTGACTTATTCTCATGATATGCCAGATTATGCATATGTCCAATAACAATGCATGCTTTAGTTCAAATTATGCAACATTCATGATGGTGCACTTTACCACAATATAGCTAACCCATGCAAGAGAAGAATCTAATTATACGAGTAGTCTAAACGTCCATTATAGATTCAATATATATACGGTATCACGTATTTATTCTGGACATATTTATTCATTTTTTTTATGAACTACCCCTACTGTTCATACAACTCAAAATTCTATACTCTATCAGGTCCATAATGTTTTACTAATTTATTAACCCAATATCCCTCCTAATTTGCTTCGTTCTGCTACGTTTACTAGAATTTGTTTTACTTCTGCAATTTCTCTTAGAACCCAACCGGAAGGCCTCCCGCATAAATTCAAGTACAATGACCAAAACTAGATAAATTCCTTTCCTCCACCTGCTGATATCATCGCCCACAATCCTATTATTATTATTATTTCTTTTTATACATTATTACAACTAAAAGTTAACAATCCCAACTACAATTATCTTCTGTACCAGTCAAACTATTGCAACAATCAGACCCTTTAAACTTGCTTCTCCCTCAAATTAGTTCCGTCCCACAATTCCACTTCTCAGTACCGAATCATTCTGTCAGTTTTCTTTTTTTTTTTCCGCATAACTCAATCTCCCCAAACTTATCCACTCTAGTTCGCGTTGCACGGGCTAGTAAATGAATTAGAAACATGACTCACACTGGATCTTGCCGCGTGCTAAGATTCGAGTTCGCCGGTAATAGAGAAGTCGCCGGAGACTTGACCTGTCGCAAGAAGTTGCGCCCACCAAGCGGTCGCAAAACAGAGAGAAAAAGGCAGCGTTGGGTTCTGTCGTCGAGAAGGAACCAGAAGAGAAGAAAAGGAAAAAAAAATGGGTTTGCCGACTCTGTCGCTTATCACTTCGAGGTGGGCCAAGGTTTAAGGTGGGTTAATAAAGTTACTACTGGATTGACAACTTGGGCCTCATTATATTATAGCCCAAAAATTTTGTTAGCTGAAATAAAAAGAAGACCTAGCTGTTCAAAAGGTGCTGGACCAACGCTAAGCAGCCCACGATAGCTGACCAAGACCACTAAGACTTTAATAGTCTCTTTCCACGATCGGGCACTTTGTGAGCCGAGATTTTCCAAATAACCAACCCAACCCCCTGGCCTCATAACCGCCATTTTGCTCGTCGACCAAAGCACAAATTCAATATTACAACTGTCCGGCCATAACTTCATTCCACTTAAGTCAGCTTTCCAATCCGTTACATCTAATCCTTATTTATTTAGATCTATTTATGGGGTATTACAATTTTCTTGGTCTTCTTCTTCTTCATTTTTTTCAAGAACACTTTCTCTCTCTTGCTCACTCCCTCTCTTAGTTGAACCACCATTGTTGTCTCCCTCTCTCTCACCGAAAATTTTTCCAAGCTTTTGCTGGTGTCGCCTTGAACCGCCGAAGCTCTATTCTCTACCGTGAACAGCCTAGAATCACCGGAGTAGCTTGAGCTTTGGCCGACCAAGAGGAGTTGCCGGAGCCGCCAATTTGGGGTCAAAACTTCTTCCGTTTTCTCGCCGGAAAACTTGCTAAAATAGTGGTAAGTTGGTCCCTAACCTTATATTAGGTATCTAGGATGCTCATGGACTTGAGATTTGGTAGATTTGGATGAAAAATTAGTTGTTTTTTGCCATTTTTATGCCTTGGCCGAGAATGAATATTTGGGGAGAAAGAAACCATGTTCTTGAAGTGAATAGTGAAGTCAAGAGGATTTGTGTATGGTCAAAGTTGGACCATGGTTACTTTATGCCTAACTCTAGTTACTTTATGCTATTATTTAATCATTGTTAGGTTAGTTATTGACTCTAGTTAATTTTTGAACCATGGTTAGATTATATTTTAACTATAGTTAATTTTATGTGACAAAATGTTGTTATGCCATGGTGTTAATTAAATGTGGTGTTATTATAGTTTAGTACTATAGTAGTGAATTAATTGCACGTTAGAATATTTAAATTGTTCGGCCACGTTGGTATAATTAAATTGTATGGTGCGTATTAATTGCACGTTAGTATAATTTTAATGTACGTTGGTGAAATTTTGATTATACGGTGGTTATTAATAGCTATATTGGTAGAATTAATATCGTGTGGCGTAGATTAATTTTTGTAGTGAAAAAAATTAATCATGTGGCCCGATTGGCCATTGGTCTTGTGTGACCTGATCGGATGGTCCCGATTTATTAATTCTCCAACGTGAGCGAATCACGTGGTCCCGATCTATTCTCAGAAAATATGAAGGTCATATTCAATCAACTCGTCCGAGGCCAAAGTGAGCCGTATTCGTATGATTGTCCGAGACCGAGAAGGTGTGAGGGTCGTATTCAATCAAGTCGTCCGAGGCCAAAGTGAGCCGTATTCGTCCGATTGTCCGAGACCGAGAATGTATGAAAGTCGTGTTCAATTAAGTCGTCCGAGACCAAAGTGAGTCGTGTTCTACTAATTGTCCGAGACTTAATCAAGTCGTGTTCCTATATGTCTAAGACCGAGATTTATGGGTCGTATTCCTCCGTGTCCGAGACCATGGCATATATATATATAGAGCCGTGTTCTATAAAGGTCCAAGGCTCAATGTTATGAAGTTGTATAATGTCGGCAGAGTAACGTGGAATATTTTTGGAGTAACGTGGAATATTCCGGAACAACGTGGAATATTCTGGAGCAACGTGGAGTATTTTTGGAGTAACGTGGAATATTTCTGGAGTTACGTGGAATATTTTGGAGTAACGTGGAATATTCTAGAGTAGCGTGGAATATTCTCGGAGTAATGTTGTAATACCCCATAAATAGATCTAAATAAATAAGGATTAGATGTAACGGATTGGAAAGCTGACTTAAGCGGAATGAAGTTATGGCCGGACAGTTGTAATATTGAATTTGTGCTTTGGTCGACGAGCAAAATGGCGGTTATGAGGCCAGGGGGTTGGGTTGGTTATTTGGAAAATCTCGGCTCACAAAGTGCCCGATCGTGGAAAGAGACTATTAAAGTCTTAGTGGTCTTGGTCAGCTATCGTGGGCTGCTTAGCGTTGGTCCAGCACCTTTTGAACAGCTAGGTCTTCTTTTTATTTCAGCTAACAAAATTTTTGGGCTATAATATAATGAGGCCCAAGTTGTCAATCCAGTAGTAACTTTATTAACCCACCTTAAACCTTGGCCCACCTCGAAGTGATAAGCGACAGAGTCGGCAAACCCATTTTTTTTTCCTTTTCTTCTCTTCTGGTTCCTTCTCGACGACATAACCCAACGCTGCCTTTTTCTCTCTGTTTTGCGACCGCTTGGTGGGCGCAACTTCTTGCGACAGGTCAAGTCTCCGGCGACTTCTCTATTACCGGCGAACTCGAATCTTAGCACGCGGCAAGATCCAGTGTGAGTCGTGTTTCTAATTCATTTACTAGCCCGTGCAACGCGAACTAGAGTGGATAAGTTTGGGGAGATTGAGTTATGCGGAAAAAAAAAAGAAAACTGACAGAACGATTCGGTACTGAGAAGTGGAATTGTGGGACGGAACTAATTTGAGGGAGAAGCAAGTTTAAAGGGTCTGATTGTTGCAATAGTTTGACTGGTACAGAAGATAATTGTAGTTGGGATTGTTAACTTTTAGTTGTAATAATGTATAAAAAGAAATAATAATAATAATAGGATTGTGGGCGATGATATCAGCAGGTGGAGGAAAGGAATTTATCTGGTTTTGGTCATTGTACTTGAATTTATGCGGGAGGCCTTCCGGTTGGGTTGTAAGAGAAATTGCAGAAGTAAAACAAATTATAGTAAACGTAGCAGAACGAAGCAAATTAGGAGGGATATTGGGTTAATAAATTAGTAAAACATTATGGACCTGATAGAGTATAGAATTTTGAGTTGTATGAACAGTAGGGGTAGTTCATAAAAAAAAATGAATAAATATGTCCAGAATAAATACGTGATACCGTATATATATTGAATCTATAATGGACGTTTAGACTACTCGTATAATTAGATTCTTCTCTTGCATGGATTAGCTATATTGTGGTAAAGTGCATCATCATGAATGTTGCATAATTTGAACTAAAGCATGCATTGTTATTGGACATATGCATAATCTGGCATATCATGAGAATAAGTCAAGTGAAATTCGCGGATTATGGGCCTCATCCTTGAATGAGATTTTTTTCCCCATGGAGTTTATGGGAAGACCCCGTCGTGTGACTGGGTGATCCCGCTGTGTGACCGGATCGGTCTCCGAGGCGATACGAGACATTACATCGTGTATGTGATAAATAAAAAAAAAAAAAAAAAAAGAATCATCCTTGGTTGAGATATTTAACATTCCTAAACATATGTTTGTGAACATATCTTGTATTAATGCATACCTGCAAGTTGTCGGTGCAATGTGATTGTAGGTAGATATAACGTTCCAATTATTGTTACTTGTCTGAGTTGTTATTGCTCATCCTTGCGTTATACGGTTTAGTCGGTAAATTAGAGATTCGACTTGCTGAGATTTATCTCACCCTATTATTGTTAAATTTTTTAGGTAATCATGGCTAGCTTGCCTACCATTTCATACGGGGTGCCCCTTAGAATGCACTGGAGCTTATCCCCGTACACTGTTTCGGGGTTACCAGAGTTGGATTTTGTGAGGGTGACAGCTTCCTTATGGGTCAACGGAGGCTTGGATGTGGGGGAGGTCCGCTATCGTTTTGTTGCGCTTTATGGCTGCTTAGAGAACGGCTTGGGCTTTGTAGGCCCTCCGCCATTCGACTATGTGGTACCTTAGTGGGCCCTAGCGTTTACGTGTAATGGTGGTATGATTTTGTACAACACAGACCGGGGTCTAAGTTGGACAGATTGTCGGGTTAGCGATGTGGGAGTTTCTTTTTGAATGGTTATCCTTTTATGGGTTCTTTGGTATATCGGGTAGGGCGACAAGTTACTTTTTGGATGCCACCCGAGGATATCTCCCAGGTTGTATATAGGCGAACCCGACCTTTATTAACCCTAAATAAGTAAGTGCTGTGTTTTGGAAATTTGTCTGTGCATTCATTTTTTTAAATTAAATGTTATTAATCGCTAGTGAACGTGGCAAGCCTGGGACGTCATAGTGGTTACAAATGTGGAAATTTTCGAAGTAATGTGGATATTTATATTATGGCCTAATGTGTTAAACACGGGCCTGGGGGCACGTAAAATATTTTAATGTCAGATTGAGGCGTGGAATGCCGAAACGGGAGTAACATAGAATAGTTGAGAAGGTGTGAAAATTTTCGGAGAAAGAACGAAATTTTATGGAATTTAATTGTGGAATTTTTGGTATAAAGGAAAGAGTTGTTGGAAATTGTTCACTGAAAATATGTCCGGAGACACTAGAACCCTAATCTAGGATTAGGGGCTAGCTTACTGAGATTTTATCTCACCCCGTCGTGGGCTCGTTGTTTATTTCGGACCCTCCGCTGCAAGCATGAATGATTCGCCTAGGAGATCGGTATTCCTCGAGGTCATGGTACCGGGAGAAGATGGGGAGGTTGTAGAGCCATCGGATGCGGAATGCCCACCCGAGCTTGATGAGGATGAGCTGGAGGCGAGAGATGATATAGTATCGGATAGCGAGGACGAGGCCTAGGGTAGTTGGCCTCTTCACTTTTGCTGGTTGTTTTATTTTAGATGTATTGTAGGCTTCGACCACGTAATCTTTTTGTTTTAGTGGTCATAGGCTTGTACAAGGGCCTCCGACGCCGTAGGTTTGGAAAATTGTATAGAACATGTGGATATGTATATAAGTTTGTTTTTACCGTCCCAAGTCATCGTGATGTTAATTGTTTCTGTACGGGGATACGTTTTTGCTTCCGCATGAATTTGTTGGCCTTTGGATCCTAGAGAACCGTATATAAGCGTGGCCCGGAGAGATGTTGACGAGCTCGCGGGGTTTGGGTTGTGACAATTATTTTGTGTTACCACAAAAATTAATCTACGCCACACGATATTAATTATGCTAACGTAGCAATTAATAATTACCGTACGATCAAAATTATACTAACATATGTTTAATATGTACCATACCATTAAACTATACTAACGTGGCAATTAATCAAAACCGTACGGTTAATTTAATCTAACGCACATTAAATCTCCACCACACGATTAATATACATAAAGCGGGATTTAATCGTAGCCATCTGATCAATCTTCCTAAGCAAGATTCAATATGGGCCATTCAAATAAAGCATGCTAAAGCTAGATTTAATCCTAGTCATCCAATATTAATCATGCATTTATTATTCACTCAAGAACACAAACTTTCTCTCTCCTCCTCCTCTCATTTTCGGCCAAGCTTGACTCCAAGAGCAAATCCCACAAATTTTTCATCAAAACTACTCAATCTAATGTCCATTAGCAACCTAGATACCTAATCCAAGATTAGAAACCAACTTACCCAAAGTCTAGCAAATATTCCGGCGAAAAAGTCGAGAGAAAATTTGACCCCGAACGGCCGCCTCGGCGATTCCCCTCGATCGGCTTGAACCCATGTTACTCCGGTAGTTTCGGGCAGTTCACGGTGGTGGTTGAGCTCCGGCAGTTCAAGGCGAAACCGGTGAGAGCTTGAGAAATTTTAGGCAATGGAGGTGGGGTGAGGGGCATTTTTGGCCAAGAGAGAAAGTGTGTTCTTGGATTTATGAGGAAGAATGCCAAAAAAATTATTAATAAAAGGTTAGGATAATTTTGGGATAGATATTTTGGGTCTTGAATGCAAGAAGGGTAAGATGGTAATTTCCCCCATCAAAGACTAGTCAAATTTCGGCCAAGGGGGTAATTTGACTGAAATGCCCTTGAGCCAAAGTGTAAAAATTGGATATTCTCCGAGGGTAAATGGGTCTTTTCCCATTTCCAGTTCAAATTTTATTTTTTCTGAACCCTTTGGGGCGAACCGCGAAGTACCGTACACCGAATGAGGAAACGTCCAAAATTTAATTATTAAAATCCCTGAAGATCCGGCGTCAAATTTCGAAGTCCGATTTGCGATCAATCTCGATCAATTGAAATTTCAACGTATCTCAAACTAATGGGCGGCTTTTAGGTGTTACGCATATCGACCCGTGATTAATATCACGTTTAAGAATTTCTCGAGCTATGGCGACTTTGGTTGTCAATCAATTGCGAGGGTCAATCACTAGTCCCGATAGACACGATCGTTAGAAAATAATTTAAGGACGTTTGGAACCCACATGAGGTCAAACGAAATCACCCGTGATCCAAGCGAAGAGTATTATCTAAATCGTTCCTTAATCATTCTAGGATTGGCCTATATTGATCGAAAATATTCCCTCGACAATTTTCACGGCCAAAGAGTCACTCCAGGATCAAGTTCTTAGGTCTACGTATTTGCTTTTCCTACCTAGCCATTCCCATTTGGTTAGTCTTCTCAAAATGGACCATTTTTAAGTGAGATTAAGCTGAAATACATCAATCAGACATTTTATTCATTCAAAGCTTCAAAAACGAGTCGGAATACGGGACGTCACACATTACTACGTAAAATAGTAAATATCAATATCAAATTATAAAAGCCCATATAAAAAAAATTCTTACATCTTCTAGTTGCTTATTTTAGATATTGATATGGGATTTTAGTTGCATGTTCTATGGTAAAACTTCTTGGCAAATTTCGTGTCATAACTCATTCTATGCCATGAGAATTTCAAATATTGAAGGGCGTATCAACTGAAAATATGCTAATAAGCATACGAACTTGCTGGTAAAATGATTGGGATAACATAGGGGTGAGGTTTGACTCCCGTGCTCAACAAAGAGATAGAGAAGAGTTAGAGATAGGATAGATAAAAAAAATAACCGAATATATTATTTTGCAATATGCCAATTTAACCTTTTTGGTTGTTATTTTGGACAATTAATTTGTGGCCTTTGTTATCCATGCAACCATTCTTATACTCTGAATTTGGTGCTAATCTCATATGTGCGTCAAGAATTTCCAAATTGGAGATTTCGGTGTGCTTAAGAGAATAGAAAATGGTAAAAGTGTCAAAAAATTCCTCAACCTATTGCATTGTTGCCAATTTAGTCTTAAATTTTTTGTACTAATTCAGTTCTAAATCATTTGCATTTATGCCAATTTAGTCTTAAATCTTTAATTGATGTCAATTTAATCCTAAATCTTTTGTATTGGTATCAATTCAGTCATAAACCTTTTAAATTTGTGCAAATTCAATTGGCTAGTTTAAGACCGGATTGGCACAAATGCAAAAGATTTATGACCGAATTGGCATAAAAAGCAATTTAGGATTGAATTGACATCAATACATAGGCTTATGACTTTTTTGACAATTTTCCCAACCGAAAATCATGTGGTGCAATTCGAAGTGTTCACTTATTAATGCTTGAAATCGCTTCGGTAGTTCCGTTCGACAATGCATATCGATTCTACTCCGAATTTCATGGCGGGACATAAACGGAGTCGTGAGAACTTACATCTATAAGTTTCATAAACTTTCAGAATAATTGCCTTACGACCGAGTGAACAAGTTTTAGAAATTGGATTCCGATTTCTTATTATATTGTCCAAATCCGCTTCATTGTCGTGCTGCCTCCAGAAATTTCGGTCATTTTTTGCAGTTTAATTTCGAATAAAATCCATTCAGGAAACCCGAATCAAGCTTCGAGGGCTAGACGAGACCGAGTATTAAGGGTAAAAATTCCTAATAATTGGACCATCATTAGGCTATTAGATGTATGAATAAGCTTCTTGTCGCTGTTTCCGATCTTAGAGGTCGTTTGAGCGAGTGTAACGGGTCAAATTTGCTGCGTTTTAACACCGGGTCTGTGACGGGTTAAGATCAGGTAGAAACCGGGTCGAACAACTCGGTCCGACGTTGACGAAGACCGTAGGCACGTGCAAGGCAGATCCCACACGCAGAAGAAGCGCCCGTGGGCACGTGACAACTCTCTCAACTCCGATTTTAATGTTGTTATGTCTTACTTTTCTATCACAGGCATGTAGTATGTATGCCTAATTTTCTGGAAGTGACGTACTGCAAAATTACTTTAACATATCCAGTTATATATTCTGTCTTGCGAATATGCATGTATTTTTGTGTGGGTCATTTGAGATTGATGGATACAAAATTAAAATTTCTAAATTCTCTGAGATACACAAGGTTTCATATCTTGTTCATGAGTGACAAAAAAAAAATCATAGAAAAGGTGTTTGGTATGCAATCATTTTGTGTGATAATTGACAAAAATACTCATCCTATGTTGCAAATGTTCAGCTACCATATTGTCATATGTATAGTAACATTTGAGATTTTCCTTAGGAAGAACAACCCAGCGATTTGCTCGGTTTCCCACAAACGGCACCAATGTTGATGCTCCATTTAAACGATCGGGCCAATGCTTAAATTAGCACCACCAAATGGGAAAATTTCTGGGGATAGGAAGTTGAGCATAGAGTTGAGAGACATGAAACCTTCGAGGGAAAAAATGTTTTCGCCCCCATACTCGAGTCTCAAATTTCCATATGTAAATGTCGAGGGGTCCGCCAAATAGTATGGGACAAGTTGCGGCTATGGATGATAGGTGGCTGACATTCGTATCGTTTTATGAACCAATCAATACTAAGCATATTAGATAGTGGTAACACTTTGTGCCCTACGATATGAGAGCAAAGTGATGCTTTGTCAAGATTAGATTGTCGGCTAATTAAGTCCGGGGTTGAACACTTTGGATCTATCTTCGGAACACATACCCGACTGCAAAATGGTGACACATGCCAACACATGATTAGTTGGTCGAAGTCACACATGGCCTCGCTTTATGATATCATGGAAGAGTTATTTTTTCACAATCTAATCAACATGGCGAAGGAAACTACTTCTTGACTCTTTGTGCATTTTTAAAAGTCGCATTATTTATCTCACTTTTTAACCTCAAGTTAATAGAAAAAAAATATAATTTTTTCGTGACTTTCGAAGAAATGCTAATCGGTGCAAATTGATGGAAATTTTGTTTTTGACCCCTTTGACATTATGAAGTCAATATGTATTCACAGACAGCTTTTCTGAACCTGAGGGAAATTATTCTAGAAAGAAAACAGAAGCTCCTGCACAATGAAACCTTAATAGTATTTACTGCATCGGTAACTTCTTCAACATTTTATTGAATCACAGATTTAAAGATGAGGAAAAAGGAAAACCTTCCCTAAGACACATGATTGACAGTACGCTTGGTGCTAATGCTGGTGCTGGGACGACGGTCTCATAGTGTGACATGAACTTAACATACTCCTCCCACAGTTCATCCACAGACTGACCAAGTAGGATCACGAAGTTCGCATCCGAGTACGAGTTGTCCATCGTCGCATTGAAGTCCGACACGAAACCACGCCTCTTCTCACTGCAAAACTCCAGGAAATGCGCCGTCGGAGCATACCCATCGTTCCATCTGGAACCAGACCCTCTCTCTTTGATGGCGATCCAGCCGTCAACCGGATGTAGTCAGCGATTCCCATGATAAGGCCGATGGGGCAGTATCTCTGCCTGTCCATTGCCATACGCGAGCACTTTCGTGGTATACGATTCCCCGTCAAAAGCAGTCTTCACGTCTCCGATGTATGTCTGGAGGTAGTCCGCGTCCTCTCATAATTGGTTGCCGTCGTTGGTTGTTGTCAAAGACTTCACAGGAGAGAAGAAAGAGCGCATGGGTACGACGAGACTATGGCCATCAAGGTATTGGCCGCCGAGAGGGTCCAATTCCAGTTGGGACGATGGGTACGCTGTGACGGCTCACTTCCTGGAGTTTTGCAGCGGGAAGAGTCCTGGGTTCATGTCGGATCTCAATGGAATGATGGAGAATTCGTACTCCGATGTGTTCTTCGTGATCCTACTTGGTCAGTCCGTGAATGAATTGTGGGAGGAGTATACCATGTCCGATAAAGTCCCTGCGCTGCTTGTGTTGGTTTGGTAGCAATAAGGACGAAGGTGAAGAGCCGGAAGAGCTTCAAGGGTCACATGTTTTAGTGCTTGTTAGGATTGCTTAGAATCTTGAATTTCCCAAAAAAGCCAAAGAATAATTAATTTACGGTGAAAAGGAGAAAAGAACTACAGTTGTCTCACGTGCTGTGATGCAATGGGAGACTAAATGAGGGTCTGAGTCAATGAGCTAGTAAAAGTGGAACTTACCTATTTTTGCAACTTAAGTCAATGAGATTTTCATTCTTAGAAATATTGAGTTTTTCAAGTCGAGGCAGACATTAATGCAATTAATTAAAGCAACATGCATGTGTTACGAAAAAAAAAATTCAATATGACTTTAAATTGGTACAATTTTGATAAGCATTCAAGCTCGTGAGATGATCCGAATAGAGTGATTGTCAATAGAAAAATGCATGGAGGTATTTTTCTTTTTTATATTTTACTTTTTATGATGGACGGGTATTCTGGAGCAACGAAACAAGCGAGTGAATCCATTTCCCTGATGGACAAAAAGATGGCCATCATATTCGAGTTAGGTAATTTATATTTAGGAAATCACTTCCTCATGAGATTCCATGGAGTACGAGTTGAATAGAAGAATTCATGTTGAATTCAAGTTTGGAGCCATTTCAGTTCCGGGTCAAGGAGAATCTCTTGGAAAATGGAGCCATTTCACCATCAAAATATCTATTTTCTTACTCGGAACGAACATCACACATGTAGCTTGCATTAACATTAAACGAGTTTCTACAAATGAGAGACTCAAAGTAAGAAATGCATGCAGTTTTGGTGATAAAGGCTGTGATATCCTTGAAACAGAAAGGCATTCCATTTGCAGTATCTCTTATTCCACATGATTAGGTTGAATTTAGTGGGTTTGTACGTAAATTATAGTACCAAAACGGCAGCGTAGGAAATCAAGGGGTTTGTGGTATATCATGTTGTCGAATTGACAATGGGTCTTAAAAAAAAACAAATGTTGGGTTCTCTTTCTAAGCTAATGAAGACCAAAAAACAAACCAGAAGAAAAAAAAAAGATAATTGGGAACCACAATCGAAAGAAAAAAACGTCGATGGACCGGCCTGATTGACATTAAGCAAAAGGGGAAAAGATCCGGTGAGACGAAGCAGGAACATTCCATTAAGTGGTGTCAATATTAGAACTGTTGGAGTAAGTTTATCTGTAGATTTGTATGGTCTTATTCTATCATATTATTTTGTGACATGATTTCATATTAATACGAAATTAAAGCACGACAAAATACTTATCAATTGTCAAATAAGAATCTTTTTGGTGTAACAACAAAAAAATTAATCACAACATCCCCCCCTAGTGCAAACAAAATTTGCACAAGTACCGCAAATCCTCAAATCAAGAGCCTTATTGAATGAGTGCAAGGCGTGTGAATGTATGTAACGATTGATGAACCCAACAACACGGATGGTGGCCATGCGAGAGGGTCCATGGAGGTGGCGGCCGAAAAACTTGAAGATAATGGAAGGTCGATGTCCATTCCGACCTTAATTCTTGGGATAGTTCAGAGATTGGGCCAGTTAGCTAACGAACCTATGGTTAGATTTAAGTAACTGATGCTTTAGTTATAAAGATTACATGAAAAAATAAAAATAAACTGCAGTCCTTTAGCTTAGCTTATGATTCGCTTTAACAATGAATAGGAGGTGTGTGACATCCTGAATTCCAACCCACTTTCGAAGCCACGAATGAATGAAATGTCTCATTGATGTATTTCACTCGAATCTCACTCAGAATTGATCCCTCTCGAGCGTACTAACCAAATGAGAATGGCTAGCTAGGAAAATCAAGTACGTGGACCTAAGAACTTGATCCTGGATTGACTCTTTGGCCATGAAAATTGTCGAGGGAATATTCCGGACCAATATAGGCTGATCTTAGAATGATTAAGGAACGGTTTGGATAATACCCTACGCTTGGATTATGGGTGATTCCGTTTGACCTCGTATGGGTTCCGAACGTCCCTAAATTATTTTCTAACGATCGTGTCCATCGGGACTAGTGATTAACTCTCGCAATTGAATGACAACCAAAGTCGCCATGGCTCGAGAAATTCCTAAATGTGATATTAATTACGGGTCAATACACGTAACTCCTAAAAGCCGCCCGTTAGTTTGAGATATACCGAAATTTCTATTGATCGAGATTGATCGTGAATCAAGCTTTAGAATTTGACGTCGGACCTTTAGGAGTTTCAATAATTAAATTTTGGACGTTTCCTCATCCAGTGTACGAATTCTTCGCGGTTCGGCCTAAAGGGTTCAGGAAAAATAAAAATTTAGATTGGAAATGGGAAAAGACCCATTTAGCCTTGAAGAATACCCAATTTTTCACTTGGACCGAAGGATATTTTGGTAATTTTTCCCTTTGGCCGAGATTGACTAGTCAACATAGAGGAAAATTCCATTTTTGCCCTTCTTAACTTTGAAGACCGCAAAATATCTACCCTTGAATCGAAACTCGTAGGTGTCGGTGATTTAAGCGGAGGGTCGTAGCGGTGGGATGTTCACGCTAGCCTCCCCGAGGAATAGTCGTGCTCCACCGCTGGTTTGAGCCATAGCTCGCCGGCCACGTGGATACCTCGGTTAAAAAAAAAATAAAATCTACCCTTGAATTATCCTACCCTTTTATTAATAAAATTTTTAGTCTTCTTCTTGCTCAAAAATTTCAAGAACCCTTTCTCTGTCTAGTCACTCCCTCTCTTGGCCGAACTCACCCTTGCTCACTCTTTTCCTCATCGAAAATTCTTCAAACAACCGATGGTGTCGTCTTGAACCGCCGGAGCTCGACTACCGCCATGAGCTACTTAGAGTCGCCGGATTTCCGTGGGTTAAAGCTAGTCAAGAGGAGTTGCCGGAGTCGCCAGATTGGAGTCAAATTTTTCTCGGTTTCTCGCCGGAAAACTTGCTAAAATAGTGGTAAGTTGGTCCCTAACCTTATATTAGGTACCGAGGGTGCTAATGGATTTGAGATTTGGTAGATTTGGGTGAAAAATTGGTTGTTTTAGGCCATTTTTATGCCTTGGTCGGGAATGAAGTTTTGAGGAGAGAGAAATCATGTTCTTAAAGTGAATAGTGAATTCAAGAGGATTTGTGCATGGTCAAAGTTGGACCATGGTTACTTTTGCTAACTCTAGTTACTTTATGCAATTATTTAACCATGGTTAAGTTAGTTATTGACTCTAGTTAATTTTTAAATCATGGTTAGATTATATTTTAACTATAGTTATTTTTATGTGACAATATATTCTTATGCCATGGAATTAATTAAATGTGGTATTATTATAGTTTAGTACTATAGTAGTGAATTAATTGCACGTTAGAATATTTAAATTGTTCGGCCCCGATAAATTCCCACGTTGGCATAATTAAATTGTATGGTGCGTATTAATTGCACATTAGTATAATTTTAATCGTACGTTTTTTATTTATTCCTACGTTAGCATAAATATGGTCGTATGGCGTAGATTGAATTCTGTGGTAGCATAAATTGATCGGGTGGTATGGATTAATCTATGGATTAGCGTGAATTAATCGGGTGGTCCCAATTTATTAATTCTCTAACGTGAGCGAATCACATGGTCCCGATCTATTCTTAGAAAATATGAGGGTCGCATTCAATCAAGTCGTCCGAGGCCAAAGTGAGCCATATCCGTCCGATTGTCCGAGACCGAGAAAATATGAGGGCCGTATTCAGTCATGTCGTCCGAGACCAAAGTGAGCAGTATTCGTCCGATTGTCCGAGACCGAGAAAATATGAGGGTCGTATTCAATCAAGTCATCTGAGGCCAAAGTGAGCCATATTCGTATGATTGTCCGAGACCGAGAAGGTGTGAAAGTCATGTTCAATTAAGTCGTCCGAGACCAAAGTGAGTCGTGTTCGACTAATTGTCCGAGACTTAGTCCGGTCGTGTTCCTATGTGTTCGTGACCGAGATTTATGGGTCGTATTCCTTTGTATCCGAGATCCTGGTATATATACATAGAGCTATGTTCTATAAAGGTCCGAGGCTCAATGTTTTGAACTTGTATGATGTCGGTGGAGTAACGTGGAATTTTCGGAACAACGTGGAATTTTCTATGACAGCCTGATACGTTAAACGCGGGCTTTGGATCAATGTGGATATTTATATTTTGGCCCGGTGCGTTAAACGCAGGCCCCGGAGCACGTGGAATATTTTATTGTCAGACTGAAGCGTGGAACGCCGAAACGGGAGTAACGTTGAATATTTGAGAGGGTGTGGGAATTTTCGGAGAAAGAATGGAATTTTCTGGAATCAAATTGTGGAATTTTTAGTAAGAAAGAAGAGTTGTTGGAAATTGTTCACTCAAAATGTGTCCGGAGGCACTAAAGCTCTAATTTAGGATTAGGGGCTCGCTATCTGAGATTTTATCTCACCCCGTCTTGGGTTCGTTGTTTTTTCGGACACTCCGCCTCAACAATGAATGATCCGCCCAGGAGATTCGATATTCCCCGAGGTCATGGTACCAGGAGAAGATGGGGAGATTGTAGAGCCATGGGATGCGGAACAGCCTCCCGAGCTTGATGAGGATGAGTTGGAGGCGAAAGATGATATAGTATCGGATAGTGAGGACAAGGCCTAGGATAGTTGGCCTCTTGACTTATACCGATTGTTTTATTTTGAATGTATAGTAGGCTTCAACCACGTAATCTTTTTGTTTTAGTGGTCATAGGCTTGTACAGTGGCCTCCGAAGTCGTAGGTTTGGAAAATTGTATAGAACGTGTGGATATGTATATAAGTTTGTTTTTACCGTCCCAAGTCATCGTGATGTTAATTGTTTATGTACGGGGATTTGTTTTTGCTTCCGCACGTGTTGTTTTTGTTGGCCTTTAGATCTTGGAGAACTGTACATAAGCGTGACCGTGTGGGATGTCGACAAGCTCGTAGAGTTCCGGTCATGACATCAACGTTTGGAGTGGTATCAGAGCAAGGTCAGCTCGATCAAATGAGATTGAGACTTGGAGTAATAAGGAGTGATGACTTGGGGACGATTAGATACTGGGACCCTTAGGATAAGGCATTGATTTCCGAATCTTGAGGATTATAGGCTTGAACTTGTATTATATTCTAATGGTTCTAATATCGTTTTGTTTTATTGATAAACTTGGGTGATGCTATTATTGAGGTTTATAAGTGAGCAAGCAGGAAATTGAGGAGCCATAAGTATGGATTTTGAGGTTGTACATGTGGTTGAGGCTAATAGAGGATTGCTTTTAAGTGAAGGGTCAATTGGATTATATGACTATGATTATGGTTTGTTAATGACTCAACTTGAAGAATATGCTAGAACATAGGCAATGGATCTATGAAATGTGACAGTCATTGGTGGAATTAGAGATCTTTTGTGGATAAGAATTGATCCGGAAGCGACTAAGGTACATTGAGTAACAAGGACAATCATGCAATGCAGGTGCTTGTGGCATTAAAACGAAAGTCGATGAATGTGCATGCATGAGCTTATCACGATTGGACTTAATAAACTGTCGCTTGGTATGAGACAAATTGACGGGATACCTACAAACCGTGATGAAGCATGATATGGGATGTGTGGAACGGGGCTTTCTCCATAGATGTATGACTTGGGACAACCCGCAACGACCGCATCTAATGAGAGCGGGGAGTGATCGCCGGGACGGAGAGGTTCGAACAAAGAGCGGCTCCCGACAGGCTTCTAAGATAGTAAGGAGGCAGGGATGACCCAGGCCATAAATTGAAAGGGAAAGTCTAGGTATCATGTTGAGTCCGATCTTGATTAAGAGATGTGTTGCATCGAGTTGATCCTCCAGGTGGAATTTCAAAATTTGCTTGGCATTTGCGATGGCGTCGGTGATCGGCATGATTAAAAACTTCGTGCTTGGTAGTGGATGCCGTTATGTAGTTGGCATCATGTGATTGTTATGGCTAAGGTCTAACTGAGAGATTTGGAATCCTTGGTTAATTGGCAAGTAGTTGAGGGTTGCCTAAGAACCACTAGATGGTTGATTGCTGGTGATAGGTAATGAGACGAGCAGCTTGAAACCGCTAGACTCGAGTAGATGACTTAAGTCTTTAATTCCTGGAGGGAATTGTAGTGGTTCAAGTGCCATAAGAACCTAGTAAGGTCGAACGACCGCAGTATGGTCACTAGAGAAGCGTCCGGCTCAAGTATACAAAACATGAGAAGATTCAAGAATTGAAAGGAATCATGATAAGTGAGTAAAGATGAACCACGAGAGTATTAGCGCTGGAAGAGCGTTTGACCCAAGCTTGTAAATTGTGCAAGACCCTAGAGTTGAAAGGGTCAAGAGAACCTTGAGAGGAATTTGAAATTCGATGGGTAGGCGGACTCAAGAAGGAGCTGCCGTTGTTTCCCAAAGTAGATAAGACTCATACTGTTGATTGTGTTGTTAGCAAGTAAATGGTAGAGATCGTGGGAAAGACAATAGAGAATGGAAAAGAAAATCGTTTGAAAGAAAGCTTGTGGAAGGATGCATAAAAGTGAGATTGATTAAGTTCGATGGAGAGAGAGTGAATTTGAAATCGCCTTCCTCCGGATTGGGGATTGTGTAAGGAAACCTAAAAAATTTTGGATGCACGGATGAAAAGAAAGTGACTCTGGCAGTTACTAACTTAAGACGTCGTCAATGATTGGTAAAAGGTCACCAATGGAAGAGTTTTTCCTTGAAGGCATGATATCTGCCTAGATTGCCTTCGCTAAGCGGTTCAATAGAAAATACTTTCCGAGGTTTCTCGAAAACAAGGATTGCCTGAACTTCAATAACGTTGCAAAGATCCGAAGGTGATCCACCAATGCGAGATAGAGTTCTCAAGGTTGTTTAGGTGTACTAAGGTAGTTAATGATCCTATTAATGAGACATGAAGTCCCCGAGGGGATTGAAATTCGAAAGTCTTATGACTAGTTGTTACCCTAATTCTGAGGAATGATAATGGGTCGTAATGAATGAAGTGGATGATCAGAAGAGGAATAAGCAAGAGAATTTTCGTTCATGGATTGCGAGTAAGGGAATTTTCACTTATGGAGCACAAAATGTGCCGGGGAGGAATGGCTTACCTTGGCATAGAACCCGTAATTAAAGATTGACGTTTCTTCCCTGCCACAAGGAAAAAAAAATTATGGAAAAAGTTATGTCAATGGTCCGACTTTGTTGATTTATATGCGATTGAGTGAGGATGAATCGGGACCACTAGAAGTGGTATTGCGAGTTATCATCCTAAAGGATAGGACGTCATTTTTAAAGGGCCATTGGATCATGAGATGGTCGTTAATGGAAAGGAAAGGGAATGACTTGATGATCCCGACTGCCCATAGTGTTCATGGATAGAGGAGTAAGCAAAAAGGGATACTTGGATTGTAACCGCAAGGTGAATTGATTTAATCAATTAAGATATCCAAGGTGTGGATGTACGGAGACTAAGGAAGAACCTCGACTTCTTTGAACCTTGTCGCTAAAGATGATTGGGTTATTAGAAGAGAATGTCAAGTGTGGGGGCATCCGAATCCTAGAGTAAGAACACCGCTATTGGCGTGAACTCCAAGGATGAAGTGGATTCGAAGTAGAAGAAAGCCACCGTAGTGTATCGTTTCCTTCATAGGGTAAGAGACCTCAAAGTAGAAGGAAGAGAAAGTTCTAATTGTCGTGGCATTAAGATTGAACATTTAGACCGAGAAAGAAAATGCAGAACTCAAATGATCTATGTAAAATTATTCTAAGGAATTGTCTTGTAGACAATGTTGAATTCCAGGAAATATCGATGTTCATTGGAATGAATGAAATGGGGATAAGATCGCATTAGCTGGTTGTGGAACCAAGAGATTGAGGCACCGATGCTTCCCGAGGAAAGAGTGAGAAAAATGAACAAAATGCGGCATGATTTAACTGGAAATCTATAAAGACAAAGAGCCAAAGTATAAGCTCTCAAGCGGATAGTGCAGATGACAGTTTAAATGAATCGACACCTGGTAGCAAGAGCCGACAATAGTTCGATTGTGTATCCAAGGAATTATTGAATTAATTGTTACTGTCTTTAGAGACGATGATTTGACTTGTTTAAGGAGTCACGAGAAGCATGACCCCGAGGAGACAATCATTATATGTTAAGTGTGAAGAGTACGAGTTTTGGGTCCGATAAGGTGGAATTCATTGGTCGGGTGAAGTCCAAGAGAGGGGATCCCCGTGAATCTTTCATGGGTAGAGAGTGATGATGGATCGACTAAGGTCGATGTGAGTTATTGAAATTTGAAGTTTCGTGGAATTGATGGATTGTCATAGACGGATCGTAGGAAGATTCCCCACAAGAATTATTCCATTGATAAAAAGGGCTAAGGACGAGACGTAGTGCGAATAGATGAAACCGTTTACGAAAATGAGAGCGTTGCTTGTGCTAGGAATAACCTCTTAACTACGTGAACTACAAGAGTTAGAAATATTGACTGCCCCAAGGGGGACCGAAGGAAAGGTCATGACTATGATGCCCTTATCACTAAGGAATAGTGAATTAAGTAGTGGAGGCATACAATCGAAAATTGAGCGTCTTGCATTTGGCAACGAAGGGACAGATCTTACCTCGAGGAATAAGAGATTCAACTTCTAAATTGGAAGTTTACCAATTGATTAGTTTGATAGCTACTTGAGGCATCAATCTCGAAGGTCAGAAAGGAATTGAGATGTGGCGATGAATGGACCCAGACTTCTAAGGGTTATGGAAACAAATAGAACATGGAGGAAATCCAGATTTCTAAGTACTTGGAAAAAGAAACCTCGAAGTTGAGGATAGAAACCTTGAAGTTCAATAGACGAGTGTACGAGTTCAATAGTGGAGAGGAATCTAAAGATATGACCTCATCGAAATTTGAGGGGAGAATTACGGTGTCCAATGGGGTGGACTGATGGTTGGATTAGTCTCACATGTGGTCAAGGATTAGACATGCCGGCCAGAAAGAGGCATGACCTTGAAGATCGAAAGATTACTATGATCGTTGGAGGTTTCCGGATGGGATTTAGAGCGGATTACTACGAAAGTAATCTTGAACTTGCATAAGGAGTCGAGAAGGTTACGACTTGATTTGGATAATAGAGGACAAGTTGATAAAGGTCATAAGTCTTATGCGGTGCTTTGGAAAGACCTTAAGTCCAGAATTAGAAAAGCCGGATTGTAGTAAGGTATGCATGTTATTCTTGGACCAAAAAAAAAAATTTTAAAGAGGTGATTTGAATATTCAAGGGCGTACTACCAATAGAAATTGCAAATGTCAACAGGAAAAGGAAGGTGAACACAGTTGAGGACCAAAGGAAACGAGTTTTGAAGGATGAAAACCGTTGTCGTTAAAGACGTTATCGAAATATCAAGTGATGACAAGGACTACTTTGGAAAGCATGATAGCGATGAGGCATCAGTAACCCCTAAAACGAGATGATTTGAGGATTGCAAATTTCGAGGACGAAATTTTTGTAAGGGGGGAAGAATTGTGACATCCTGAATTTCGACCCACTTTCGAAGCTATGAATGAATGAAATGTCTCATTAATGTATTTCAGTCAAATCTCATTCGGAATTGATCCCTCTCGAGCGTACTAACCAAATGGGAATGGCTAGCTAGGAAAATCAAGTACATGGACCTAAGAACTTGATCTTGGATTGACTCTTTGGCTATGAAAATTGTCGAGAGAATATTCTGGACCAATATAGACCGATCTTAGAATGACTAAGGAACGGTTTGGATAATACCCTACGCTTGGATCACGGGTGATTCCGTTTGACCTCGTATGGGTTCCGAACGTCTCTAAATTATTTTCCAACGATCGTGTCCATCGGGACTAGTGATTGACCCTCGCAATTGAATGACAACCAAAGTCGCCATGGCTCGAGAAATTCTTAAACATGATATTAATCACGGGTCGATACGCGTAACTCCTAAAAGCTGCCCGTTAGTTTGAGATATGCTGAAATTTCTATTGATCGAGATTGATCGTGAATCAAATTTCAGAATTTGACGTCGGACCTTCAGGGGTTTCAATAATTAAATTTTGGACGTTTCCTTATCCAGTGTACGAATTCTTCGTGGTTCGGCCTCAAGAGTTCAGGAAAAATAAAAATTTGACTTGGAAATGGGAAAAGACCTATTTACCCTTGAAGAATATCAAATTTTTCACTTGGACCGAAGGGTATTTTGGTAATTTTTCCCCTTAGCCGAGATTGACTAGTCAACATAGAGGAAAATTCCATTTTCGCTCTTCTTGATTTTGAAGACCCCAAAATATCTACCCTTGAATTATCCTACCTTTTATTAATAAATTTTTTAGTCTTCTTCTTGCTCAAAAATTTCAAGAACCCTTTCTCTCTCTAGCTCACTCCCTCTCTTGACCGAACTCACCCTTGCTTACTCTCTCCCTCATCGAAAATTCTTCAAACAACCGTCGGTGTTGCCTTGAACCGCCGGAGCTCAACTACCGCCGTGAACTACTCGGAGTCGTCAGATTTCCGTGGGTTAAAGCCGGTCAAGAGGAGTTGCCGGAGCTGCCAGATTGGGGTCAAAATTTTTCTCGGTTTCTCACCGGAAAACTTGCTAAAATAGTGGTAAGTTGGTCCCTAACCTTATATTAGGTACCTAGGATGCTAATGGACTTGAGATTTGGTAGATTTGGGTGAAAAATTGGTTGTTTTAGGCCATTTTTATGCCTTGGCCGAGAATGAAGTTTTGAGGAGAAAGAAATCATGTTCTTAAAGTGAATAGTGAATTCAAGAGGATTTGTGCATTGTCAAAGTTGGACCATGGTTACTTTTGCTAACTCTAGTTACTTTATGTAATTATTTAATCATGATTAAGTTAGTTATTGACTCTAGTTAATTTTTGAACCATGGTTAGATTATATTTTAACTATAGTTACTTTTATGTGACAATATATTCTTATGCCATAGAATTAATTAAATGTGGTATTATTATAGTTTTTTTTTTGGTAAGGAATGTGGTATTATTATAGTTTAGTACTATAGTAGTGAATTAATTGCACGTTAGAATATTTAAATTGTTCGGCCTCGATAAATTCCCACGCTGGTATAATTAAATTGTATGGTGCGTATTAATTGCACGTTAGTATAATTTTAATCATACGTTATTTCTTTATTGCTATGTTAGCATAAATATGATCGTATGGCGTAGATTGAATTCTGTGGTAGCATAAATTGATCGGGTGGTCCGGATTATTCTATGGATTAGCATGAATTAATTGGGTGGTCCCTATTTATTAATTCTCTAACGTGAGCGAATCACGTGGTCCCGATCTATTCTCAGAAAATATGAGGGTCGTATTTAATCAAGTCGTCTGACGCCAAAGTGAGCCGTATTCGTCCGATTGTCCGAGACCGAGAAAATATGAGGGTCGTATTCAATCAAGTCGTCCGAGGCCAAAGTGAGCCGTATTCGTGTGATTGTCCGAGACCAAGAAGGTATGAGGGTCGTATTCAATCAAGTAGTCCGAGGCCAAAGTGAGCCTTATTCGTATGATTGTCTAAGACCGAGAAGGTATGAAAGTCGTGTTCAATTAAGTCGTCCGAGACCAAAGTGAGTCATGTTCGACTAATTGTCCGAGACTTAATCCGGTCGTGTTCCTATGTGTTCGAGACCGAGATTTATGGGTCGTATTCCTTTGTGTTTGAGACCCTAGTATATATACATAGAGCCGTGTTCTATAAAAGAACGAGGCTCAATGTTTTGAACTTGTATGATGTCGGTGGAGTAATGTGGAATTTTTGGAGCAATGTGAAATTTTTTATGACAGCCTGATACGTTAAACGCGGGCTTTGGATCAATGTGGATATTTGTATTATGGCCTGGTGCGTTAAACGCGGCCCCTGGAGCATGTGGAATATTTTATTGTCGGACCGAGGCGTGGAACGCCAAAATGAGAGTAACGTAGAATATTTGAGAAGGTGTGGGAATTTTCGAAGAAAGAACGGAATTTTCTGGAATTAAATTGTGGAATTTTTAGTAAGAAAGAAGAGTTGTTAGAAATTGTTCACTGAAAATGTGTCTGGAGGCACTAGAGCCATAATCTATGATTAGGGGCTAGCTTACTGAGATTTTAGGAAAAAGTACACTAGAAGTGCTATAACTTTTGTATGGCGTTCACTTGAGTGCCATAACTTTCAAAACGTTCACTTAAGTGCCATAACTTTTAAAATCGTTCACTTGAGTGCCATATTGACGTGGCAATCGAAAAAGCTGATGTGGCAAACGAAAAAGTTACTGTAGACACCGGAAAAGTTATCGTAGCACACCGGAAAATTTACCGTAGACGCCGGAAAGGCGACGTGGCACGCCGGAAAAGTTACTGTAGCACTCAAGTGAACGATTTTGCTCCGACGTAGTACTCAAGTGAACGATTTTTGAAAGTTATGGCACTTAAGTGAACGTTTTGAAAGTTATGGCATTCAAGTGAACGCCGTACACAAGTTATGGCACTTCTAGTGCACTTTTCCCCGAGATTTTATCTCACCTTGTCGTGGGTTCGTTGTTTTTTCGGACACTCCGCCTCAACAATGAATGATTCACCCAGGAGATTTGGTATTCCTCAAGGTCATGGTACTGGGAGAAGATGGGGAGGTTGTAGAGCCATGGGATGCGGAATGCTCCCCTGAGCTCGACGAGGATGAGATGGAGGCGAGAGATGATATAGTACTGGATAGCGAGGACGAGACCTATGGTAGTTGGCCTCTTGACTTTTGCCGACAGTTTTATTTTCGATGTATAGTAGGCTTTGACCACATAATCTTTTTGTTTTAGTGGTCATAGGCTTGCATGCGGGCCTCTGAAGCTGTAGGTTTGGAAAATTGTATAGAACGTGTGGATATGTATATAAGTTTGTTTTTACCGTCTCAAGTCATCGTGATGTTAATTGTTTCTGTATGGGGATTCGTTTTTGCTTCTGCACGTGTTGTTTTTGTTGGCCTTTGGATCCTGGAGAACTGTACATAAGCGTGGCCAGGTGGGATGTCGACGAGCTCGCAGGGTTCGAGTCGTGATAAGGTGTGGACATCAACTTAACCTTAAGCATAAATACTATGCCATTTCATGTCCAAATGATCGGAATTGATAACCCGACTTCAGATAAGAAAATGTGATACAGTTTCTTGTACTTCGGTTTTGATGGTCGATATTTCCCATTTAAGATAGGCTTTGGTCCCAAATAGCAAGCTTCCTAAGGCTTAAAAGCGAGGCTTCGTATATTCTTATCCTCACATTATATTGGTTTTTTCTTTTGTTGCAATGCCCAACGAGTTGCAGGTTTTTTTTAACCTACTTATAATAACTTATCGCACCACTTTTTTCTATATATTTCGTGCTAATTTCTTTCTAAACTAAGATATATTTAGATTAGAAGTGCGTGAAAATGCACCACAAAAACAATTGCTTGAAAACATCAAGTGCCATAATCAAAACAAAGATGAGAGACATCGAAACATAAAAGATCCTAAGGGGGTCATGTAATCGTAATGGCTTGGCTCCACCACTTCAAGATATTATCCGTTTTGGACACACAGCTCTCACGATTTTATTCCTCCAAGGGCCACCCATACGACCCTCGAAAAACGCCTCTTGCAAGTCAAAGGGATCCATTGCCATATAAACTAGTCTAGGATTCCGGTCCTAGGCGATGTGAGACAGGAGATGACACATACTCTCCCTTTCGGTGGTACAACGTTCTAGCTATGCACCACCGACAATGGCCCACATGCTGTCGGAAGTCAGCTCTGATACCAATCAGAACTATAACGGCCTAGGCCCATCACTCACAAGATATTGTCCACTTTGGATGCACAGTCCTCACGATTTTGTTCCACCAAGGGCCGCCCATATAACCCCCAAAAACACATCTTGCAAGTTTAGAAGGCTCATTGCCATATAAATTAACCTAGGACTCCCCTCCTAAGCGATGTGGGATAAGGGATATTACATACTCTCCTCCTCGGTGGCACAACGTCCCCGCTGTGCACCACTCACCGTGGCCTTCATGCTGTCGAAAGTCCGCTCTAATACCACTTGTAATTGTAATGGCTTGTGCCTACCACTCGCAAGATATTATCTCGCTTTGTACGCACGTTCTTATGGTTTTGTTCCTCCAAGGGCTGCCCATACAATCCTCGAAAAAAGTGTCTTGCAATTCAAAGGGATCCATTGCCATATAAAATAGCCTAGGACTCTCGTTCTAAGCGATGCGAAACAAGGGATGTCACATAAATCGGCTATAATGCCCCATGGCGCTGCGGGGGAGGACAAATGACGTTCTAGGCATGTCATTCCCATTTCGACCTGCTTCTTTTTCTTTTCTTTTCCTAAGTTGCAGCCTCTCATGGCATGCGGTCATTTGCTACTGTTGAATTCTCGGCAGTCCGTCGATGTCGCCATCATACCACATGTATCCTACTATAATACAGGACCCAGCTTTCGAGTCCCTCCTCCATGTACACAGTATAAAGGTGTCGACGGTAAAACATATCCAAGACATGGAGACGGTGGAACATCAATACCAACGAGCCTGAAAATTTAAGGAATGAGATACACATCTCAGTAAGTAAAACCCCTAGGCCTAAGGTAGGAGGACGGCTCCATGCTAGGCCTAAGTATCAAGCAATCAAATGGTAAAACAACTAGAAACAGCAAGAACTCATCAAGCCATTCTCGGCCTCCTTGGATAGTTATAAATATGCATGCGATAACCCTTTAGTTCGGTTCGGGTCAGAAAGGTCTCGGACTTTCGCGGGCCCACCCATTCTCACTTCGGGCATCTTGGTGTGTACCTACAGAGGTATCCCTTGCGGGGTAACCCATCCTTAGTCCGAGAGACTCTTCCATCGTTCCGCTTGACCCATCCCATACCAGGCCTTGCGATCAAGGAGTGTCGTCTTGTCCTCGAATGAGGTAGTAATCAGCATTAGGAACCCCCAAATGAGGTAATAATCAGTAATGGTGACCCTCAAATGAGGTAGTATCGGTAACCCTCGTTTGAGGCAGTATTCGATAACCCTCATTTAAGGTAGTAATCAGCAATAAGAACCTCGCCACCGTAGGTGATGGGTCATGAGTAAACACAAGTATATACATAACCATTCTCATGCAAGCACATAAACCAAACACAAGCTCAATTCATCCTATCAAAGTACTAGAAGTCTACTTACCTTTCTCAACAAAAGTAACTAAAGACAAGAAGGAATAGAGGGGCGGCGGCTTGTTGGTGCCGGCAATGGCTTAAAGCGATAACAAGAAGGGATGGTGAGGGAAAGAGTGAGTCGATGGATAGAAAGAGAAGACAAAGAGGCGTGAGATGAAAGGGGTTTAGGGCAAGGGTCTTCTAGAGTGCCCCCGGCTATTTATAACCTCTCCCGACTTCCTCTCCAAGAAAGAGTTGTCCTTTTCTATTTTACACTTGTCACCATCTTATTTGCTTACTTGCTCTCGGGATAAGTATATCGTAAGCGCCATAACTTGTGTACGACGTTCACATGAATACCATCACTTTCAAAATGCTTACTTAAGTGCCATAACTTTCAAAAATCGTTCACTTGAGTATCATGTCAGACCAAAATCATTCACTTGAGTACTATATAACTTTTCCGGCATGTCACGTCAACTTTTCGGCGAGCCACGTCGCCTTTTCGGCGAGCACGTTAGCTTTTCGGGGAGTCATGTCGCCTTTCCGACATACCACGTCGCCTTTCGGGTATGCTACGTTAGCTTTCCAACTGCCATGTCAATTTTTCCGGCGTCCACATCAACATGGCACTCAAGTAAATAATTTTTGAAAGTTATGACACTTAAATGAACATTTTGAAAGTTGTGGCACTCAAATGAACACTGTACAAAAGTTATGGCACTTCTAGTGTACTATTTCCCTTGTTCTCTAAGCTAAATTTTGTGCTATATACTTTCCAAGTGGCATCATTTGATTCTAGAGCCTTCTTGACTTGCTCTGCTTTTATATTTTTCTACCTTACATGTGTCTCGCCACTTGTCCTTAATCATTGGTGGGTAATGATGATGGGAAACAAGTGGTCTAATGTTGTCCCAACACTTGGAAAGACTAGGATGGCCTTGGTTCCAGATTGTTCTATTTAGAGGACACTTGCACGACACTCAAGAAAGAAGATTTCTTTTGGCACATATTGATGAGTCTAGAACATTGCACACGCCTAACATAGGTGTCCCTTTCTAGAGCTTTCTCTATTATTCTTAATTCATTTGCTATTAGGGTTTTCTAATACTTCTAGGGTTTTCTCATAGTTCTAGGGTTTTCTAATGATACTAATTTAACTACTATTAAAATATCTTCTTGTTCTGCTAACATAAATTGATGTCATTTCATGCAAGAGTTGATGGAAACTAGTTGCTTCTAATTTGCTTATTTACGTAATTGTTAACCCGATCCGAATTATTACTAATGTTAATTTGGGCATTCCACTAATATGTTAATAATTCTACGATTTTCTTAATATTGTATTATATTTGATTAGTGAAAAATCTTATTATTTACTTAGGAGTTCTTGCCTTTGCTCTTATCTCTAGAGATTTGTGCCTTATAATTTACCTAGAAATGTTTGCTTTGACCTTTCAAAGATGATGCGCTTAAACTTGACTTTTCAAAGAGGATGCAGTCGATGATGTAATTATACTTTGACTTTTCAAAGATGCTGCAATCACACTTTGACTTTTCAAACTTTAACTTTTCAAAAGAGCATAGAAAACCCTAGGTACCACTTTTCGCTAAAAGGAAAATCTATGTAATTTCATTAGAACTTATTAGTGGATCGAGCTCCAGATTTTCGAACATGGCCGATTTTCATCCGAACCATGGCGGAGGCTTGGTTAAGATGCTGCCAGGCACGACCGTATGCCATGAATGGCACCGCTAGACGTGACTTCTAGTATGTTTTGGGTGTGCCCTGTTACTATCGGGGTAAGAGCATGTTCACATTTGACTCAATTTAAGGTTAGAATCACCCATTCCTAAACCAAGCATCTAATCGGAACACTACCAAGGAAACCTTTCATGACCAATCGAGGGTGATTAGTCCATGGCTAATGTAAGATGGGCTTACCTTGGCTTGTAATCCCACATGCCATATTGCTCAACCGAGGGTGATTAGTCTACTGTCAGCACGTATCTGGATACGAGATTCCATGATTGTAAGCTAGCTCCATTCCCGACATCTACGGCTTTGGTCCATAGCTTGTCCGTTGTAGTCCCTAAATAGACTCTAAAATTTAGGATGTCACAACTCTCCCCCCTTATAAAATTTCGTCCTTGAAATTTAGAAACATACCTGATCATCTAAATAGACACGATTACCTGTGCTTTGTTATTGCTTCGCTCTCCCAAATTACTCTTTCTGTATCACGGTACTACCATAGGACCTTTATTAGCGGAATGGCTTTATGCAGTAGGAATTGCTCTTTTCTATCTTTAACCTGCACTGGCTTTTCAGTATATGCTATTCTGTCATTAACCTCGACCAAAGTGAAGTCCAGTATACGTGTTGGATCCAGTTTATACCTCCCAACATCTAGACGTGAATTACGAATAGATGTTGGTCAATCTTAACAGTAAAGCCAATACAATTCCCATCGATTCTCTTTAGGATCTTAATAGGTCCTGTATACCTTTCACCTTTTCTCCCGAAGCATGACACGCCTGCCATGGATGGTACCTTTAGGAAACATGGTCGCCTACCTGGAACTTTAGCAGTTTCTATCGTCTGTTAACACAGTTTCTCTGTCAGCTTCAGTATGTAGGCGATTCCTAATCGATCTGTGTAACCTCTATAGTCATTTGAATTATGTCTAGGTCTGTAGGTTTCTTTTCCCAGAAATCATCCCAATGGACTGGAATCTTGTAAGCCTTTTTCCGTATGACGCCTCAAATGGAGTCTTTTAATGCTTTGTTGAAAATTGTGGTTGCAGACAAATTTGACAAGGTGTACTGCACTACCTTGATGTTAAAATCGTGATATCCTTTGCCCCCTTCGACCTCCTTGGCAACTTCATTATTATTTAACCATACGGTATAGTGAAAGAATTTTATTCTTATTATATATACACTGTTGGGCTGACCACTAATCTTACAACTATTACCCTGGACCACTTCATTTCCGCATATTATCAAGCTAAGCAATAGGAAGTGATCCCGAAGTGCTCTGGTTTCCTTTTTAAGTATGGTCTGGATCAGTAATATTGACATTCCCTGCTTCATCTTGAGTAATTGCATAAATTCGTCCTTGAGCTGGCAGCCATTGGTGGTTTCCTTGTTGCGTCGTCGCTTGAAGTTGCTGTCTTACATGTTGCGGTGGTTGCCGTAGACAATCTTTCACCTTATGACCCTATTGGCCACATCTAAAACACGCCCCCTTTGGACTCTATATGGAGCATCGCCGTGATATTTTCCGTAAATGCAGCAATCTTCATTTTGAACAACCCTCGACCCTTTCTTTTCTTATTTGGGGTAAAGGACCGTTCTCCATTAAGCCTCTCCTCACGGCGGAGCGCCTAGCGATAAGATTGGTCCTGGTTAGCCATGGCTGCCATGCGTCGTGTAGCATACCTTTCTATTAACTGGGAGGGTGCATAAAGCTCGTTATAATCTTTGAGATTTAATGGCACCACTTGGTTTTGGATATCATGGCACAATCCATCTTGAAATTGCTTTGCTTTTGCCATGGAATCTTCAACTAACCTAGGTATGTACCTTGACAGTTCAACGAACTTTGCTTCGTATTGGTCCACCGTCATGTTGTTCTGTTGTAGCTCATGAACTCCATCTTTTTCCTATCACGAGCACCCTCCGAAAAGTATTTTCCATAAAAGGCCTTAACAAAAGCACTCCAAGCCACCATGAAATCAGTAGGGAATACTGTTCCCTTAACTGCCTTCCACCAATGACTGGCGTTGCATTGTAACTGGCACTCCGCCAGAGCTATACGATCAACATCCGAACACTCCAAGAATGAGAATATCTTCTCAAGTTTGTCAATCCATAATTCAGCTTCGTCAAGATTTCCAGTTCCAGTAAATTTTGGAGGTTGTAACCTCAAAAATTGTTCGATTAGCCCTTGCGTATAACGTCCACCATTTCCACTTCCACTCCCAGATGTCGAAGCATTTCCGGTAACATTCGCTGCTTGTCGTTACACCTGTTGCTCCATGAAGCTCCCAATTTGGGCCAAGGCTTGCAAAATTCCATCCAATTGGGGATTCCATGCTGGCTTTCCTCGAATACTCATGATGTTTTTCGGTCAAATAGTTTGCTACAGGGGAAATTTCTACATCGCCGCCACCGTTAGTACATAACCAAAGACAAAAACAATCATAACACATGCTCTGATTCCAAAATCGGCTGTGACGTCCTATGGTGTTGCGGGGGAGGACATATGACATTCCAGGCACGTCATTCCCATTTCGGCTTGCTTCTTTTTCTTTCTTTTCTTTATTAAGACACGGAAGCTAAATCCCTACGAAACTTAACAAGTAAAACACAACAAGAGAAAACACCATAATTTTGCCAATTTTACAATTTGGTTTTCAAATCTTATATAAATGATATCCGAGTAAGGCTAGGGTAAAGGGGTTGACTAGCTCCACTAGTGAGGTTGAGGCGACAAACTGGCTTCCCTCCTTAGCACAACTTGACGCGACCGTTCCTAACTTGTGGCCTCTCATGACACGCGATCATTTGCTGCCATTGAATTCCCGGCGGTCAGTCGATGTCGTCATCATACCACACGTATCCTACTATAATGCGGGACCCAGCTCTCGCATCCCTCCTCCATGTACATAGTATTAAAGTGTCGACTGTAAAACATATCCAAGACATGGAAGCGGTGGAGCATCAATACCTACAAGCATGAAAATTTGAGGAGTGAGATACACATCTCAATAAGTGAAACCCCTAGGCTTAAGATAGGAAGACGGCTCCATGCTAGGCCTATATATCAAGCAATCAAATAGTCAAGCAACAAGAAACACCAGGAACTCATCAAGCCATTCTTGGCTTCCTTGGATAGTTACGAATATGCTTGTGATAACCCATCAGTTCAGTTCAGCTCAATTTAGTAAGGTCCCGAACTTTCACATGTCCACCTGTTCTCACTTGACAGGTATCTCAGTGTGTACCTACTGAGGCATCCCTTACAGGGCAACCCATCCCTAACCCGAGAAGATTCTTCCATCGTTCCGTTGACCCGTCCCATACCAAGCCATCCAGTCAAGGAGTGTCATCTCGTCCTCGAATCAGGCAGTAATCAGTAACAGTGACCTTTGAATGAGGCAATAATCAGTAACAGTGACCATAAAATGAAGTAGTATCAGTAACCCATGTTTGAGGCAATATTCAATAACCCTCATTTGATGCAGTTATTAGTAACCCTCGTTTGAGGCAATAATCAGTAGTAGTAACCTCGCTACCATAGACGACAGGACTTGAGTGAACGTGAGCATATACACAACCATTCTCATGCAAGCATACGAACCAAACACAAGCTCAATTCATCCTATTAAAGGACTAGAAGTCTACTTACCTTTCTTGACAAAAGTAACTAAAGACAAGAAGGAATAGAGAGGCGGCAGCTTATTGGTGCCAGCACTGGCTTAAGGCGGTGACAAGAAGTGATGGTGAGAGAAAGAGTGAGTCGAGGGATGGAGAGAGAAGATAAAGAGGTGTGAGATGAGAGGCGTTTAGGGCAAGGGTTTTCTAAAGTTCCCTTGGCTATTTATAACCTTCCTTGACTTCCTCTCCAAGAAAGCTTTGTCCTTTTCTACTTTACACTTTTCACCATCTTATTTGCTTACTTGTTCTCTAAGCCAAATTTATCCTATATACTTTTCAAGTGGCATCATTTGATTCTAGGGCCTTCTTGACTTGCTCTTCATGTGAGCTTTTATCTTTTTCTATCTTACATGTGTCTCGCCACTTGTCCTCCATCATTGGTAGGTCATGATGATGGGAAACAAGTGGTCTAATGATGTCCCAACACTTGGAAAGACTAGGGTAGTATCGGTTCCAAATTGTTCTATTTAGGGGACACTTGTACGGCACTCAAGAAGAAGTTTTCTTTTAGCGCGTATTCAAGAGTCTGGAACATGCTACACGCCTAACATAGGTGTTTCTTTTTAGAGCTTTCTCTATTATTCTTAATTCATTAGCTATTTCTAATGCTTCTAGGGTTTTCTAATGATACTAATTTAACTACTATTAAAATATCTTCATGTTCTGCTAACATAAATTGGTATCATTTCGTGCAAGAGTTGATGGAAACTGGTCGTTTCTACTTTGTTTATTTATAGTCAATTTATTCGAATGCTAGACAAGATTTCCCTTTTTAGAATTGTCAAACTAATCTGAATTATTACTCATGGCAATTTGGGCATTCTACTAATATGTTAATAATTCTACAGTTTTCTTAATATTTTATTAAATTTGACTAGTAAAAAATCTTATTATTTACCTAGGAGTTCATGCCTTTGTTCTTATAATCTAGGGATCCGTGCCTTATCATCTACCTAGAAATGTTTTCTTTGACTTTTTAAAGATGATGCATCGATGATGCAATCAAACTTGACTTTTCAAAGATGATGTAGTCAATGATGCATCACACTTTGACTTTTCAAAAGAGCGTAGAACACCTTAGGTACCATTTGTCGTTAAAAGGAAAATCTATGTAATTTCATTTGAACTTGTTAGTAGATCGAGCTCCAGATTTCCGAACATGGCCGGTTTTCATCCGAGCCATGGTGAAGGCGCAGTCAAGATGCTACTTGGCGCGGTCGTATACCATGAATGGCATTGCTAGACGTGTTGTCCGGCGAGCTCCAGGTGTGCCCTATCACTGTCGGGTAAGAGCATGTTCATATTGACTCGATTTAAGGTCGAAATTACCAATTCCTAAATCGTACATCCAATCAGAACACTATTGTGGAAACCTTTCATGACCAACCAAGGGTGATCAGTCTGCGGTTGATGCATGATCGGCTTAACTCTACTCGTAATCCCACATGCCATATTGCTCAACTGAGGATGATCAGTCCGCGGTCAGCACGTGCCTGGATATGAGATTCCATGATTGTAAGCTAGCTCTATTCCCGGGGTCCGCGGATTTAGTTAGTAGCTTGCCTGTGATAGTGTCTAAATAGACCCTAAAATTTGGAATGTTACAGGTCATGGGCCATAGACCCAATTAGAGGGGAGAGATTGGGTCAGCGAAACGCTACCCCTTCCATTTCTCTATGATAGCCCTAATGCACCACCATAAGCTCTGATAAGCACATGTGGCAAGCCCGTAAACAGACAAGCTATCACACTCTATCTCCACTCCAGATTTTTTTTTTAATCTAATATCTCCGCCTCCAGATTGAAGTAACAAAGTAATTGCAGAAGGGAAATGCATGCCCAAAAAGAGAGATTCTTAGCTGCTCCAAAAACATTCATAAAAATATTTTGCTTTAGAGGAAAGTGAAAAGTTAATAGCACTTAATTTAGAAAAATTACATTGGTGGTCGATCACATGATACTTTGAAAGCATCTAACATTTTCTCACGAAAACAAATAATAGTCGGCTCATTCATTTATAATAATAAAAGAAACATATCAACATTTTTCGATAGTCAAATAGGATGGAGTTTTCTTAAAGAACTGATTGAATTGATTTGATACGTTTTCCAAATTGATTGAACTATTTGAATGTTGTAGGGCTCAATTGCATTTACTTGACAAGTTTTAAGACTTTCGGTGTACTAATTCCTTTTAGAAGTTATCAATCTCAGTTAGACTGATTGTCGACCTTTCCCCCGATTAATTTACCAGCTAGTTTAGCATTCCAACTCTTATTTTAGTTTGTTTTCAACGTTTATTTGTTTTGTTAGTCGCCTAGTTACTGTATCTCTGGTAAAAATAAAAAAAATGCTTTTATAGCTTGCCGACTTTTCTTTATATTTTTTTACCAGCGTTCGAATTACCAACTACTGCGTTGGTAATCCAAATCTTTTTGTGGGTGGTCTATATCTCTGGAATACAAGTCAAGTGGCACTTTTAATGAGAGCTTAAAATAAACCAGACGCTAAGCCATAGAGAAAGTACACAATAATTGAATTAGGGAAATGGATGCTCCCTAAACACCGCATGACGATCCTTTGAAGTTTCAACCAATCATTTTCTTAAAAATCAGAGGAAAGTGAAATGTTCAAAGCACTATATAGAGAGACTGATCAGACCACAAGTTTTTCGAGCCTCTGATATAATTAGTGCCATTCGGGAACTCATTACATTCGAAAAACATGGCTCAAAATAATGTGGAAGGCGAGCTTGCTTCTTACTCCCATGTTCGATCTCTTCCATCTCTGCCCTGCTTCTTGTCACCTATGTTGTCTTCGCAATGATAAAACCAACTTGGATCACGTTGTTCTCTATTTTGTAGAATTCTGGTACATGACTTCGCCTTAATAGGTCGGTTTTTAATAGGCCTAGCCGGTCCTTGCCCGGGGGCCGAAGAGGGTAGCTGGTGACCCTCACCAGCCAAGCCAAAGTTTCATAAAAGAAAAAGGAAAAAGAAGGAAAAAATAATTAAATATATATTTTTGAAAAAATACATTTTTTATTGAAAATATTCCCATTAGCATCGGCCGTCCTACGTGGGATAGTCGGCGTCCACATCAGCAATTTCCGATTAAAATTGGCTGGATGGACTGAATTTGTATCAACGCAAAAAGATTTAGGACTAACTTGGTCCAATTAAAGGTTTAAGACTGAATTGATACCAATGCAATAGGTTTATAATCTTTTTGGTATATTCCCCTCCATTTTCAGGGATCGCATATGTACGTGATTTTTAATGAGAGCTTAAAATGAACCAAGGAAAAGCATGCAAAAAAAAAAAAAAAGAGATTCTAAGGTGCTCTCTAAACACCGCATGACCGTCCTTTCCACCAATCTTTTTCATAAGAATTCGAGGATAATGAAAAGTTCAAAGTGCGTGAAATTAGAGGAAGCTAGTAAAGTTGTTTTTATCAACAAGTGTTACGCCCTGATCCCAAGGCCCGCGACATCCCCATCAATTTGCCATTGGTCATAAAGGATAGCGTCCCGGGTACACTATCGACCTACTCGCTTACGGTGCATGCAGAAATGTGAACTCTCCTATCAACAACAACATGAGATAATAAAGTAGGAAACAAACTCAATAGTCATTCACAAAAGACAATTTCATTCATAAAGCCAAGGCAGATAAGTTTTAACCTTACGGATCTATAGGAAACTTATACAACAACATTCTTCGGGGCGACTCACTAGGACCTCAAAAAGATACACGGTCGAGTAAGGTTAAACTCTCATCTACTCCCAAAAGACTACTCTAACATCCATGCCCTAACATCCACAGGCTCCAAAAAGAGGACCGTCTCAACTAAGCTCTAGAACCCTAATCAGAAGAGGGCTCCACCTCCATGTCGGACTCGGGGTCCACTATCTCTCTATCTAGCATATCCAAATCCATGAGATCCCAAGAAGAGACATAAGGATGAGGATTAGGCAGTCCCTCATGTCTCCGTAGCAGGCTGTAAAGCATTCCATGATCATTGAGAAATCAGGCCTGGAAGAGATGTAGCACTTAGTTCGGCAAACCTTCCTCGACCTACGTATCGATGACAAGTTGCTCCTAGACTTGCCTTGAAACACTTCTTCATGGTGGATAATATAAAAATCCTGGTCGGTAGGGATGTCGAATCAAACTTGGCACTCTATCACTTGGGACATGAAACGTTAACAACGAGGTAAGAAATAAATTTCGGTAAGTCAACGCCCAAGTCTAGCTAGGGCGTTCGTTTGCTCGGACGTCCTAACAGATAGTCACGTCAACAAAGAGCAGATATCTCAACCACATGTAAGCTAACCATCCAAAAGCCATGCACAATTCAATGCTCGACTCAACTCAACAGCTATATCGGATAAACAACTAGCATGGCATCATATCAATTTTGCATGCGCGGACACACCACAGAAGTCCATTTATTAATCGGTGGCCCATGCGACTAGCGTGGTTGGACACACGATAGGTGTAGCCCCCAGCACTATAACCGGCGGGACCAGCCATTGTCCCATACTTCCAAAGACGGCGGCCGAAAGCTATGTATCTAGTGCGATTGGCACGGCATAGCGCACAAGCATTCCAAAAAGAATTGTCGGTCCATCACATGTTGTGACCGGCATATAACAATTCGTGTTATCCGTACGACCGGCACGGGCATGAATTGATGTGTATCTAATAGGTCGTGTGGTTCCGTACAACCGACTTGGTACGAACTTATCAAGTTCCCGTACGACCGGCATGGTTTAACCTCATCATATGACCATTCGAGCACATTCGACAATCAACCAATTTTTATCTTTTACTATTAGCCGGATGCTCATGTGGATGTACTCAAGGACTCGACCCAAGGCCATTTTCATGCTATATTATGCAATTTGATCTCATTCATGGTCGATGAATGCACAATTCTATCAACTGACATTTCAAGCAATTCGAGGTGATTAACCTCCAATTAAACACCCATGACAATCAATAGTCAATTTCAACATTCAAATCCAACAATTCAAGAGATGATTAATCAATTGAAGCCGGTCGATTTCGATATAACGCGTCAAATTTAAACGACAATCAATCATGCGCTCATCTCTAACGTATCGCTCGTTCGCGATCAATTAACTACAATCAATCAATTCTAATCCACAATTAGCCACGGACGACCTAGCTAATCAACTAACTTAACTAATTACGGTCATTTACCCTAATCCAACTGTAATTAAACTATCTAAACACCATAATTAGCTAATTAAGCTAATTTTGAACACAACTAGTGTCTGAACCGTGAGTTAGGGGCTAACTCACAAATTGAACAAGCTCAAGTGGTCTCCGTACGGCCGGTGACAATAGAACGGCTCTACGACTCCTTGGTAATTCAAGGTCTACCTCTCTTCGAGCTCCAAGCTTGATCGAGGGTGGCCGGGTGAGGCGGCAACACTTCGGGATTGTGGCAAGAGACTAGAAGGTGGCGACTTGTGGTCGCCAATGGCCGTAACAGAAGCAACCGATGGCGAGACATGGCGGCCAAAATAGAGCAGAGGAAAAACATAATAGGGTAGGTGGTATCGGGGCGGATTTGAGGGAGTTTGGGCGGTCCAAGGCTGTGGGACGAGTTAGTAGTTGCTGGAAGTAGCGCGGGGGCGACTAAATAGGAGCAGAATCTGGGCAAAGTCAAAACAGGGCAGGCGGGTGGTTTGGCTCGCGAGGGCTGTTCCACGGCCTACCGGTGACTAGTGACGGCGAAGGCTTGACAACGGAGGAGGTTGGTAGTGGTCGGAGGAGGTAGTAGTATGGTAAGGCTCGCTAGCGAGGAGCAGTGGAGGCTTCGGTGGAACGAGAAATAGGAGGAGGAGTCGCACGGGTGATGAACACGAAGGAGAAGGGGAGAGAGAGAGAGAGAGAAGTGGATGGGTAGCAAACTAGGATGGGATTAGTAATTAGGGAATGACAAGTACGGCCCATCCAAGGAGATTTAAATTGCTTTGTTTCCTAGTGAACAAATGGCATACTGGGTAGAGGATATTTTGGTCTTTTTACAGGCTAGGCTCGATCCGAAATAGGCTTAGGCACGAAGATTAAAAATCCTAAAATGTGATGACCATGATTTTTGAAACCTAATCTATACTGAACGACATTTTAGGAAAGTTTAAATTCGTCACTTACGTCCTTACGATCCGAAATTTTATATCGACTAAAATTCAATTTGAATCCTTTTTATTGAATTCTGTCTCTTTATAGAAGGTCTAATTTTCAGGGTGTCACAACTCTCTCCATCTTAGTAAATTTCATCCCCGAAATTACAGTACAACATAACTACTCAAAAAGATAAAGATAACTACTCCTCATAACTTCCTTGTTCTCCCAAGTAGCTTCTTTAGTTCCTTGCTGTTATCAAGCCATATTGACAAACGAAATTGTCTTGTTTCGGAGCACTTGCACTTTCTTGTCCACAATCCCGATTGGACGTTCTATGTATGAAGCTCACTCATCCAACTCGATCTCTTCATATCTCAGCATATGAATGGGCTCCGACTCGTACTTCCTTAACATAGACACGTGGAACACATTATGCACTTGAGCAAGTCTCGGAGGCAAAGCAAGACGATAAGCCATATTTCCTATTCGCTCCAGGATCTCAAAAGGTCCGACATACCTAGGGCTTAGCTTCCCTTTCCTGCTAGAATGAGATGTCCCTCTCATAGGCGACACCTTCGAAAAGACATGATCGCCCACCTTAAACTCCAAAGGCCTACGTTTCCTATCTACGTAGCTCTTCCGAAGACTACGAGCTATCTTTAGCTTGTCTTTGATTACTTTGACAGCTTCCAGAGACTGCTCCCCTAACATAGGATCGGTGATCTTTCTTTCACCCACTTCGTCCCAACAGATCGGCGTCCCGCATGCTCTACCTTACAATGCCTTAAACGACGCCATCTTGATCTCTGCTAATAACTGTTATTGTAGGCGAACTCAACTAAATGTAACTGCTCTTCCTAACTACCCGTGAAATCTAAAACGCAGGCTCTTAGCATATCCTCCAACATTTGAATTGTCCTTTCGGACTAGCCATCTGTTTGCAGGTGATAAGCCATACTGAATTGCAGCTTTGTTCCTAAAGCAATCTGCAGGCTCTTCTAAAATGTGGCGGTGAACTTAGGATCACAATTTGCGGTGATTGTCACTGGCACTCCATGCAGTCTCATAATGTGTCTCACATACAAATCTGCATATCTATCCAAAGCGAAGTCCTTTCTTACTGGAATGAAGTGTACCGACTTCGTTAATCTATCAAGTACAACCCGGATCGAATCATGTCCTCTTTGACTCCTTGGTAGTCCCATCACGAAGACCATTGTGATATGTTCTCATTTCAACTTCGGAATCTCCAAAGGCTGCAACAATCTTCCAAGTTTAATGTGTTGTGCCTTGACCTCTCGACAGGTCAAACACCTAGCCACATGCTTGGCTATATCCGCCTTCATCCCAGTCCACCGGTAGTGTTGCTTCAGATTCCGATACATCTTCGTACTTTCGGGGTGGATGATATAGCTACTGCGGTATACTCCCGACAATATCTCCTCCCTAAGTCCTTCGTCGCCAGGAATGCACGGACGTCCTCGAAACTTGAGTATCCCGTCCTCGGCTATGTGAAAGTCTACCCTTCGTTTTACTAAGTCCTCTTGAAGGATCTTCCGAATGGTGGGGTCCGTCGAATATAAGGTCTTAATTCTAGTCTATACCTCTTGCTCGATCCTCAACGTAGCCACAAGACTTAACAGTCATCTTATTTCCAACTTGAAGTCCGACTATCTCACTTGCTCAAGCAAACGCCATTCAAGAACATATAATTGGGCAATCACCGATTTTCTACCTAGTGCATCCTCAACCTTAATTGCCTTACCTGGATGGTATAGGATCCGTCACGCCCCGAACCCGTCGAGCTCGTGAACATCCCATCTAGCCGTTTCTGTTTTAGGTTGGCTTCCAGGATCCTTCGGCCCACAATTTCAAAAAAATCCATAAAACAGGCGGAAGCGGGTAAACATCTCCATACATCAATTCAAATGAATGACTTAGGACAAAAGTGGTATACATCATACATCTGTATATTACACTTCAATTGATAGAGCGGCCAGATACCAATGGTTCAATCTTAATCCGTAAAATCCAACATAATCCATAAGGTCACAAAATATCTTATATTCCTTCGACCTACATATTTCTCAAATGCTAATCCTTAGTAGACTTGATGTTCCATCGCCCGATACCCGAAAAAAAATAGGTCCCACGACGGGGTGAGATTTACATCTCAGCAAGCTCACCCTAAACCTAGACTAGGCCGGTAGTACCTCCAAACAACTTCTCAAATCAAAGATGTCTCAAGACGTCCATAAAACCAATGTAAACGGGATGCGGGCGCAAGCATAGGCATTGACAATCAAACAATTACAACAACCAGGCATTCAATATTTCAAACCAAGCTCCACATACTAGTACAATAATCCCCTTTCTCGATACGAGGCCCGCGTAATAACGCATCGAGCTATATTATAACATTCCACGTTACTCCACCGACATCATACAAGTTCTTAACATTGAGCCTCGGACCTTTATAGAATATGGCTCTATATATATGCTAGGGTCTCGGACACAAAGGAATACGACCCACAAATCTCGGTCTCGAACACATAGGAACACGACCGGATCAAGTTTCGGACAATTAGTCGAACACGACTCACTTTGGTCTCGGACAACTTAATTGAACACGACTTTCATACTTCTCGGTCTCAAACAATCAGACAAATACGGCTCACTTTGGCCTCGGACGACTTGATTGAATACGACCCTCATACCGAACCCCGCGTAATAACGCCTTAGGGTAAAACACATCTCTTGTACACATTGACCCAGCGTCATAACGCTTCAGGGTATAACTGCGATTCTCGGACCCGCGTTAATACGCCTCAGGTCATTTAAAATCACATGGCACTCTAGCCATTCAAAAGCACAGGACACAACATGGCAGATTATCGGGCCAGTCAATCTCGTGCCAATACAAGTATAAATCATGCACAATGGCTAATCGAGATCCACACAATCACATAGTCAATCGAGGCTACATATACGTCGAATATCCATACCACAATTGCAGCCACATAAGTCACAAATTCATCTCAATTCAGCCAAGCATAAACTCGATTCCTATGATCACAATCGACGTTACTTCATATAAACACGATTTGACTAGCAAAAATCATCATTTGAAGCTCAAACTTGTCTCTTAGTACCGTAACTTTCTAGTAAAGGTTTAGAGGTCACTTACCTATCCAAACAAGCTAGCCACAACCTTCAATTCAAGCGTCCAACTTTCAAATCAAATCTGTCAAAAACAGGGCAGATTACCATTTAGGCTCAATCACGCCGTTTAGCCACAAAATTACCTCTAATCATCAATCCATTTCACACACTCCTCCATAACACATCAATATATGTCATAGTATGTCTAAAAGGCAAATTCAAGACAAGGCGACACCCAATTCAGCCTTGAACAGAGCAGGTCAGTGCAGTCCACAAGCAGGGCAAAACCGGTTCTGCTCTAATCCATACCAATCAGTCCATAGCTTCACTCTAAGATTCAATTTAATGCAAAACCAACTTGCCACAGCCTTATTCTATATGTCTAATATGTTCACCGAAAATTTGAAGCCAATATAACACCTCTAAGACCCCCAATCAATCCAATTCCCTCAGGTGCACAGGCGGTCAGAATCTGCCTCCCAGAATCACCTCAAATCAGCCATGAATACTCCTCAAATTTCATATAAAATTACAACCCTAACCCATCCATCTCAAGTACTATGAGTCAAGAGAGTCTCACCGAAATTTTGGGGCCATTTGAAGTCTTGAAGCCCACGAAACAGCTCCTCCCCCAAAACCGGTCAGATTCTGCCTCAATCTGACCTTTGCCCATTCAAACAGACCTACCGAAAAATATACCGGGCCAAATCGAGCTTATAATATGTTCCTGGAAAGCTAAGACAATAAGCTTTGATATGGAGGTGACCTTACCTCAAAGCGACATCGGACGAAGGAGATATGGCCGGAACAGTGACGGGCATCGGGCTGGTCGGGCGAGCAGGTTCTGCTCGTGAAGAAAAAGGAAGAAGGGGAAGAAGGAAACGTGGAGAGGGAGAGAGAAAGTGGTCAGCTGATCCAAGGAGAGAGAGAGAGACTTGTTCTCCAATTTTGCTTGGTCAAGAAGTGAATAGTAGTCAAATGGGTCAAAGATGATAATTATCCAAAAATTAATATTGGCCTTATCTCCAAAAATATCTTCTAAATCATTGACCTCTATTGACCATCTTCTCCTCAAATTTTCAGCAGCCATGGAGGAGAGCTAAATGACCAAAATGCCTTTTTAAATAACTGAAGGTAAGGTTAAGGCTTGAGGGGCAAAATGGTACTTTTACACTTTTCGTCCGAAATTTCGATTTTCTTTCCAAATCAAATTACCATTGATGAGACGACGTCCAATTCATATCCAATGTCAGAATTTTTCATTTCCATGCTTCCAATTTCGAGATTCTATCGCAAGTCAATAGTCTCAAGGGGTCGGAATTCAGAATGTCACAATTCCTCCCCCCTTAAAGAAATTTCGTCCTCGAAATTTGCAACCTTCTAGCCATCCAATCTTTTGGGGTATCGGCACCTCATCGCTACCTTGCTTTTCAAAGTAACTCTTTTCATCAATTGGCACTTCCATAGCATTCTTGACTGAAGACCTTTTCAAAGCATCATATTAAACTCAAGTTCCATGCCCATTGCCATCATCACTAACTCATCGCAATAATGCACTCTTTCTTATCGATACTTCTAATACTTGACCACCTGTTGGACTAATCCAAATCTTCAATTCAAACCATTGATAGTATTAAGGCAAATCTTGGCACACCTTTGTGCCACTCCAAGGGACACCATCATTCTCCCTTTGAAATTCCAATGAGGTCATTTCTTTAAGTTCATCTTCAATATTGGGCTCATACTTTCATCCATAGGACATCAAGGGTTCTATTCTCAACTTCAAAGTTTCTTTCCTAAGCATCCGGAAGTCTGGATTTTCTTCCTGCTCTATTTACTTCCTTAATCCCTTAGATATCGAGGTCTGTTCATTCTAACATCTCACTTTTCTTTCTAACCTTCAGGCTTGATGCTTCAGGTAGCCATCAAACTAGCCAATTGGAAAACTTCTAATTTAGAAGTTGAATCTCTTATTTCTCGAAGGAAGATCTGTCCCTCTATCACCAATTACACATTGCTCAATTCTCAATTATAAGCATTCGCTAATTAATCCATCCTCCCTTAGCGATATGGGTATCGCAGCAATAATACTTGGGTAATGTCTTCGTTCCACGTGACTTTCCTTCAATTCTCTTTTACACAGTCAGTGTTCTCAACCTCTTATAGTTCACATAACGTTGAGGTTTTTCTTTATACAAGCAACACTCTCATATCCATAAGCAATTTCATACATCAGCGTTGCTTCTCGTTCAATTCCTCTCGGGAACCTACTACGTTATTTTCTTGTGGTAGATATAGATTCAAAATCTTTTTCCAACCAAACAATGTTTCCCAAACTTTGTCACGAGGACATTAGCAAACCAACTCCCATCATACACCGAGCATTCCAACTCATAAGATCTTATTGTTACAGCGCATTCGCACAACCCTCTTCAGATTGCCTTGTTACGCCTCAATTTCTCCCTTCGACATGACATCATTATGATTCTCTTGATCCCTTTGATTCAAACGATAACGCCATTAACCGCTTAGTCATCAACTTGACTCAAGTCCTCAAAAACTCTTTTCACGTTCATTCATCTAGTCGCGTTACATCTCGTCCTTAGCCCATTTCATCAATAGGACAGCTCTCGTGGGGAATCCTCCCATGATCCGTCTATAACAATCCATCAATTCTAGGAAACTTCAAGTTTCGACAACTCACATCGACCCTAGTTGATTCATCACTCATTCCAATCCTCGGAGGCTTCACAGGGATTTCATTTTCCACAAATTTCACGGCTGAGGAATCTTACCTCATTAGGTCCACAACTCGTGTTCTTCACATTTAGCATACAACGAACATCTCCTTAGAGTTCATAGGATACTCTTAAAAGTTGTTCATGTTTCTTATGACTCCTTAAATGAGTCGATTCATTGTCTCTCAATACGGTAACAACCAATCCAATTATTTCGGGGATACTCAAGCCGACTATCATCGGTTTCTTGTCACTAGGCATAGAACCGTTCAAACCGTCCTTCATACGTCTCACTTAACAGCCCAAACCTTGGCCCTCTATTGTCAAGGGTCTCCACTTGGAACATACAACATTTTGTTCATTTTTCTCATTCTTCCCTCGGGAAGCATTGTTGCCTTGCCCTCTTGGTTCACAACTAACTAATGCAGCCCTATCTCGATTCATTCAATCAACTAGACATCCACATGTCCTAGGATTCAATACTGCCTATAGGACAGTTTCTCGGACTTCTTCTTCAGGAATCATCCAAGTTTTGCGTCTTCTTTCTCGGTTTTGACGCTCAATTTTAATATTAAGACAGTTAGTATTTTCTCTTCCTTCCACACTAGGGCTCTTTCCTCATGAAGGAAACTATACACTTCAATGGCATTCTCTTACTTCAAATCCCCCTCGCCTTTCCCATTCTATAGGACGTCAATCTTGGAGTCTATATCAACTGCAGAGTTTGTACTCCAGGATTTAGATGCCACCATACTCGACATTCTTCTTCCCGAGACTCGGTTACCTCAAGTGACAAGGTTTCAAGGAGTCGAGGTTCCTCCTTAATCACCATAAATCCACACTTGAACATGCAATTTGACTTCCTCAAGCCGGTTTGTAATTACACTCTATACGCTCTTTTCGCTTACTCAACCATTTAATAAAATTACAAACAACCAAGACTATCAAGTCCATTCGCTTTCCTTTCCTTCAACGACCATCTCATGGTCCGATCGCCCCTTTAAGAACGACATCCTACTCTTTAGGGGTAACAACACACAATGTCACTTCTAGTGGTCCCGATTCATCTTCAATCAATCCTATTTTATTCAACAAGATCAAACAATTGACATAACTTCTTCCTTAATTTTCCTCACGACGGAAGAAACAAAACATCAATCTCTTATTACGAGTCTTACGCCAAGGTAATAGCTATTTCTCGCAGGCACATTCCATGTTCCATAATGAACATTTATTTGCTCGAAATCCATGAGCAAGGGTTCTCTTATTCATATGTCTTCCAATCATCTGCTCCATTCATTAAAATCTATTACGATTCCTCGGACTCCGGAATAACAACTAGCCATAAGGCTTCCAAATTCAAATCTACTCGGGGAGTTCATGTCTTATACAAAGGATCCTTGACCACCTTTAACATATGCTTAAACGACTTTGAGAACTCTATCTCACACTGGTCGATTGTCCTCGGATCCTTACAAGATTATTAGGATCTACACAATCTTTGCTCTCATGCAATCCCAGGAAAGTACTTCCATTAAACATCTCAATGAAGGCGGTCATCAATAGCCTCTTAAGGCTAATAAGCGCTACGGTCACTTTCTTTCTTTAGTGCACCCAAAACTTCTATGGTTTTCTCACGAAACCCTCAATCCGGAGGGAGGGTAGTTTTAAATTCACTTTCTCTATCAAACCTTAGTTGACCTCAGCCTAGTGATCCACCTCACAAGCTATTCAAAGCTCTCGTGGTTCTTCCCACACCTTCAATTCAGAAATGAGTAACTCATAGTCACCTTTCTCGTGACTTCCATCACTTAACTCATCAGCACTAATATTTGTCACCATAGTGACTTAGGCACAATGGCAGCTCCTCCTCGAGCTTGCCTACTCATCAATTTTTCTCATTTCCATTTAAAATTCTCACAACCCCTTATTACACTTGGGCCTCACATAATTAACAAATCGAGCCATATTCACTTCTAGTACTTATACTCCAGTCGCTTATCTTTACTCAATTCTCGTAATCCATCTCGGTTCTTGGATCCTTTCATATCTCACATAAACGAGCCAAGTGCTCCTCTAGTGACCGTACTTTGGTCGATCAACCTTATTAGGTTCTCATATCACTTGAACCACTGTGATTCCCTTCAGGAATAAAAAATTTGAGTCATTTACTCAAGTCTAGCGGTTTCAGTCTGCTCATCTCATCATTCATCACCAGGAAGCAACTATCCAGTGGTTCTCAAACAACTCTCAGCTAGTTGTCTATTATCCAAGGATTCCAAATCATCCTTAAGCAACAATCACACATTAAGCAAGCCTCAACGATGAAACTTCTCAATTAACAGCCCATTACTAGGCAAACCTTAACTAGGCCAAAACGCAACTAGGTCGGCACCAAGCAAATACTCAAAGTGCCATTTCAATCGTTCATGCCACAAATCTAGAGGTATCTACCACTCTAGCATAATCATAACAGGCTATCTCAATCTCAACAAGCATCGGATCAATGGAGTATAAACTCCTCACACTGTCTAATCTCTTAGTTAGACATTAACCATAACAATCACACGATGCCAACTACAAAACACGCCCAATAGGCCAATCACAAACATCACTTTTCCTTTCAAACGGTATCCACTACTAAGCACGAAGCTTCCAACCATGCCAATCACAGGTGTCATTACAAACGTCATGCTACTTTTGAACATTCACTTGCGAATTAATCCCGTGTCATACATCTCTTCACCACAATCGGACTCAACATGATACCTAGGCTTTCCCTTTCAATTTATGACTTGGGTCATTCCCGCTTCCTTATTATCTTAGAAGCTCGTCAAAAGCCGCTCCTTGTCCGGACCTCTCTGTCCCGGCGATCACTCCCCGCCCTCATCAAATGTGGTTATTGCAGGTTGTCCCAAGTCATACATCTACGGAGGAAGCCCCGTTCCACACGTCCCATACCATGCTTCATCACGGTTTTTAGGTATCCCATCAACTCGTCCCATACCAAGCGATAGTTTATTAAGTCTGAAAGTGATAAGCTCATGTATACACCCTCATCAACTTTTATTTCATATCCACAAACACATGCATAGCATATTTTTTTTTCCTCACCACTTGTTATACCACAATCATTTCCAGATCAACTCTTATCCACGGAAGATCTCTAATTCCACCAATGACCGTCACATCTCATAGATTAATTACCTATATTCCAGCATATACCTCAAGTCTAGTTGCTATTCGAGTCGAATCCATATACGTTCGATCACAACCGGCCTTTAATCCCTATAGTCCTTGTCCGCTTCCTTGTATACATCTCATCTCATATCATCCAAGGTTGTCAATGACAACCGATAACTAAAGTCATCATGATATAACGCAATTCAAGTCTGAAGTTACTAATACCATTCGTCTCTTTATAACTCATATTCCTCAAGTTGGGTCATTGACTAACCACGGTCAAAATCATGTAGTCTAATTGACCGCTCATTTATAAGCAATTCTCTATTAAACTCAAGCGCAATTACTACATCAAATCATGCTTATGTCTCTTTAACTCCAGCTTGCTTCCACTTAAACCTCAATCACAACATCACTCAAGATCATCCATTAAAGTCGACACTAAGATCATTAGAATACCACACAAGTTCAAGCCTATAATCCTCAAGATTCAGCGATTAATGCTTAATCCAAAAGGTCTCACTATCTAATTGTTCCCAAGTCATCACTCATTATCACTCCAAATCTCAATCACATTGGATCGAGCTAACCTTGCTCTGATACCACTTAAATGGGGTTGTCACGCCCCGAACCCGTCGAGCTCGTGAACATCCCATCTAGCCGTTTCTGTTTTAGGTTGGCTTCCGGGATCCTTCGGCCCACAATTTCAAAAAAATCCATAAAACAGGCGGAAGCGGGTAAACATCTCCATACATCAATTCAAATGAATGACTTAGGACAAAAGTGGTATACATCATACATCAGTGTATTACACTTCAATTGATAGAGCGGTCAGATACCAATGGTTCAATCTTAATCCATAAAATCCAACATAATCCATAAGGTCACAAAATATCTTATATTCCTTCGACCTACATATTTCTCAAATGCTAATCCTTAGTAGACTTGATGTTCCATCGCCCGATACCCGAAAAAAAATAGGTCCCACGACGGGGTGAGATTTACATCTCAGCAAGCTCACCCTAAACCTAGACTAGGCCGTTAGTACCTCCAAACAACTTCTCAAATCAAAGACGTCCGAAGACGTCCATAAAACCAGTGTAAACGGGATGCAGGCGCAAGCATAGGCATTGACAATCAAACAATTACAACAACCGGGTATTCAATATTTCAAACCAAGCTCCACATACTAGTACAATAATCCCCTTTCTCGATACGAGGCCCGCGTAATAACGCATCGGGCTATATTATAACATTCCACGTTACTCCACCGACATCATACAAGTTCTTAACATTGAGCCTCGGACCTTTATAGAATATGGCTCTATATATATGCTAGGGTCTCAGACACAAAGGAATACGACCCACAAATCTCGGTCTCGAACACATAGGAACACGACCGGATCAAGTCTCGGACAATTAGTCGAACACGACTCACTTTGGTCTCGGACGACTTAATTGAACACGACTTTCATACTTCTCGGTCTCGGACAATCGGACGAATACGGCTCACTTTGGCCTCGGACGACTTGATTGAATACGACCCTCATACCGAACCCCGCGTAATAACGCCTCGGGGTAAAACACATCTCTTGTACACATTGACCCGGCGTCATAACGCTTCAGGGTATAACTGCCATTCTCTGACCCGCATTAATACACCTCAGGTCATTTAAAATCACATGGCACTCTAGCCATTCAAAAGCACAGGACACAACGTGGCAGATTATCGAGCCGATCAATCTCGTGCCAATACAAGTATAAATCATGCACAATGGCTAATCGAGATCCACACAATCACATAGTCAATCGAGGCTACATATACATCGAATATCCATACCACAATTGCAGCCACATAATTCACAAATTCATCTCAATTCAGCCAAGCATAAACTCGATTCCTACGATCACAATCGACGTTACTTCATATAAACACGATTTGACTAGCAAAAATCATCATTTGAAGCTCAAACTTGTCTCTTAGTACCGTAACTTTCTAGTAAAGGTTTAGAGGTCACTTACCTATCCAAACAAGCTAGCCACAACCTTCAATTCAAGCGTCCAAGTTTCGAATCAAATCTGTCAAAAACAGGGCAGATTACCATTTAGGCTCAATCACGCCGTTTAGCCACAAAATTACCTCTAATCATCAATCCATTTCACACACTCCTCCATGACACATGAATATATGTCATAGTATGTCTAAAAGGCAAATTCAAGACAAGGCGACACCCAATTCAGCCTTGAACAGAGCAGGTCAGTGCAGTCCACAAGCAAGGCAAAACCGGTTCTGCTCTAATCCATACCAATCAGTCCATAGCTTCACTCTAAGATTCAATTTAATGCAAAACCAACTTGCCACAGCCTTAGTCTATATGTCTAATATGTTCACCGAAAATTTGAAGCCAATATAACACCTCTAAGACCCCCAATCAATCCAATTCCCTCAGGTGCACAGGCGGTCAGAATCTGCCTCCCAGAATCACCTCAAATCAGCCATGAATACTCCTCAAATTTCATATAAAATTACAATCCTAACCCATCCATCTCAAGTACTATGAGTCAAGAGAGTCTCACCGAAAATTTTGGAGCCATTTGAAGTCTTGACGCCCACGAAACAGCTCCTCCCCCAAAACCGGTCAGATTCTGCCTCAATCTGACCTTTGCCCATTCAAACAGACCTACCGAAAAATATACCGGGCCAAATCGAGCTTATAATATGTTCCTGGAAAGCTAAGACAATAAGCTTTCATATGGAGGTGACCTTACCTCAAAGCGACATAGGACGAAGGAGATATGGCCGGAACAGTGAAGGGCATCGGGCTGGTCGGGCGAGCAGGTTCTGCTCGTGAAGAAAAAGGAAGAAGGGGAAGAAGGAAACGTGGAGAGGGAGAGAGAAAGTGGTCAGCTGATCCAAGGAGAGAGAGAGAGACTTGTTCTCCAATTTTGCTTGGTCAAGAAGTGAATAGTAGTCAAATGGGTCAAAGATGATAATTATCCAAAAATTAATATTGGCCTTATCTCCAAAAATATCTTCTAAATCATTGACCTCCATTGACCATCTTCTCCTCAAATTTTCAGCAGCCATGGAGGAGAGCTAAATGACCAAAATGCCCTTTTAAATAACTTAAGGTAAGGTTAAGGCTTGAGGGGCAAAATGGTACTTTTACACTTTTCGTCCGAAATTTCGATTTTCTTTCCAAATCAAATTACCATTAATGAGACGACATCCAATTCATATCCAATGTCAGAATTTTTCATTTCCATGCTTCCAATTTCGAAATTCTATCGCAAGTCAATAGTCTCAAGGGGTCGGAATTCAGAATGTCACAAGATCTTACAATCATAATCCTTAAGCAGCTCCATCCATCAACGCTGCCTCATGTTCAACTCCTTATGAGAGAACTTGTACTTCAAATTCTGATGGTCGGTATATACCTGAAAGCTTTCCCCAATCAAATAATGTCTCTAAATCTTCAGGGCGAACATGACCGCAGCCAATTCTAGCTCGGGAGTAGGTAGTTCAACTCATGGGGTTTCAACCGGCGAGATGCACATGCTACTACCCTTCCATGTTGCATAAGAACACAACCCGGACCTCTAATAGACGCGTTCTTGTAGATCTCAAACCTTCTAGGACTAGATGAAGTCGTCAACACAGGAGCTATAGTCAGCTTATGCTTAAGCTCTTGAAAACTACACTTGCACTTGTCTGTCCATTCATACTTCACATCCTCTTTCAGCAGCTTAGTCATAGGGGAGGCTATAGATGAGAACTTCTCCACGAATCGTCTATAATAGCTTGCCAAACCCAAGAAGCTTATGATCTCGATCACTAGCGTTGGTCTTAGCTAGTCCATAACTACCTCAATCTTGGAAGGATCTACAACAATATCTTCACCCGAAAATACGTAGCCTAAGAACACCACACGGGCCAGCCAAAACTCACACTTACTTGAATTTGGCAAAAAGCGATGCATTCTTAGAGTCTCTAACACTATCCTCAAGTGTTATTCATGGTCCTCAGAACTCTTCGACTACATCAAGATGTCGTCTATGAACATAATTATGAAGCGATCCAAGAATTCCTTGAACACCACATTCATTAAATTCATAAGTAGGAGGAGCATTCATCGGATCAAACAGCATCGCTATGAACTCATAATGTCTATAACAGGTCCCGAACATCGTTTTCGGTACATCCTCTTTTTTAATCCTCAACTGATGGCATCTCGTTCGTAGATCGATCTTAGAGAATACCGATGCTTCCTATAGTTGGTCGAATATATCATCTATCCTCGACAGTGGGTACTTATTCTTAATCATTACTTGATTCAACTTTCTGTAGTCGATGCACAAACGCAACGATCCATTCTTCTTCTCTACAAACAACACTAGCGCTCTCCAAGTTGATGCACTAGGGTGGATGAACCCTTTATCCAACAACTCTTGCATTTGAACGTTGAGTTCCTTCAACTCTGACAATGCCATTCTATACGATGCCTTGGAGATGGGCTCCGTCCCAACAACTAGCTCAATCACGAATTCTATTTCTCTTTCCGATGACAATCTAGGTAGTTCTTGAGGAAAAACATCTGGAAATTCACATACTACGATAATATCCTTAAACTTAGTTTTCCCAATAGATGTATCCACTACAGTAGCCAAATAACCTTGGCAACTACTCTCCAACAAACGAGTTGCCTCCAACGATGAGATTACTACGGTCAAGGTTCCTTCTCGATTCCCTACAAACTCAAAACTAGTCCCATCCAATGACTTAAATTAAATAGCCTTACGGTAGCAGTCCATCGTGGCCCTTTGCTTCGTTAACCATTTCATGCTCACAATCAAATCAAAATCGTACATCTCCAGTACTACAAGATCTATCTCACTCTCATGACCATCTACAACTAGTCTACAACCAGGGCAACTTACTGTAGCTATCACACTATCCTTTAAAGGTATAGACATCTTGAAAACAACATCTAACGATACTACATTTAAATCGGACGGCTTAATAAACTGATCCGTAGCAAACGAATGCGTAGCACCAGGGTCCAATAAAGCGTAAGCTACGCTATTGTATAAAAGGATCGTACCTGTGACGGTCAACGAATCCTTCGCCTATTCTCGGGTGACAAAGAACACCCGTCCTTGCAATCAGGGTTGACGCTGAAAGTTCGGTAGAGTACTCTGCCCAAACTGTTCTCCTTTACGCTGCGTGTTTGCCTAACGTGTTGCCTCTATGGGCGCCCTCTCACTTGGTGACTAAACCGGCTACACCCAAAAAATGCCCCTCCGCTAAATAGGTACGGACCAGGTCCAAGCCTATGGCGGTATAAGTGACACGCCCCATCTTGGCAGAACATCGGCTTGCTGATCGCCCCTCTTTTGTTGGGTGGGATATGGTGCCTACCACTGGGCATCGGCCTCTTTCCTTACCGAATGTCTCTTCTATGCGACGGCACAAACCGCAATTCAATTGCGGCACCCTTTCCGGCCAAGACACGTTCTACTTGTCGCAACCTAAAAATTCGGATTGAATTCCGGGTTAATGGATTACCAAATTAATTAAAAGAATTAATTAATCTTGCCAGAGCTCTCCCAAGCTCTACCAATTCGTAACTTAGGTTCACATGATCTCAATCAAAAGATTTTTGATTTTTGGAGTCGCCACTAATCTTTTCTAGAAGGTAGATTAGATACCTAAATAAAGTACGGGAGAATACTTTATTTTCCGCTAACTAGAGATTTAGGTTCGGGGACTTGATTATGTTAATTTTTCAATTAACACCCTTTCGGTACCATTCTTGTGACAATTCTCTTGATTGGCAAATTCAATTGATTGTAGTGAATGCATTAAGGTACAATTTATCTTTTTGGGTTTTCTTGATTAGATGAATGCTAAGCAACTATATGAAATGAGTAGTGATGATATTGAGAAAACGTATTTTGATGCATATAAAGAAAAGTGAATTCCAACTACATGACGTGCGATATGAAAACTAACCTAGATGACATGCAAGATGATTTCTTTACGTCGGGTGGTATAGTAAAAAAATTGCGTGAATGATGTTTGGAAAAATTGAATTTGATGCAAAGTGAACATGAACTTCGACCTACATGGCATGCAATTTGGATTATATTGATGACATGAAAATGCATGACCGACATATAAGAATGCATTACGAATTAGACTATGTGAAATGCACATGGAATGTCATAACCCTTTAATGAATTTTCGATTTTATGATTTTTGGTCCAACAATTAACACAAATTGATTAATCAAAATCCAATTTTTATTAAGAGTCATCTTAAGATATAATTTCCGAAAAAATTCATTTAAGGTCAAGATACGATGATTTTTTTTATGATTTTTATGATTTTTTTAATGAAAAAATGAATCAAATAAGAATATAATAAACCTTGAGCATAATACACCTTATAATCTGAATTTTTTCGATGAATTCGCTTCGTACCCGGGAGGTGGGGTCAGAAGGTAATTTATTCACGTCGTACCCCAAGGGTGGGGTCGGATAATGAATTTATATATTATGAAAATTGTCGGGCCGGTTCCAAAGTTATGGGATAGGTTAGACAAATTCATGTGCGGTTGACGTCGTACTTCGGAGGCGAAGTTAGAAAGTCCTTCATAATGCACATATTTCGAGGGACAAGGCACAAGGGTGCATGTATTATACTCAAGGTAGGTTACAAAAATATTTCAATTAGACTAAAGTGTAAAAAAAAAAAATGAATTTCTCGCCCAACTAGGGGTAGGTGCCGAAACTTTAAAGGGGATAGACCCCTATCCGCAAAGGATTCACATCTTTTAAAATAGGAAAGATTACCTTTTGATATTTGAAATGAATTTTCAAATAATTATCCAAACCTAAAAGATGTGATCAGAACTTTAAAAGGTTTCAATTCACCACAAAATAATCTGGAACATTCCAAAAGATGTGCACAATATCTTTAAGATGTGATCGGGATTTAGATTATCTTAAATTCAAATCAAATATCCAAAAAAATGCTCATGAATTCAAGAATATGTTTCAGATATGGATGACATCCCCAAGATATGATCAAGACTCGAATTATATTCAAATCAAACCACAAGATGTATCCAAAGATGTGCTAATATATATCCCAAAGTCGAATTCAATGATACTCATGATATCCACAAGATAACTTCCGATTCAAATTTTTTTAAACTAGGTAATAATCTCATCATATCTGAATATTGCATTCATCTAAACATTCAAATTATGCAGTCAATTTTCAGAATATTTGGGATAAAGATGTTACCTAATCCGAACTTGAACCGAAAAAATTGCACACCAAACTTGGATGATTGAACCGATCGACTACGGAATGTTGTGCGCCCAAGAGATTCGATGAAGCGATTTCGCAGCAGCTAACTTGAGCTTGAATCCATGCTAAATAGCCAGAAAAATCACTCCGAAAACGTTGAACAAATTAGCCCCAAATAGCGAACAAATCTGCATTGAATAATTAATAAAAACTTCTGAAACGAGGCCGTTTAGGACCCTGAACAGTAGAGAATTTTTGATGTGAAGTAGCGACAGGAACGAATTCAAATCATGTGGAAATTAGGGGCTAAACTGCGGCTGAGATGAGTCTCAAGTCGCCGCGAAGCGAAACCTGCACAGTGAGCAAAACCAGAGCATATCTCGCCTTGGACAAATGGTGACTAACATCTAGGCAGCAGTACCAGAGTGGAGCGGCTTATAGTTCAGCACATGGAGTTGCAAGACATGGGATGGCTTCTTGTTTGATCAACAATGGACGGGAGCAAGAACACTAACACTGCCTCAACTTGCTATGATTAGGGAGCACCCAAAGCCGGGGGGGCAACCGCGGAGGGAAGTATCAAGGAGCACCAAAGGATCTCAATGGAAAAAAATCACTTTTGGTTCTCTCTCCCCTTTTCCTTACACGAATTCTCTTCAATATCTTCCCAGAAAAATTTTACTCTTTGTGTGGCTGTATATGAATTTTTTTGTTAGTGCCCCCCTCCCGAATGAGTTCTCTAACAATGCTTATATAGACTATCTTAGGTTTGACTTTGTGGACTCATGCTTGGTCACACATAATGGGCTGACTTTAAATAAATTAAAACTCAATTAGCCTCTCTTCTCCCATGCAATGTTCGGCAGGCCTTACTTAGAGAACCTAATCGAATCTTCTCTTTGCGAGTATCACTTGGACCTTATTTAAGATGACTTGTTTTAATAACCTGAGGCTTTTCTATAATCAAACTTCAAATGGGTCAAATAAAGCCCAAATCAACCCTAAAGCCTTTAGTATTTCGGCACATCCAACCCCTTGTATTTGGCCGAATTCGTCATGGATTCTGACTCATTCCACTTGTCAAATTGAGTTCAATTTCGTATCGCCGATCCAAAATGCAAAATGCATGATTGAAAGAAAATAAATATGCAATGTATGAGAAATTAATTTTTGGTGAAAACTAAGACTAATTCTCATTTTTATGCAAAAATAAATGATTTAAGGAAAAATCAAAATTTAGGTGTCGACAACTGCCCCTTTTTGAGTGAAGGCTCATAGAGGTTTTGCTCAAAAACTGAAATTGAAACCTAAATTTTGCAAATGCAAGTGAATGAATGATAGTTTTTTTTTTTTTTTGCGGGAGTTTTAATCCCATTTTCTAATGCAAAGGAAATGATGTATGATATGCAAGACTATAAATAACGTGCGCCAAAGTTCCCTTCCTCCATAAATGGATTAAAGAAAACTGCACATGGGTCGTACATGAAAATACCTATTTTACCAAATACCGCATAATGCTGATGGTTCCCTCAATCTCCAAGCTTCTGATGCAGGTATTTCAAGGTACTAGGCCTATCCGTTACTAGAGACTTCTCCCTAATGCGAGATGGCGCAATATATGTGTAGTGTTGAACATATGCTTTCCGAGATCACAAGAGCTATGTCGTCGTGAATCGAAAAAAGGACCAAGATCACAAGAGGATCTTAAAGTACTACGGCCTTATCCGTTACTCCGAGGTTTCACCCTCGACATGAGACAGCGCAAGATATTGTAGTGTTGAAAATATGTTTTTCGAGATCACAAGAGCAAATCGAGATTAGAAACCTGGAAAAATATTCAGATCACAAGAGCAAATCGAGATTATGAACCCAATAAATGTTAAAACCACAAGAGAAAATTGAGATTATGACTGGAAAACTATTTATCGAGACCACGAGAGTAAATCCATCCTGGTTCGATAAAATTGTCTAATGAAGTTAATCATGAGTTGAATAAATATCCGGACCACAAGAGCAAATTGAGATTATGGATTGGAAAAAATGTTAAAGCCACAAGAGCAAATCGAGATTATGACTTTAACAAAAATTTATCGAGACCACGAGAGCAAATCCATCCTGGTTCGATAAAATTGTCTCATGAAGTTAATCATGAGTTGAATAAATATCCATACCACAAGAGCAAATCGAGATTATGGACTGGAAAAATATTCAGATCACAAAAGCAAATCAAGATTATGATCTGAAAAATATTAAAGGCACAAGAGTAAATCGAGATTATGACTTTAATAAAAAGGATCGGGAACATGAGAGCAAATCCATCAATGAACTTGATAAGGATTTATCGAAACCACGAGAGCAAATCCATCCTGGCTTGATAAATTAACTCATGAGAGCATATCGATCATGAGTTGGGTAAATATCCAGATCACAAGAGCAAATCGATCATGAATTGAATAAAAGAGATTAATAAAATGAGAGCAAATCCATCGTGAACCAAAAGGTATAAGAAGTGCATTACCCGAACTAAATCGGTGTCAATATAAAGAAATGTGTTGCCTAGACCAAGTTAATACAAACACAAAAGGTCAAAATGACATGTAAAATGAGTAAAGTTGTTAATTTGAAGAGGGTTCAAAAAACTAACCTGAATTTTTTGAATGATAAAAAATAGCTAGGTTGATTGCATTGTACCTATCTATTTACCCGAGATGAGGTTTAAAATAACATGTACATAGTCAAAACTAACGCTTCACTGAAGAAGGTTGATAGCTGAATGATATGGTTACTGCAATGAGTTTGAATACCATGATAATTGTTGGTACTCATTCTCCTAAACGATTTAGGTTAAGGATATACTTACCCGAGGATTTGAAAGATTACCTGGTGGGTACTCACCAGCGGGGTTTTGTCCATGAATAATCCTTGGATGAACTTTGAGACTTGAAAAGTAACTCGAACATCAGGAGTGCATTACCTATTAGACAGTGTTAGAGGTAACATGTGCAAGCATACACGCTAAAGTATGTTCAATGGTTTTATGCCAAACTATCCTCTTGAGTTTATAAACGAAATAATAACTCATAATGCAATTCATGTATAACTATTATATCAAGTTTACATCACCAATTCTATTCATGGAGGTTATCTCATCATGAATACCTCAAATGTAAGTTTGAAAGGGGACTTCGGTCTCAAAGGGCTTCTCTCACTCTCGAGAAATGCTTTTCATCCCGATCACGGGATTCAAGAGAAATCACTCAATCTTACCATCATTGTATTCGACAAGGATCCCGGTAATCTCACAATTGATACAATCGAGCCGATTTGGAGGTCTTGATTAGGGCCGTAATGAGGGCTAGGTCAAAGGTTTACAAAGGGGACTCTAGTTGAGTCAAGGCTGCTGAAATGAATTTCTTCGTCATCTGCTCTAGGTTTACAATTTAAGAATCCTACAAAAATGAGAGAGAAATAATCTTGCTCGAACTTCTTCGAGTGATGCTTAAAATCATTTAACTCTACGCTAACTCAAGTGTCATAATTAGAAGAGACTTTGGAGGGTTGTAACGTAGGCTAGGATTAGGGACCGAGGAACCAAAAGGCTCATTTTGGCTCAGAAAATATGTGATAAAGGCTTGATGTTGGTGATCAACGCAGACTTGGCCTTCTGGAAATATCATTCAAAAAAGACCATCATTGCTTGAGAGATGCTATGAACTTATGCTGAGAATTATACTGCTGCGAACGATTTCTTACGGAGTCTTCTTTATAACCAGGCTCGATTGGGGTTTACAAGAAAAACATCATGCAAACATGTACATGAAATTTGCAAGTTAACATATAACAATGTACATTGAAATTGAGAAGAACTTCAATGGGCAATGGCCTTGCTTTTGATAGGAATTTTTCGTGAGATCGGCCTTTGCTTTTCTTACTCCCGACTCCCATTTTTCTTCTTCTTATTTTTTTGAGGGAGTGCTTGTCTTTTTCGGAGAGATTTCCTTCTTTTCTCTCTTTTTTTTTTTTTGGAACGAGCCCTTTTTTCAGGCTACTTTTTTTTTTTTTAATCCCATGATTTTGAATTAGGAATTACAACAAGAATAAACTTTACAAACAAAAGTTATGAAACATCTAAAATACAAGATGAGTTCACATAGGATTTGTCTATTGACTTGATCATCTCCAGTTACGCTCCTCGGGAAAATGTTATCTTCGTTTTGGAGTGAGTAACCGATCACCAACAGAGGTTTAAGAAAGGAATTTGCGGGCTCAAGTGAGCTATGCAAAGGACATAGCGTGTAGGATAGAAAAATGAATGCTCTTCATCATCCTAAGGCACTTGAATTAAAGTTTGAGCATAATGCAAAGAAACACTTAAAGATTGATGTTAGTCCAAGCAAGAGAATTTCTAACCATTTACCTTGTGCTTCCGCTAGAATTATCTCGTTCGACCGCTATATGGGGTAGTTCTTGACGGGGGCAAAGAAATGAAACCGCTGGTCAAAGAGGTTAATCAATGGATCACATGTAGTATTTGGGATAGAGAATGAATGCCTCTGTCATTTCGATTATTGTACCTTTTACGAGAAAACCCTTTGCCTTGTGAATACGGAATCTAACTTCTGCTCAACTCATTGGGGATTGTAAAGTAGGACGCATGTGGAATGGCTTGCCTTTCATCATCCTGTCATGCCCCATTCTATACATTCGATGCTTCATATATAGCTTACGCTCCTTATACAGAGTTGGTAAATTAAACATGAAAAATAATCATGCATGAATCATGAAATGTGGAGCAATTTTCCAAGTACGTGACAAGTTGATTTCAAGCATTGTGTCATATTTCATGGAAGTCTTATGCATTTGATTAAGAAATAGACTATGCAAGTATGAAAGAAAACTCTTATAAACAAGAGAATCCGAGCTGGCCTAGAGTAAGGAAAACATGCATTATCGAATCAGGTTAAGACTTGATATGCTTCGATTGCCCTTGTTTAATAGCGATGAACATCATAGTCGATTGCATGTTTCTACAAGAACGAAAGTATCACCATTGACAATAATATGAAATAGAGAAACACTCTCCTTTTTCCTAGTCGGGTTGCCCCATTTTCAATCGGGATGGGTATAGCTTTGCCAAAATATGAGAATGCCCCGGATATGGCCGGTGTTGGGAGCTCCATTTCGATACCTGATCCTACGTAGGAAAAAAATGTATGAATAGGGTCTTAAAAAATGAAATCGGCAAAAATTTGAGAGGCTCTTGATTGTCGATTTGCTTCGATCATAGCAATCAAAGATATGTCTCTTAGCTTGGCACCTGCAAAAAGGAAAATAAAAGGTCGGTCTCAGAAATGATGGGTCGACGGCAAGAGATGCTCCCTTTGAGATCGAGCGGCTTTAGTTTTGCCCCGTCCTTCCTTGACTGATATGACATGATCAAAGGATTGATTGAGGGCAAAGCATAGATCAGCTCGGCGGGCTGATGCGAGATAGTTGGACATGCCCCAATCCCTTCATTATGTTGGACCCCAGCCATGTGTGATCCTTGATAGCCATAGATGTTTAGTTGAACTGTCTTAAATCACCCAAGGGAAAATATATACTCCATGGACGATCGTCCATTGGATCAAGTCGTCGGGGATTGTCCCATGGATTATCATTGGGTTGATCAATGGATAGCCTGAGGTAGTGCCGATCGATGCAAGGATTGATGACGGTTGACGTCAAGATTTAATGTAAGAATCGTTGAGCATTTAATCGGTTTGGCACGACACCGATGCATGGCCGACGGTCGCTCCATCGATTGGTATGGGAGAATGATCAAAAGCGAAGCATGGATCCGCCTCAACTGGACGATGAACTAAATTCTACCAAGGACGCCTAGCTTGATATTCATGCATGTGGCCATCCAAAGATCGATCGGGCTGATGCGTAGTGAGAGTTAAGAATTTGCCCTCTTGCCCTTGAATTGATTACAAAACACATAATATAAGCATCGGTAGGACAACTAGGGTTAAACCACATGCCATTTCTGAAATTTTTTATGAAAAACCTTTTGTTTTCAAAAATCTTGGGATGAGAAATCTTGAGAAGCCCAACCCTCGGTGCTTACCATGGATGACAATACGTTCAATTGTTGGTTATCGTCATCGGGTTAGTTTGAGATACTTCGACAAGATTCAAAATATAATGAAAAATGTAACGGCTTGTGCCCACCACGATTTCGCTACGTCACTTTGCAAGATATTATCCACTTTGGACACACAGTCCTCACGGTTTTGTTCCTCCGAGAGTCGCCCATACAATGCCCAAAAAGCGCGTTTTGCAAGTCTAAGGGCGCCCCAAGGCTTATAAAGCCTTCCCAAGACCTCCTCTTAGGCAATGTGGGACTAGGGAGGAGTTGTGACAAACTCCCCCCCACAAAGGCACGGTGTCCCCAGCGTGCCCTCTAGCACCAGCGAGAGCCCATTGTAGCCCCTCACGTGATTGAAGGTCGGCTCGAGCACCAACCGTAACCGCTTGGGCTCACCGCGCCTTCGCTGCGCCACTTTGCAAGATATTATCCGCTTTGGACACACGGTCCTCACGGTTTTGTTCCTCCGAGCGTCGCCCATACAACGCCCGAAAAACGCGTCTTACAAGTCTAAGGGCACCTGAAGGCTTATCCCAATACCTCCTCCTAGGCAACGTGGGACTAGAGAGGAGTTGTCACAAAAAACATCTGCAATTTTATTGATATAAATCAATCGAATTACATCTTATTGAAATTGAAATACTAAAGTGTAACATGGAATGAAAAGGGAAATCCTAGAAAATATTAAAAGCTCCCACACAGGGGAAATGAAAAACTAAGAAATAATTACTTTTGAGGGCTAAAGCCCATCCCCACAAATGATTTCTCAAACATTGCCCGAATGATTAGGCAACTGATAATTTTGAACATTCGATTGATTGTTATTCTGAAATGAAAATGCCCCGGAGTCGAGCAAGTCTTGAATGCGATTCTTGAGTACATAACGGTCGTCCGTATCATGTTCGGGTTCTCCTCAATGGTAGTCACATTTCTTAGTCGGGTCGTACCTTGCAAAGGTTGCATAATTCAGCCGCATAGGCTCTGTTGACAATAAATCCTTCTTACGTAAGACGACCAAGACACGTGAAAGAGTACCGGGCAATGGTGTATACTGTCGGTTGCGCTTGTATCTTCTTTATCCCCGAGTACTAAAATTCTCTAGTTATTGATTAGGGGTTTAAGCCTTGGACGATTGGACCCGAGGCTTCTGAGTATAAGTGACATTCACTTGTGGAGCGGGTTCTCTGCCTTTCTTACCGCGAACCATTTAGCATGCGCACCAGCATCCTCATACTAACCTTTCTTCATGCCACTTTCCACCTCTTCAGCCATCACAATGAGGTGAGCGAACGACGTTGCAGCAGATCCAAGGATTTGCAACCGCATTATCCGAGGTACAGTAGAGACAAACAACTTAATGAGCTCTCGCTCATGGGGTATCGGCTTTAGGCGAGACGCCACATTCCTCCACCTGGTGGCGTCCTGCTTAATTGTCTCTCCTTTCTTCATCTCTGCCTATTCTAGGTTTTCCCTAGAAATGAGAACATCCAAGTTGAAGCTAAAATGCTTAACAAAAGCATTAGCCGCCTTCTCCCAGTTCTCCATGTTGTAGATTTCATAGTTTGTATACCATCTCATAGCTGCATCTTTTAGACCGGCCTAGAAGGTCCGAATCATCATAGGGCCGTTAGCTGTATACTTGCTCATCCTGGCTTGGTACATCTGGACATGTTGCATTGGGTTGGAAGTGCCATCATATTTCTCGAAATTGGGCATTTTAAACTTCTCGGGCATACTTACCTTCGAGAATGTAGAGAAATCAACCCGGGAAATGTTAAGGGTACCTTTTACTTCTTGGATCCTCTGCTCCATCTGAGCTAGCAGCTTGGCCATCTCATCCTTCATCCCCATAACTATAGGATTGGCTTGGGGAAATGGGACCAAGGGTGGTGCGCCCGAGCTCGTGCCGGTGATGATCGGGTCTTCTAGCGGCGTTGTTTGATAAGGAGCAGCTTCCGGGGTTTTGCCGATGTTATCTCCCGAAGGAATTGGAATGGAAAGACCTAATAGTATGCCAGAGCTAGGTGGCTGAAGCTTGGCGGTAAAGGCAGCCATCATTTCCTCCATCTTTTGGGACATCATACCTTCGAAGCGTTCGGTCGGGGAAGTAAGTTTCTCATTCGGGGCGGCATTGACGATGGCGTTGATGTCGGCCATCCTCTTTGCCACCGATCAAGTAATATGCGGAGGATCCATGTTAAATTACCTAGAGGGGAGATCACATGATGAGTATGACATGCAAAAAATGTTGAGTTGATCCATGGCTTTAACTAGACTTATGAACATCACCTAAACTTGACTCGTGACTCTGACCAGGAAATTCCAGTTTCGTCGGATTTCGGTAAACAATTCGTGAAAAATCATAATGTTGTCAAAATAGCATGAAACTTTATGATCTTGAAGCCAAGAGGCTGATGAACAACTTTTATGTACGGTAATTAGACTAAAAACAATCAGATCAAATCAGTTTAATGTGTCTTTCCGAAAAATCATGCCCAGAAAACTATTCTGTCCACCTATCGTTAAAAAAACGAAAGACCCCTTTAAATTGTGAATTTAATTCTGAAAATTTTCAGACTATTATTTGAAACATAGATCTACAATTTTCATGTTTGGAAATTTAGCAATACGGCACGTTTACTTGTAGTAAATCGCAAAATGAATCTGTAGTCTGAGAACATGTCAAATTCCAGCCTGCCTGACTTCGGCCATTAATTCTATAATAAATAGAAAACACAATGGAACATCACGAAATGTTTTGAAAAGATGGCTCAAGATCTTAAAAACATTTTTCATTTGAAGTACAGAAATTGAATCCAACTTGAAAGGGGTATAAAAATTCGTACAACTCAGCAAGGTCAGAATGAGAACAGAACTGTTTTATTAATCGAGGGTGTAATCAAAGGGTAACAAGCCTGACATCCGACAATATTCCCCTAACAATAGGCCTTGGAAAATAAAGAACATGAGAAGACATCGGAAAGAAAATAATTAAATGCAAGACCAATAATCGAACGACTCGATGACAAGACGATCTCGATCTACGACTTCAGGGAAGCAAGTCTGTCCTTCAACCATTTATTTGCAGTGGTCAGCTTTGAGATAGTGCCCTCAGCTTGCTCCAACTTCTGCTTAAGCTCCTTATTCTTGGCCCAATGAGAGGTTTGTGACTAACACTGTAGAAATCTTTGGTTGCATTGCCTTGGGAATGACGTGCTTCTTGATGTAAAGGGCCGTAACATGATATGCTTTCTTGTTGCCCGATAAGACTTTCGTCGGTAGCTTGAGCTTGGTTGGTCGGCAAAAGTCCCATAGGGAACGGACGGTGATTACTGCCTGCTCATGTTCCGGGACACTCTGAGTAAAATCGAACTGGACCCGATTGACATCAAGAGGTGGTAGCAATATCTGAACCACTCCATACTGGTGGGCCACACGAGGGGGGTGATACTCGGTCACTCCAGTAAATCCGAGCAAAGGGATGGGCTTTTGCTCTCCGCTTGCCAATCTAGCATTCTTTACTTGAAACCAACTAGCTTGCCATCGGAACCCCCTTGGATACGGATTCATTAAAAGCAATACCCAATCCGAAAAATGATAATCGATAATCTCCTCTTGTTTATTTTTAAATACAGCAATAGGGTGGGAAAATTTTCTAATTTTCTCAATTGAGACGAGATGTTTGCATGGCCTAATATGTGATAAAAACAAAATAAGCAAGAGATCGGCCGATGCTTGCAAAATGTTCTCTTTTTTTTGTTTGAATTTCGTGAGGGAGATAAAAGTCTCAGTCAAGACAGCATGGACTAAGTTTCTCCCATCACATATTTGCTGAACAACAAAAGCAATATGAGGATTGAGGAAGTTCTGAAAATATGGGAAAATGACCATTCTAAAGAAAGCCAATAGAAAAATCCTACCCTTTTGAATAGGAGATGCCTCATTGAAGCATTTTTTTATGAAAGAAAATGGGCAATTCCCACGACCACCTTTCAAAATCTTGCGAATTTCTTCTACTTTGATTCTCAAAAAATCGGCTAGTGTTATGACAGGATCTAGCCCAACGGGCGGACTAATCAACTCCGCATCCCCAGGTTTTCCAATAAGCATGCCATATTCTTCTAGAATAGAGGTAAGCTCATGCTTACCGAAGATAAACGTCGAGGTATCGAGACTCCCGGAGTGAGTGAACGCATGAACTACCCCCACATGAGTCTTGATATCCAATATCGGCATCGGTCGCCCAACTCTGGATTCAACATATGCACGGGCGGGGCGATCAAGTCGGGTCAGCCACTCCACTCAAGTCTGACTTCGGTGCATCCAGAATCCGGATATTCTTAGGATTATCCTTGCTTCCCATGATCAAGATAGAGACTCGACAACCCTAATTGCCATGGACCATCCCAAAATAATAAATAAAAATTGAGTAAATTACAAGACGAAACCTAAGAATTCACCATGAGGGACCACAATCACAACCACATGCGCATGGATGCAAGTTAATTGATTAATGGTGTTTTCAAAATGAGATTCCAAAAACGGACCGTACCAATGGGGTTTGGTCAGGTCTAATTTCCAAAATTTTGGCTATAGTCGAGATTCTACCCGTGCCATGGGGGTATAGCTAGGGGAGAAATCTCCAACAAAAAAGAAATTGTCGGGATCGGGGACAGGTGTCGTGACCTAAAAATTCTAAAAATTTCTAGGCTAATGGATTATCGGGTTAATTATTTAACTAACCTAACTCGGACTCTCTCAAGTCCATACCAAATCGCAACTTGAGATTCAATTGATTACTATGCAATGTATTTTAATTTTGGAGCCGCCACTAATCATTTATTGTAGGTCGATTAGAAACCTAAATAAAATAGCGGGAGAACTATTTTATTCCTACGAACCGGAGATTAATAGTTCGGGGACTTGATTACGCTAGATTACTCTAACGTCCTTTCGGTACCATTTTATTTCATGAAAAATCATTTAATAAGGCAACATTAATTGATTTTAACCTAAGTCACTAACAAAGGTTACCATGCAGGTGCACAATCAATTAATGAACATCCAGAAGTCAATATAATCAAGGGAGCATGCGCCACAAAATTATTGTTTTCACTTTTTGATTTTTTTTATATGGATACATGAAAAAACTATACTACAAGCAATGTGTGAAATTATTCTAAGATGCCATGACATGGTTTAAATGCAAATCTAGGCTAGATGACGTACACTTGAAAAATAATTTCATGATGTATGATTTAATTACAATCCTATACATGCAATTTTCAACTAATATATAGATATATGCTTATAGTTTAATTAAATTGATTACGTGATGTTGGCATCAATTAAATTAACCTAAGCATACAATTCTATATGCAATGCAAACTAACATGGTATGTGGTGAAATAGCAAAGATGAATGACATGGCATGTAAGACGTGGCATGGATGACATGCCAAGATGACGTAGCAAAGATGAATTTTTTATTTGCTGATGAATTTATTTCCTAAAATAGAACTATGCCAAAATAATTTGTATCTTGCATATTTTAAAGTTTACATTGACCTAAACCCTAATATATTGAAGATATATTATTTTAAACATGAGATTCTATTTAAACATACAATTTCTAAACTAGTATGCAATCTAACTTAAATAAAAAAAATTAGATATGCAATAGCTACATGATGTTATTTTTGAAAGATGCAATTTTCAAATATGCAAAGTGAATGAATGCAATTTTTTTTTAGAAATTTCAAGATTACATCATACGGCAGATATATTCTAAAAAATATGACAATCAAACAATTCAAATTAAATGAGGAAAGTGAATATGTCAATCAATGTCAATCAAGAAAGTGGATATATCAATCAAGTTTTGAAATATTTCGTGAATATTTGAGTCAATCTTTAATTCGTAATCCTATGATTAATGATTGAACTCAAATCTTTGCCTAATCGAGTATTCCATCAATAATCTTAAAGATGGACTTTCTTGATCATGTGACAAGTTGCGGATTAGGAAAAGAAATTTTCCTAATCAACTTGTATTTTGCAAAAATGTCCACTTTTATGCAATTTATTCAAGATATGCAATATATGCCGAGATATGCAAATATTTTCAAACAAGCAAGTGAATATACCAAAGTTCAAGATAGGAAATTTACCGGTAATTGCAAAATTCAATTTCCTAATTTAAACTTTTGTTCCGAAAATTTGTAGCTCCTGTTACTTGAGAAACGGACCCGGCTGGCTAAGAACTTGTGGCACGCCTATGAGTTCAATCAAATGGGAATTTGCAGCAATGAACTTGAACCTTAACCAGCGTAAATAGTGAGGAATTTGACCCTCCGAAAGTATGATAAACCGCTCTAATTGTGAGCCAAAATCAATCTATTGGACAGCGGCTACTTCAACGGTATGGTTGGGTCGGCACAAGCGAAAGCGAGCAATGGCGACAATTCGAACTCAAGAGCGGACGTCAACGTTGGAGGATGAGCAACGACGTCTAGGACTGCTGGTGGTGTCGTCGGGACTAAGGAATAGCGACGTCGGCTTTAGGTGGATAGGCGACGGCAAGTGAGATGGCGTATGGGAGCTCCACCGGACAAAACCACTGTCCTTCAAGCTTTTCCTCTTACGTGTTATCTAGAGTTTGTGAGCAGGAATTTTCTTTTTTTTTTTTCTAAATTTTCTGACTGAGTCCCTCTCCGACGTATTGTCCATGACATATGTATAGGCGTGAGATTAGGTTTTCTTGCCCATATCTCTTTCCTATTTTCATTCAAAGGACATATTCTGATATCTCTACGATGTTATGAAAACAATTTGCTCATTTATCCTTTAAGATTTGAAAGATGATAATATCTAGATTAATTCCTCCCAAACCAATATTACGAATTTTAATGAATTAATTGCTTCCGTCACCGATCCTATAAAATGCAAATGTAATGCATGAATGCTAAAATTAATGATAAAAATGATTTAATTATTTTTTTGTGAGAACTAAATCTAATCCTCTTTTTTTATGCAAGGTAAATGATTTAAAAAACATCAAAATTTAGGTGTCAACAATTGCTCCTCTTTGAGTGGAGGCTCGTAGAGGTTTTGCTCAAAGACCAAAATTGAAACCTAAATTTTGCAAATGTGAATGATGAATCATGATTTTTGATGGGACTTTTAATCCCATTTTCTAATGCAAAGGAAGTGATGCATGATATGCAGGACTATAGAAAATGTGTATCAAGACTTCTCTTTTTTCCATATTAGAGAAACACGCACACGTATCGCATACGAGAATACTTGTCTTACCATATATCTCATAATGCTTAGGATTCCCTTGATCTTCAAGCTCTTTTGGAGAAGCGAGGATTTCAAGGTACTGAGCCCATCTATTACCAAAAGTTTCGTTCTATTGCAAGACAACGCAAGATATATGTGTAGTTGAAATGTGCTTCGAGATCACAAGAGCTATATCATTGTGAATCGAAAGAAGGCATATCAAGACGACAAGAGCTACATCGTTGTGATTTGATAGGACCAAGATCACAAGAGGATTGCGAGGTATTGGGGCGTTATCCATTATTAGAGGTTTTCCTCTAATACGAGATAGCGCAAGATCCGAAATGAAGAAATGTGCTTGAGTTATGGTTCAAACCGCACCATTTTGTCTCTTGGGGCTGCCATCATTTGAGTGAGCCACCATGAGTCGGTAAAACGCTTCTCGAGACCTCCTCCGTTTTAGCGGGTCACATATCGGCTGAAAATGCCTCTTGAGACCACCTCCGTTTTAGCGGGTCATCATGAGTCGGTAAAAATATCTCTCGTGACTCCTCCATTTCAATGAGCCACTACGAGTGATAAAATATCTCTCGGGACCACCTCCATTTTAATGGGTCACCGTGAGTTGGTAAAATCTCTTAGAACTCCTCCGTTTCAATGAGTCACTATCGGTTGGTAAAAATGTCTCTTGGGACCACCTCCGATTTAATGGGTCACCGTGAGAGAATAACCCAATTCAAGTGTCGGGCTACTTTGAGATTCGTCCCACCCAATTCAAGTGTCGGGTAATGACTAAGAAACATACCTAATTCAAGTGTTAGGAAATGCTTGAGGTTTGTCACGCTCAATTCAAGTGTCAAGCTATAACTGGGAAACATACTTGATTCAAGTGTCGAGTAATGTTTGAAATTTGTTATACCCGAAAAAAGCGTCGGGTAATAACGAAGGGAACTACCCAATTCAAGTGTCGGGATGATCTCGAAGTTTTGTCACACTCGAAACAGGCATCAGGTAACGACTGAAAATTCATGTTATATCCGAAACAAATGTCAAATTATAACAAGGAAATGTATCAAATTCAAATGTTACACGAGAAAGGAAATGTACCCGGTTCAGGAGTTTGGTTGTCTAAAAGAGAATGGTGGGCTAATGGTGGTGTCTATCTGATCCTTTTGACAATTTTGATCATATTGAATGAGGAACTTTTAGTCAAAAGGACTTTCACTTACTCTCTTTGAAAAGGCTATTTGACCCCGACCATTGATGTGGGTATGAGAATCACTCAGACTCCTCTCATCACGCTTAATAAGGGTCTGGATATTCTCGCAATTGGTATGATTTGATCAATCTAAGAGGTCTTTATAAGGACTATAATATAGGCTTGGTCAAAGGCTTAACAAATAAGACTCGGACGAGTCATTGGTTTGAATGAAATGATATGATCACCTGCATCGGGTTTACAAGTCCGAAATTTTGCAAAATGAGATAGAGTGATCTTGCTCCTACTTCTTCAAGTAACATTCATAAACATCCGAAATCCCATATTAATTCATGTGCCCTAATCTGAAGAGACTTTGGTAAGGGTTGTAACATAGGTTCAAGTAGGCTTGAAATGAAAGGCCTATTTATAGCCAAAGAGGAGATCATGAAGGAGTTGATGATCATCCATTCTTGATGCTTTCGCCACTAATTCTTGCTCTAGCAAATATTCTGCAATTCTTCTTCACAAATGATTTTTTCTTGTAAATCATTTTTGTCGAGGCTTTCTTTCTCTCTTTCCTCTTTTTTTCTTCCGAGAGAGATTTTTTTTTTTTTTTGCTCTCCTTTTTTTATATATAGAAAGAACCTCTTTTGGCAAATCCCTTGGACATATTGTTGATGGACCTTTTTCTTTTGAAATTCAATTGCTCCAAGTGATCCTTTATCCATCCCGATATTTCTACTTTGAGACAATCTCATTTTCACCATGGAGATGATCATCAATTGGGTTACAACAAATGAATCCACTGCTCAAATTGGCTAAGCAAAGGATAAAGTGTTGTTGGCTAGTGAATTCACCTAGAGGGGGGTGAATAGGTGATAACGTGTGATTTTAAGATTTTAGTACGGAATTCAAGTCACACAATGTAAAACAAAAATCTCAGATGATCAAGAAATTCAATCGATGCTAGAAATGTAATAGGATCGATTTGTATTGTTCGTGTGCGGTTTAGCTATCACAATGTATTTAGAATGATTAGAGTAAAAAATAAGAAAAACTGCATAGAGGGATTATAGTGGTTCGGCTTTGATTAAGCCTACGTCCACTTCTTCGACTAACTGCCAATTAGCTGGATTCCACTATTAATCTGCTCAGAGCTTACGGATCAATGATCTCCTTGACACGCAAGACTTTACACCTAGCGTTCAATACTCTTGTGTACACCTCCTCACAATTACAATGGATGGATCAAGAAGTGTGTTAAAAATGGAGTACACGCTATCTAGGAATTATGAACACTTTTCCCTCTTTACACCGATTTGTTTTCCCTTCGTCTTCGAGATGTCTTTTGTACTCTTCCGCCTCCAATCTAGCCGTTGCAAGGCATCCAGAAGAGATCTCTCCAAATCTACCCTTTTGGACGAGATGTTTGCAAAAAGAAGATCTCTTAGCCGTCGGGGATCGCCAAAGAAAAGTCTTCCCCGTTTGGATCAAATCGCCCATATAATTATGATCTTGAGTTTCCATAGATGGTTTCTTCCATTTAGAAAGTCTTGGTTTATCTCCTTGATTCCGCATCCTTGATTGATCTTAGTCATTGAAAATCTACAAGAATGATCCAGCTCGATGGCGTCCGTTGATATGCATCAATTAAGCTCAATTTGAATTCCTCTTGAAATTCTTATTATCGTTAGTGAAGTACTTTTCTCGTAGCTTGAGCGTTATTCCAACATCCGAGCTATCCCTACTCAATGTCGGAGCTTGAAACAACATCCGAGACTCTCGGAAACAACATCTAAACCAAATCCTTTTGCCAGATTCAATCCTATGCATCCCCGCACTAAAGGATAATCTGCAAAACAAGTAAATCACAGCATTATCTCAAAATACAAAAGTACTAGGATTGTTTTGTCAACTTAAAAACCGTCTAGAGATTTTTCTCAATAATCTCCCCCTTTTTGATGATGACAAAACGATCCACTACTGTAATGAAAAATTGAGTTTAGAAAAGAATGAGCAACTTCAACAAAGTTACTCTAGTGATAATCTTGCTAAGTAATAATTTTGGAGTGTTGTTCCTTGTACTTTTAGCAAGAATAAGTTTTGAAAAATAATTCATTTATATGCTATGATGAGCAATCTTGAGAACTTATGTTATCTCAATCAATAAGTTTGTATTCTAAAAGCTTTGAGATATTAAATAGTTTCAAATATGAACAAGTATGAAGATTGTTACTCCTCAAATCATCACGCTTTGTTGATGCTCAGAACTTGTCCTGTTTAGTCAGAGCTTTCAAATATGTGATACTGAAGAAGTGAAACTTGTTCACCTGTTCTGTTTAAGAGAAGATGTATGTTCCTTCTCAAATGATGTTTCAAAAATTCATGCTTTTGTATTTCGCAGAGCATACTAAAATCATGTATTTAAGGATACTTGCTAGAATATAACTAATAGATAACACCATCAAAATATTAAATTTCTCCCCCTTTTTGTCATCAACAATATGGAGTATCCTGCATAGTTAGATAGTCATAAAATATTTTTCCCCCTGAATTCAAAGCCTATTCATGCAATGTACTCAAAACAAACCAGCATAAAACAAAAAAAACGAATCATCAAATCGGATGCTAGCATTCAAATTGTCAATCTTTCAATCAAAGAGGAATAGAATGCAGAGTAAGATTCGTAGTACAGATCCAAATCATCAAAGAAAATTTTCTTTTAAAACATTAATCTTTTGGTGTTTGGTCCGGATGAGAAGATGTTAGTGCTTGAACCGAAGTAGAGGCTTGGTTTGTAGGTAGTTGAATAAGGACAAACTTTGATAGTTGATTTAGCTTTAAATTCAGATCCTTCTTCAGAGTGAGGATCCTGTTGTCCAAGAAACCCCGCTGAGATTCCGAATGATTGTGGGCAGTTCTACGAATGTTTACAACCTCAGCATCTACCTTTGTGCTCGGGCTTTCAACTTACGAGCGCGGAGAGGACCAAAGGTTTGACCATTTTTGGTCCATTTCTTGATGCCTCTGTGCTATTTCCCTAAGAAGATCCGAGGTACTGTTTGTCTCATCCGTCCGAGTTCCAACATTTGTTGACTCCCCCTGAGTCCTTGCATGAAGCTCGGATGATGAAGCAGATCTGTCTGGGAGATTTACTATTTCAGCAGCATTGGTTTCTCTTTCAGCTTGCTCCCTCTCATACATTTCTTCTTGTAGAAGTGGCCCCTCTGTCTTTGTTCCTTGTTCTAGAACGGATGATGTTTCTTCTCTTTCTTGAGCTCCTCCCCTTTCTGTGTCCTCTTTCTCCTTTTCCCTCTGTTCCAATTGAATGCCAATCTCATCCTTATATGTTGTTTTTGCGATCGTTTGGATCAACATTTCTAGTTCTAAATCATCTTGTTCTGAGCTGTCCGAGATGTACTCTTTTTCAATTCTATCAAGCAGCACCTTAGCAAGTTTTCTTCTTTTGTTAGAAGGTCTGGTTGATTTATGGGCAATCATCTTGATCCTTCTCTTTCGAGTAGACTCGGAGGATGGTTCTGAAGACTTGTTCTAGGAGGATTCAACAGCAGCCTCCTTCCGAGGAAGGTCTATGAGGATCACTTTCTTCTTTCTATCCCTCCAGCTTCTATTCTCAAATTTGTAACCCATCTTTGTGAGCATAGTCTCACCCACACTTCCTTGATGAAGCTCTATATATCCGAGCTCTAGAGGTACTACTATTCGCAGGTACTCAAAAAATCTGTTTATCAGAGAACCATAGGGCGGCTGACCCTTGTTCTTCTTTCTTGCTCTCCTCATATGCAAAAAGAGTAAATGAGGCAGCGAGAAGGGTTGTCCATTTAGAATGGCCCAAATAAGCTTTGCTTCATACTTGGAGACATCTGTTTTTGAGGAACCCTTTGGTCTTAGGCAATTGATAACTACCTTATGCAGTATAATAGTCCTCGGAGGAAAGTGATGATGCTCAACGTGTGGCTTGTTGGCTCTTGACAGGTCGGGGTTACGAGATAGCTTCTTATAGACATCTTCATCGGAGACATGGATTTTTGTAAAGTTGAACAACTCGGTCTGAACAATATCTGCCATGTCTTCAAAGACTCGAATGATATTCTATCCCTTGTAGGAAAACCGAATTACATTTCTATTGATCATTGTGAAGTTTGAATAGAAATAGGCAGTCAATTCGGTGTAAGTTGGTGTAGATAAGGAGCAAAAATTGTGAAGCTGCAGGTTTGTGAGAGGATAAAGAATCTGCAGACCATTCCTTTCGAAAAAGTCCGAATCAACAGGTCTATTAGGCATGACTCCTCTAGCAAGTAATGCCTTGTAGCATTGTTCATGTTCTTTTGATCCGAACAATCTATCCGCCTCTTCTTCATCAGCCAAAAATTTCATGGGCACAGACTTGAAAAAGGAATAAATCAATTCATCATCATCATCCCTCGGATGTTCAGACACAAAAATTTCTTCCTCTCTTACGTCCTTCTTTTGAGCATTTCCCTGCTCAATTTCCACGAGTTCTCCAACCTTTTCTTTTCCCTTTCCGGAAGGACTGCTCTTCTGAAGTTCCGTCCCTACCCCGGTAGCTAACCCGATTTCATGCCGAGTGAGCATCTCGGAAAATTTTTGCATTTCTCCCTCATTGAAGAATCCATTCATTTTAACAAAATCCAGATATCAATTTCAGACCTACCACCGATTCGTATTCCTTTAATAACATTCAATAGACTCCTAGCTAGCCTAATTCTTTTATCAACGGGAAGACGAACGTTTTCCACAGGGGTACGAATTACCGTAGAAGAGATTCGTTGCTGAATCTTCTTGCGTTTCTCCTCGGTTACTCCCGATGGCGAAATTTCTGTCACATGAGCGATCGGTCTTCGTGCCCGCTCATCGGGTTCGCTCGGTAAGGTGGTGGGTACCGAATCATCTCCAGATGTTCTTTGTCCAAGGCGCCCGGACCGGCGAGAACCAACCGCTGAAGATTTATGTGCTGAGGGATTTTTGGGTGCCATGAGGAATGAGATTTGTAGAGCTCTGAAGGTTTTAGGGTTTTGGGATTTTGTAGGCTTATTTGTTGCCAAAAATAAAAATGACTTACGCTCCAAGATTTCGAGCGATCAAATCTTTTGCCGTATCTGCTCGGAAGATGTTGTCTACAGACGATTTTTCACATTCTGAGATCCATAAGTTCCTTTAGAAAATGCTTTCAAGCTTTGAAGCTGCTAAAGGTCTTCAGATGATACTCTCCAAGTTCTGAAGCAATTTCTTCTGTCTAGATCTCAGCTCAAATAGGAATCCTGGTAATACCCAACTCTTGTCTAATGTACTCAAATGTATTTTTATCAAGTGCCTTAGTAAATATGTCGGCTAATTGATGTTTAGAATTAACAAATTGTATGTTGATATCACAGTTATGCACATGATCACGTATGAAATGATGCTTAATTTCAATATGCTTAGCTCATGAGTGCGAACCGGGGTTCTTTGTGAGGTTGACAGCACTTGTGTTGTCACATTTGATTTCCACATTGTGAGCTTCAACACCAAAGTCCTTTAGTTGTTGCTTCATCCATAGTATTTGAGCGCAACAACTTGCTAGTGCAACATATTTAGCTTCAAGCATTGATAGAGCTAAGGTGTTCTGTTTCTTGGAGAACCAAGACACCAGCATTGATCCCAGAAGTTGAGATGTGCCCGAAGTACTTTTTCTATCCAACTTACAACCCGCAAGATCAGCATCTAAATAGCCATGTAATATAAGATCCGATGTTTTGGGATACCATAATCCTAGATTTAGATTAGTTCCTATATACTTGATAATTCTTTTGACAGTAGACATATGAGATTCCTTAGGGTCAGATTGAAATCTCGCACACATGCATACACCGAATATAATATCGGGTCGAGATGCAGTAAGATATAACAAAGAACCAATCATGCTCCCGTATAGCTTCTGATCAACCCGTTTGCCCTGTTCATCCTTGTCTAGTTGGATAAGGTAGACATAGGTGATTCTATTTTCTTACAATTGTTTTGACCAAACTTCTTCACTAGTTCCAAGGTATATTTTTCTTGATTTATGAATGTGCCCTGATTAGTCCGATTTACTTGTAGCCCTAGGAAGAATTTAAGTTCACCCATCATGTTCATTTCAAACTCATTCTGCATATTCCGAGAGAAATTCTCACAAAGATGTTGATTAGACGAGCCAAATATAATATCATCAACATATATCCGGATAAGCGTAATGTCTTTACCTTCCCTTCTGATAAAAAGGGTTGTATCAACTTTACCTTTTTCGAAACCTTTTTCAGTTAGAAAGTTACTTAACCTTTCATACCAAGCTCGAGGTGCTTGTTTCAGCCCATAAAGAGCCTTTTTCGGTTTGTACACATGATCCGAGTTCTTTGGATCTTCAAAACCTGGAGGTTGTTTGACATAAGCTTCCTCCTTGATGAACCCATTTAAAAATGCGCTCTTGACATCCATCCGGTACAACTTGAAGTCATGATGGCAAGCGTAAGCAAGTAGCAATCCGATAGCTTCTAGTCTTGCCACCGGTGCATAGGCTTCATCATAATCAATCCCTTCTTCCTGTGAGTAACCTTGTGCAACAAGTCTTGCTTTGTTCCTAACTACTTTTCCTTTGTCATCCAACTTATTCCGAAAAACTCATTTGGTTCCCGATGATAGGATAATTCTTTGGTTTGGGTACAAGTTCCCAAACTTTATTTAGTCCGAATTGTTGTAGTTCTTGTTGCATAGCTTCGATCCAGCTTTCATCTTCAAGAGCTTCTTCAATTCTTTTGGGTTCAACTTCAGAAACTAGAGCAAAGGCATTATTGTATCCTTGAGTCTAGATCTAGTTCTGACTCCTTCATTTATATTCTCAATAACTTGATTTACGGGATGACTTGATTTGTATTTCCAGCTTCTATTTGATTTGTCATGTTCGGTCTCGGTGGGGTCTTCATCATTTGATCCTTCAGATGATGTGCCTTGCAAGGTGTTTTCCATGTTTTCAAACGTTTCGACTAGTTCTGCGCCTTCGGATGATGGTTTTTCTTTTCGAGATGATGTGTTCTGACTTCCAGATCTAGTTGTTTCTTCAGAATCCATCGTCCGAGTAATATGTTCTTCTTCAAATTTCACATTCATTGATTCTTCAACTGTCCGAAAGTTCTTGTTGAAGACTCGGTATGCTTTACTAATAGTGGAGTATCCTAAGAATACACCTTCATCCGATCTCTCATCAAACTTACCAGTCCTTTCATTTGCATTCTTAAGAATATAACATTTACTACAAAACGCATGAAAATATGAAATATTTGGTTTTCTTCCCTTATAGAGTTCATAGGGAGTTTTCTCAATCAATGGTCTTAGGAAAACACGATTGATTACATAACATGCAATTAAAACAACTTCACCCCAGAAATAAGGTGGAGCTTGACTTTCAATTAAAAAAGTTCGTACCATTTCTTACGAAGATCTATTTTTCTTTTCAACAACTCCATTTTGTTGAGGAATATAAGGAGAAGAAAAATTGTGTTGAAAACCATTTTGATCACGTAAATGAGCAAAGTAATTATTTTCAAATTCTCCTCCGTGATCAGCTTTGATACTAGTAATTGAATAACCTTTTTCATTTTGAATTTTTCTAGAAAAGGTTTTAAAGAATGAGAATGCATCACTCTTGTGAGTAAGAAAGAATACCCAAGTAAATCTTGTATAGTCATCCACAATAACAAGACAATACTTTTTACCTCCAATACTTTGTGCTCGAGTGGGTCCGAAGATATCCATGTGCAACAGTTGAAGAGCATGAGTAGTGATGACTTCATTAATGGGTTTGTAAGAATTTCTTACTTGCTTTCCGAGTGTGCATGCTTCGCAAAGTTTTGTCTTTTCAAATATGGCATTTGGAAGTCCTCTCACCAGCTTCTTTTTGGAACTTATATGTCCCAACTTTCTGTTCCATAGTTCTGGATCGTCTTTGATTGATAGAAGGCATTTTTCATCTTCAGATGATGTGTCCAGAAGGTACATGTTCCCATTTCTTCGTCTGATAAATGAAGATTTGTTGTCTTGGCTTGTACCCGAGTACTTATTTTTTGCAAAAGAAACTTTGTATCCAATACCGCATAATTGGCTAATACTAACAAGATTGAAATTCAAACCCTTGACTAATGAAACATCTTTGATGAGTAGATTGCCAATCTTCACAGTTCCTTTGCCGATAATTGTTCCTTTGTTGTTGCCTCCAAAGGACACATTTCTTCCATTAAATTTTTTGAGATTAATGAACATGGATGAGTCACCAATCATGTGTCTAGAGCACCTGCTGTCAAGGTACCATTTATTTCTTCTTTTGTTTGGTACCTACAATGATCAAGGATTCTCACTTTTACTTTGGTACCCAAATTTGTTTGGGTCCTTTGAGGTTAGTCGTAGAAGTGTATCTAAGAATGTCACGAGTTGATCGGTTGATCTTTAAGTAATGACACCTAGATTATTTCGGATCACCACATCCCGAGGGATGTTGACCTTCAAACCTAACAAATTGCTTCCTAAAATGACTTTGATAAGCGTGTTTGGAAGGTCGCTGCTTAAGTCTTTCTTTTACATTTGGAAAATAATTTTTCTCATCAATTTCCTTTTGAAAACCAAGTCCAGACTTGTTATAGTAGCGAACTTGTATGGAAAGTATGTGTTGCAAAGTTTTTGAACCGGATGAGAATTTTTTGTGTGTCTCTAAAACTTCCTTTTTCAAAACAGAATTCTCTTTTGCGAGAATATCTTTTTCCTTTTTCAGAGAAAGGTTTTCCTTTTCAAAATGATTTCTTTCCTTTTTCAAGAAAACGTTTTCTTTTTCAAGAGATTTTATCCTTGATTTTAATTGCAAATATTCGCAAGATATAGAATTGGATTTCTCATTTAGTTGACAATATTCCTTTTCGAGAAAGCAAATTTTATCTATTTGCGAAATATCCTTTTGTCTAAAAATGGCAACTTCCTTCTTCAATTCAGAAAGTCCCTTAAGAGTAGCCTTGTATTCTAAACATAGCTCATCTATATACGCAGATATTTCAAGAGAGATGTTTTGGTGAGTTACCTCGATATCATCATCCGAATCTGCCATTAGACAAACATTTGCGTAATCTTCATCACTTTCACATTCGGTGTCGCTCTAAGTTTCTGCTTTCAAAGCTTTCTTGGATTTTTCATCCTTGTCCTTCTTCTTTAACAGAGGGCAATTGGCTTTGATGTGGCCTCTTTTCTTACATTCGAAGCAAATGACTTCTTGGCCTTCATTTTTGGTCTCAAATGATCTTTTCTGATTGAATCATCTAAGATCCTTTCCGTTTTTGAAGTTCCTACCTTGTTTGGCCATTCGTCTGAATCTTTTGACTATGGGTGCTAACTCTTCATCATCTTCGACTTTAGAATCTGAAACATCATAATCAACATTAGATTTCAAGGCAATTGACTTCTTATCTCTAGTTGTGGTTTCATCATTGATCCTTTCTTCTTCATAGGATTGAAGAGTTCCAATGAGCTCATCCATTGACAATGGAGATATTCTTTGAGTCTCTTGAATGGAAATTTTAACATTGTCCCATTCCTTTGTAAGAGCTCGTAGTAGCTTGTTGATTCTCATAGGTCTAGAAACTGGTTGCCCGTGATATGTGAGACCATTCACTATTTCAAGGAACTTGTTAAACATCTCTTTCACTGTCTCATCAGGCTTCATTTTGAATGCTTCATATTGTCCGAGTAGAAAGTTGACTTTTCTCTCCTTTACTCTGTTTGTTCCTTCGTAGGTGACGTGAAGCTTATCCCAAATTTCTTTTAATGAAGAGCAATCTGCACTACGTCTATAATCAGTAGGAGATAGTGCACTATAAAATGAATAAATGGCCTTTGCATCAAGAGCATCTCTCTTGGTTATCTCTGTTGCGATTAGAGCAGCCATCGTGTTATCCCCCGCACTTGTAGTCTCTATCGCTGGATTTACTCCTCTTTGTACGACATCCCGCATTTGAGGATCTTGACATCTCAGAAATGCTTTAAATTTGTTCCGCTAGTCGCTATAATCTTTTCCTTCAAAATATGGTGGCTTGTTGTTGCTTCCACTTTCGATCCATGAAGGAGAGAAATTGCTAGCCATAAAGATCGTTAGCTCCGAAGTAAAAACACTTCACAAAATACGAGCACCTCGCTCTAATACCAATTGTTGTTGTCTAGTGAATTCACCTAGACGGGGGTGAATAGGTGAAAACGTGTGATTTTAAGATTTTAGTGTGAAATTCAAGTCACACAATGTAAAACAGAAATCTCGGATGATCAAGCAATTCAATCGATGCTAGAAATGTAATAGGATCGATGTGTATTGTTCGTGTGCAGTTTAGCTATCACAATGTATTTAGAATGATCAGAGTAAAAGATAAGAAAAACTGCACAGAGGGATTATAGTGGTTCGGTTTTGATTAAGCCTACGTCCACTTCTTCGGCTGACAGCCAATCGACCGGATTCCACTATTAATCCGCTCGGAGGTTACGGATCGGTGATCTTCTTGACACGTAGGACTTCACAGCTAGTGTTCAACACTCTTGTGTACACCTCCTCACAATTACAATGGATGGATCAAGAAGTGTGTTAAAAATGGAGTACACTCTATCTAGGAATTATGAACACTTTTCCCTCTTTACACCGATCTGTTTTCCCTTCATATTCGAGATGTCTTTTATACTCTTCCGCCTCCAATCTAGCCGTTGCAAGGCATCCAGAAGAAATCTCTCCAAATCTACCCTTTTGGACGAGATGTTTCCAAAAAGAAGATCTCTTAGCCGTTGGGGATCGTCAAAGGAAAGTCTTCCCGTTTGGATCAAATCGCCCATACAATTATGATCTTGAGTTTCCATAGGTGGTTTCTTCCATTTAGAAAGTCTTAGTTTGTTTCCTTGATTCCACATCCTTGATTGATCTTAGTCATTGAAAATCTACAAAAATGATCCAGCTCGATGGCGTCCGTTGATATGTATCAATTAAGCTCAATTTGAATTCCTCTTGAAATTCTTATTACAGCTAGTGAAGTACTTCTCTCAGAACTTGAGCGTCATTCCAACGTCCGAGCTATCCCCACTCAACATCTGAGCTCGAAACAGCATCTGAGACTCTCAGAAACAACATCTGAGCCAAATCCTTTTGCCGGATTTAATCCTGTGCATCCCGCACCAAAGGATAATCAGTAAAACAAGTAAATCACAGCATTATCTCAAAATACAAGAGTACTAGGATTGTTTTGTCAACTTCAAAACCGTCTAGAGATTTTTCTCAACATAAAGTGTATGGGGTATAAAAAGAAATGCTTTTCGTCATATCTAAGGCACTTGAGCTAACACAAAAATTCCATGCAATAAATCCACTTGAAGATTGATGTAAGTGAAAGCAATAAAATTCCAACCATTTTTGAATTTTCCGATAATCGCCCCAATATGGGGTTGTTCCCGACAGGGGTAAGAAACGAACCTTCGCACAAAGGGGGTTAGCAATGGATAACATGTAGTGTGTAGGAGAGAGGAAATGAATGACTTTCATCACTTTGATCATCATACTTTTCGCAAGATAACCCTTTCACCTTACAAGCGTGGAAATTTTCACTCAACTTACTGGGGATTATATTGGAGGATGTGTATGAAAATGATTTGCCTTTCATCATTTTGATGTTTCCCCATTCAATATGATCATTTCATAGCATGGAATAGATTGCCCGATTGAAATTCTTCCTGATAAAGATTCGTAATACAGACAAAATCATGTATGAAACTTTAAGCTCCTAATTCGTGAAATTCTTGGTCAGTCAAAATGAGAATGGATAAACTATGTAATATTTGAGCATTTTTCAAGCATGTAAAAAGTAGCTATTCCATGAAAGACTCATGCGTCTGTTCCAAGTATATTCAAATTTGTACAAAAACTCTCGGGAATGGAGAATTGTAGATTACCCCCAATTTACTATCAAAATGTACCCAATGGTCATGGCTTTGCAAGGATGGGGGATTGCCCCAAGTATAACCAATGTTGAGAATTTGGTCTCGGGCTTTGGCATATGACCCATTTTTCCACTTACCCTTCAGTGGTATTAGGAAAGACATGTCCCCTAACTTGGCACCTGTAAGAAGGAAGACATGATGTCAGAACTTGTCGAGCCCATGTAGAGATATTCCCTTTTGAGATCAGGTGGCTTCGGCTTTGCTCCACTGTTCATTAGTTGATGTGGAACGATCAAAGGATCGGTCGATGGTGAAATATGGATCGGTCTTCTTTAGCCGATGGCCCGATGTCGAGTTGGTATTGGATCGACTAAGGTTTTCTTGCTCGATTATGAGCTACAGGGCCACAACTCATGCATTGATTGTCCGAGGATCGATCGGATCTGATGCATGTTTGGGGTTAAGAATTTGTTTCTTGCCCCCTAATTAAATCCGAAACATGTAGTAGATGAGTAAGTGAAACAACTAGGGTTAAACCGCATGCAAGTTCTCTCACTCTTTTTTTTCCCCAAACGTAAATTTTAAAATTTCCTCCGATCTTTGATTTTTTATTTTTTTCAAAAGTTTTATTTTTTTTAAATTCATTTTTTAAGACTCAAAAATGAGGAAGCATAATAAAGCTCAACCCTCGGGATTCTCCATGGATGATATAAATTTTTTTCAATCAGTTGGATATCATCATTGGGCCAATTTGGAATACCCATTATGTCCTCAAAGCATTTTCATAAAAAAAAAAACTCTGTAATTTTATTGATAATTCAACAAATTACATCTTATTGAATTCAAAATGCAGAAAACTCCTCGACGGTGAGGAATTTGACTACGACAATCAACCTAGGAAATGAAGATGCAACCTAGACACCTAAAAACCAAGAAATATCCCACGCAGGGGATTGCATAAAAATAAATAAGTTGCTGATTTAGGTCTTAGCCCACTTCCTCAAAAGGTTCTCCAATTGATAGCTTCAAACCCAAAAACAAGATTAATTGCCCCCGTGATCGGGCAATGGATTACTCTGAACGCTTGGTTGTCCGACCAGCTGGAGTACAAATGCCCAAGTGTCTAACAGATCTTGGATTCGATTTTTAAGCACCCCGCACTCATCGGTTGAATGACCAGGTTCTCCCTTATGGTAGTCACACTTCTTGGATGGGTCATAATTGCGAAAGGATGTATGATTGGGTCATTGTGGTTCTGATGTCAACAACCCCTTCTTTTGTAGTACAGCAAAAACCCGTGACATTGTTCCAGGAAGAGGAGTATATTGCCGGGGCTTACGTTGATAAATCCGCTGATTTTGTAGTCTAGAGCTGGCTTGCTATTGAGCGGCAAACCGCTTTCCAGGATTCTCGAGCCACGCTTTTTGGCCATAGACCATGTTCACCTCAACTGTCGACTCTTTCTTTCCCGAAGGATGCTTGCTTGCTGAACTGCTATCACCGAGCCATCCCTTCGTCATTGCAATCTCAATATCTTCACCCATTATAACGAGCTGGCTGAAAGATTGGGCTGCGGTTCCTACCAATCACGATCTCATAGACTAGGGAAGAGTAGACACAAATAGCCTCATTAGCTCATGCATTGGAGGCTCGGGCCTCAATTGAGGTTCTCTCCCTTTTTCATCTCGGCTTGCTCGAGGTCTTCCCCGGAAACAGTAATATCCAGGTTGAATCCGAAATGCTTGACAAAAGCATTGGCCGCCTCTTCCCGCTTCTCCATCCGGTTAATTTTAAAGTCAATGTACCATCTCATTGCTGCATCCTTGAGACTGGCTTGAAAAGTTTGGACTATGAAGGGGCCATTGGATATGTACTTATACATTAATGACTGGTACATCCGAATATGCTGGGTAGGGTTGGAGGTACCCTCTTACTTCTCAAAATCCGGCATTTTGAACTTTTCCCGTACTTGTACCTTGGCATAGATGGAGAAGTCAATGGGAGGCAGGTGGTGCGAGCCCTCTACTTTGCAAAGCCTCTGTTCAAGCTTGGCCGGTAGCTTTGCACATTCATCATTTGATGGTTCGGCCACAGGAATCTGGGAAGTATTGATCACAGGGGGTGTGATCACATTAGGAGCAACAGCATTAGTTCCAGTCATGATAAAATCCTCGAAGGGTAACGTCTCGTTGGCATCCACTTCCACGGCTTTATCAAAAGGAAGGCCTTGACGCATCGGCGGAACTATCTCCGGTTGGGAACTTGAACTGGATTGTTGCCGTTGTTGGGCTTTGAACATGTCCATCAAGAAGGACATTTGTTCAGTCAGTCCATTCATTTGTTCCTTCACCTTTTCTTCAACAAGCGCTACAATTCAGCTTTATCGACCATCTTCCTTGTCCTAAACCGTATGCCGTAGGGTTCTCATGGAGGATCCGTAACAACCTAAATCTTTTTGGATGGCAAAAACATGAATAAGTACACCTGATGAGAATAATAGGTCAATCCATGACATGTGCCTAGTCTCTTTCCATTTGAGTACAACAGGTGAGCAAGGTGAAAGTGTAAATACGATACCAATGCTCCATTTAAGAAAACTCTTAGTTTCGTCCAAAATTACTGAAATCTAGATTGATTTGTTCTCATAAAAAATGCACTAATTCGAAATTTTTTGAGATGATAGATTAAATCTTGGAAATGTTTTTCATGAAGACTTTGTGGGCCAATTCAAATGATAGAATTTTTAAGGAAGACCAATAGATCAATATAAACAGCATCAAGAATACTCCAATGATCCATAAAAATATTGAATAAACCAACCTAGATCATGGACCGACCCAAAATAAGATAATGAAAAAAAAAGAGATAAGGTTCAAGAAATTACCACCTTTAGGGAGAAAATGGCAATCACAAAAACATGCACATGAGTCGTGGATTAAACTTATTCTAACTATCCTAAAGGCTGGCAAAATGAAGTGAAAGACTTATGGCAAGGCGACAATCTCGCGCACGTAATCAAGATTAATTGTGATCCCACGATATAACTAGGATTAGCCGGATCATTTCAACTTCGGTTTCTCGAGTTAAAAATTGTAACCCCACTTTGGTAATCGTACCGAGTGGGGGTTCTAACTTTTGAAACCCATTTTTGAAGAGAGAGTCGGAATCAAATTTGGACTAACTTTCAACCGTGATCTCACGGAGAATGTTAGGATCCAATCTCGATACCATCCTAAAACTAGTGGCCCAGGTTTGACCACGGGTAGTGTGTGGTGTAGTGCTAAAGAAATTAATCATACACAACAATTAAATCCAATCACCGCTTCAAAAAGTGCATAATTAAACAAAGAATTTCAAAACACCAAAACCCGTAAAACAAGAGGTTAGCCAAATACTCTACCCCTTATAACTCCCATCTGCAAAACCATGTAACACATGGTTAGGGACTTACCCGGAGTCCAACTGCCAAACAAAAATGCGATTTTCCATGAAATTATCGGCCTAAGTCCACTAAGTTTCCTTTTAATTTTTTCGAAAATTAAAGTGATTAATTAATCAAATTTTTTTCGAGAAAATCAAGTTGTTCAAGTCCCCAGTGGAGTCGCTAAGCTTTTGCGACCTAAAAATTCTAAAAATTTCTAGGCTAATGGATTATCAGGTTAATTATTTAACTAACCTAACTCGGATTCTCCCAAGTTCATACCAAATTGCAACTTGAGGTTCAATTGATTAATATGCAATGTATTTTAATTTTGGAGCCGCCACTAATTATTTATGGTAGGTTGATTAGAAACCTAAATAAAATAGCGGAAGAACTATTTTATTCCTACGAACCAGAGATTAAGAGTTCGGGGACTTGATTACGCCAGATTACTCTAACGCCCTTTCAATACCATTTTATTTCATGAAAAATCATTTAAGAAGGCAACATTAATTGATTTTAACCTAAGTCACTAACAAAGGTTACCATGTCGGTGTACAATCAATTAATGAACATCCGGAAGTCAATATAATCAAGGGAGCATGCGCCCCAAAATTATTGTTTTCACTTTTTGATTTTTTTTATATGGATGCATGAAAAAACTATACTGCAAGCAATGTGTGAAATTATTCTAAGATGCCAAGACATGGTTTAAACGCAAATCTAGGCTAGATGACGTACACTTGAAAATTAATTTCATGATGCATGATTTAATTACAATTCTATACATGTAATTTTCAACTAATATATAGATATATGCTTATAGTTTAATTAAATTGATTACGTGATGTTGGCATCAATTAAATTAACCTAAGCATACAATTCTATATGCAATGCAAACTAACATGGTATGTGGTGACATAGCAAAGATGAATGACATGGCATGTAAGACGGGGCATAGATGACATGCCAAGATGACGTGGCAAAGATGAATTTTTTATTTTCGGATGAATTTATTTCCTAAAATAGAACTATGCCAAAATAATTTTTATCTTGCATATTTTAAAGTTTACATTGACCTAAACCCTATTATATTGAAGAAATATTATTTTAAACATAAGATTCTATTTAAACATGCAATTTCTATTCTAGTATGCAATCTAACCTAAATAAAAAAATTAGATATGCAATATCTACATGATGTTATTTTTTAAAGATGCAATTTTCAAATATGCAAAGTGAATGAATGCAAATTTTTTAGAAATTTCAAGATTACATCATACGGCAGATATATTCTAAAAAATATGACAATCAAACAATTCAAATTAAATGAGGAAAGTGAATATGCTAATCAATGTTAATCAAGAAAGTGGATATATCAATCAAGTTTTGAAATATTTCACGAATATTTGAGTCAATCTTTAATTCGTAATCCTACGATTAACGATTGAACTCAAATCCTTGCCTAATTGAGTATTCCATCAATAATCTTAAAGATGGACTTTCTCGATCATGTGACAAGTTGCGGATTAGGAAAAGAAATTTTCCTAATCAACCTGTATTTTGAAAAAATGTCCACTTTTATGCAATTTATTCAAGATATACAATATATGCTGAGATATGCAAATATTTTCAAACAAGCAAGTGAATATATCAAAGTTCAAGATAGGAAATTTACCAAGAATTGCAAAATTCAATTTCCTAATTTGAACTTTTGTTCCGAAAATTTACAACTCCTGTTGCTTGAGAAATGGACCCAACCGGCTAAGAACTTGTGGCACGCCTATGAGTTCAATCAAATGGGAATTTGCAGCAATGAACTTGAACCTTAACCAGCGTAAATAGCGAGGAATTTGACCCTCCGAAAGTATGATAAACCGCTCTAATTGTGAGCCAAAATCAATCTCCTGGACAGCGGCTTCATCAATGGTAAGGTTGGATCGGCACAAGCGAAAGCGAGCAACGGCAACAATTTGAACGCAAGAACGGACATCAACGTCGGAGGATGAGCAGCGACGCCTGGGACTACTAGTGGTGTCATCGGGATCGAGGAATAGCGACATCGGCTTCAGGTGGATAGGCGACGGGAAGTGAGATGGCGTATGGGAGCTCCACCGGACAAGACCATCGTCCTTCAAGCTTTTCCTCTCACGTGTTATCTAGAGCTTGTAAGTAGGGAATTTTCTTTTTTTCTGAATTTTTTGACCGAGTCCCTCTCCGGCGAATAGTCCATGACATATGTATATATAGGCATGAGATTAGGGTTTCTTACCAATATCTCTTTCCTATTTTCATTCAAAGGACATATTTTGATAACTCTACGACATTATCAAAACAATTTGCTCATTTATCGTTTAAGATTTGAAATATGATAATATCTAGATTAATTCCCCCCAAACCAATATTACGAATTTTAATGAATTAATTGCTTCCGTCGCCGGTCCTATAAAATGCAAATGTAATGCATGAATGCTAAAATTAATGATAAAAATGATTTAATTATTTTTCGTGAGAACTAAATCTAATCCTCTTTTTTTATGCAAGATAAATGATTTTAAAAAAATCAAAATTTAGGTGTTAACAATAGGGTCGCCCGTACCTTGGCAGTGAGGTCAGAGAGATACCCGCGTGATACCTTCCTAGTTACTAGCAATCTAGGTCCGATTGCGGTGACAATGCAATGCAAATGGAATGCGGACATATGGCATATTATACAAATCATGAATAAAATTAAATTACACTACCCTACAAAACAGAGGTTAGTAACATTTAAATTTATCCTGCAAAATCATATAACACCTAAATAATTAGGGAAATAAAGCCAATCATAAGAAAATCATTGCAAGAATTTGGCCTAAGTCCTCTTGAAATACAATGAAAGTTTCAAAAATCCAAAAGTCAACGATAGGTCAATTTTTCGAAAAATTTCAAGTATTTTTCCCTAATGGAGTCGCTGAGCTATTGCAACCTGAAAATTCGGATTGAATTCCGGGTTAATGGATTACGAAATTAATTAAAAGAATTAATTAACCTAGCCCGAGCTCTCCCAAGCTCCGCCAATTAGCAACTTAGGTTCACATGATCTCAATCAAAAGATTTTCTATTTTTGGAGTCGCCACTAATCTTTTCCGGAAGGTAGATTAGATGCCTAAATAAAGTACGGGAGAATACATTATTTTCTGCTAACTAGAGATTTAGGTTCGGGGACTTAATTATGTTAATTTTTCAATTAACATCCTTTCGGTACCATTCTTGTGACAATTCTCTTGATTGGTAAATTCAATTGATTTTAGCGAATGCATTAAGGTACAATTTATCGTTTTGGGTTTTCTTGATTAGATGAATGCTAAGCAACTATATGAAATGAGTAGTGATGATATTGAGAAAATGTATTTTGATGCATATAAAGAAAAGTGAATTCTAACTACATGACGTGCAATATGAGAACTAACCTATAGACATGCAAGATGATTTCTTTACGTCATGTGATATAGTAAAAAAATTGCATAAATGACTTTTGGAAAAATTGAATTTGATGCAAAGTGAACATGAACTTTTGACCTACATGGCATGCAATTTGGATTATATTGATGACATGAAAATGCATGAATGACATATAAGAATGCATTATGAATTAGACTATGTGAAATGCACATGGAATCTCATAACCCTTTAATGAATTTTCGGTTTTATGATTTTTGGTCCGACAATTAACACAAATTGATTAATCAAAATCCAATTTATATTAAGAGTCATCTTAAGATATAATTTCCGAAAAAATTCATTTAAGGTCAAGATATGATGTTTTTTTTTTATGATTTTTATGATTTTTTAATGAAAAATGAATCAAATAAGAATATAATAAACCTTGAGCATAATACACCTTATAATCCAAATTTTTTCGATGAATTCACTTCGTGCGCAGGAGGTGGGGTCGGAAGGTAATTTATTAACGTCGTGCCTCGGGGGTGGGGTCAGATAATGAATTTATATATTATGAAATTTGTCGATCTGGTCCCAAAATTATGGGATAGGTTAGACAAATTCATCTGCGGATGACGTCGTACTTCGAGGGCAAAGTCAGATAGTCCTCCATAATGCACATATTCCGAGGGACAAGGCACAAGGGAGCATGTATTATAGTCTAGGTAGATTATAAAAATATTTGAATTAGACTAAAGTGTTAAAAAAATGAATTTCTCGGCCAACTAGGGGTAGGTGCCGAAACTTTAAAGGGGATAGACCCCTATCCGCAAAGGATTTACATCTTTTAAAATAGGAAAGATTATCTTTTGATATTTGAAATGAATTTTCAGATTATTATCCAAACCTAAATTATATGATCAGAACTTTAAAGGGTTTCAATTCACCACAAAATAATCTTGAACATTCCAAAAGATGTGCACAATATCTTTAAGATGCGATCGTGATTTAGATTATTTTAAATTCAAATCAAATATCCAGAAATATGCTCATGAATTCAAGAATATGTTTCAGATATGCATGACATCCCCAAGATATGATCAAGACTCGAATTATATTCAAATCAAACCACAAGATGTATCCAAAGATATGCCAATATATATCCCAAAGTCGAATTCAATGATATTCATGATATCCACAAGATAACTGTCAATTCAGATTTTTTTAAACTAGGTAATAATCTCATCATATATGAATATTGTATTCATCTAAACATTCAAATTATGCAGTCAATTTTCAGAATATTTGGGATAAATATGTTGCCTAATTCGAACTTGAATCGAAAAAATTGCACACTAAACTTGGATGATTGAACCGATCGACTATGGAATGTTGTGCGCCCAAGGGATTCGATGAAGCAATTTTGCAACAACTAACTTGAGCTTGAATCCACATAAAATAGCCAGAAAAATCACTCCAAAAACGCTGAACAAATTAGCCCCAAATAGCGAACAAATCTGCACTGAATAATTAATAAAAACGTCTGAAACGGGGTTGTTTAGGACTCCGAACAGCAGAGAATTTTTGACATGGAATAGCGACAACAATGAATTCAAATGATGGGGAAATTAGGGGCTAAACTACGACTGAGATGTGTCTCAAGTCGCTGCGAAGCGAAACTTGCACAGTGAGCAAAACCAGGGCAGATCTCGCCTTGGACAAACGGTGACTAATAGCTGGGTAGCAGTGCTAGAGTGGAGCAGCTTATAGTTCAGCACATGGAGTTGCGGGACATGGGATGGCTTCTTGTTTGATCAACAATGGACGGGAGCAAGAACACCAACACCGCCTCAACTTGCTATGATCAGGGAGCACCCAAAGCTGGGGGGCAACCGCGGAGGGAAGTATCAAGGAGCACCAAAGGGTCTCGAAGGAAAAAAATCACTCTTGGTTCTCTCTCCCCTTTTCATTACGCAAATTCTCTTCAATATCTCCCCAGAAAAATTTTACTCTTTGTGTGACCGTATATGATTTTTTTTTTTTAGTGCCCCCCTCCTGAATGAGTACTCTAATGATGCTTATATAGACTATCTTAGGTTTGACTTTGTGGACTCAGGCTTGGTCACGCATAATTGGCTGACTTTAAATAAATTAAAACTTAATTAGCCTCTCTTCTCCCATGCAATGTTCGGTAGGCCTTACTTAGAGAGCCTGATCGAATCTTCTATTTGCGAGTATCACTTGGACCTTATTTAATATGACTTCTTTTAATAACCTGAGGCTTTTCTATAATCAAACTTCAAATGGGTCAAATTAAGCCCAAATCAACCCTAAAGCCTTTAGTATTTCGGCACATCCAGTCCCTTGTCTTCAACCGAATTCTTCATGGATTTTGACTCATTCCACTTGTCAAATTGAGTTCAATTTCGCACCGCTGATCTAAAATGCAAAATGCATGATTGAAAGAAAATAAATATGCAATGTATGAGAAATTAATTTTTGGTGAAAACTAAGACTAATTCTCATTTTTATGTAAAAATAAATAATTTAAGGAAAAAGCAAAATTTAGGTGTCAACACTACCATCTGCGCCCTCTTATACGGATCATAATAGTTTTTCAAATTGAGCGGTACCAACACACTCTTGATCTCCAATTTCAGTCTATCTCGGAATCTTCTTGCCCTATCCACAAGGTCTTCATCATCCTGGGGCATACTTTGACAGTTCAATAAACTTGACCTCGTATTTATCCATTGACAGTTGGTTCCGGCGCAGGTGAAGAAACTTTGCCTTCTTTTGTTTCTTCGTGGTATCCGAAAAGTACTTCCCATTGAACGCTTCTACAAAGGTATCCTATGCCGGGACTATACCCTCGGAAAAGACCCTATCCTTAAAGGCTCTCTACCACGAACTTGCATTGCTTTGCAATTGATAAACAATCAGAGTAACCTTATCTTTGTCCGTAAATCTCAGCAGGCAAACGTTTTCTCCAGATTCTTTTATTGAAGAGGTGGCAGCCTCAGGATCTCTGCTTCCTACAAACTTAGGTGGTTTCAACTTAAGAAACTGCTCTACCAACTTTTGTGCTCAGCGCCCATCAATCGCCACTCCAACTGACACATTCCTTGATAGTACTTCAACAGCGGCAACAGCATTTTGATTCCTTACTTGCTGCCCCATTAGATCTCCAATGGCCCTAAGTGCGTGAAGGATCCCAGCCATTGTCGGTTCACGCCTATCAGGCCGAGTAGCATGAGGTGCTCTACTTTCTTCTAGGATCTTTTAAATCGGCCTGACGAGTCTACCTCGGGGGTGTTCTTCCACCGCGTCCGCTCATCTCGCATGTAAATTATGGAGTCCCGCCTACCCCATAGCAAACGTGATAAGAAAACAGGCCCAACAACAACGATACACAAATAACAATTACATGCACGGCGCTTACAATCCTACTAACTATCCCGATTCTTAATGTAGCTTATCACTCAAGGCCAATGAATTGATAGATCAGACTAATCTTGGTCTGATACCACCTTGGGGGGGAAAGGCACGCCTCGATTCCCTAGCCCGCGACATCCCTACCAATTCACTACTAGTCACAAAGGGTAGCTCCTAGGTACACTATCAACCTACTCGCTTATGGTGCATGCGAAAACGTGAACACTCTGGTCAACAACAACATGGAATAGTAAAGTAGGAAACATACGTAATAGTTATTCACAAAAGATAATTTCATTCACAAAATCGAAGCAGATGAGTTTTAATCCTATGGAACTACATGAGACATATACAACTCCATTCTTCGGGCGGCTCGCTTAGGACCTTAAAAAGATACACAATTGAGTAAGGTTAAGCCCTCATCTACTCCCAAAAGACCACTCTAACATCCATGGCCTAAATCGACGGGCTCCAAAAAGAGGGTTGTCCGAATTAACACCCTTTCGGTACCAAATTTCATGAAAATACCTTTTCCTTATTGATGATTTGTGATTTTGATTTCCTTTTTTTAAAATTTTTTTGAATTTTTCATTTTTTTATTTTTCGAATTTTTGAATTGAAATAGATGAATTTGAACAAAATTAAACAAAAATGCCTATAATATACCTTTAAATCCAATTTTCCGATAAATCTTCTCATTCCCGAAGATCCGACCCAAAGTGAGATTTTATCCGCTACATCCTCGAAAGATTCAAGCAAGTATGCGGATAAATATATAGAAATACAACGTCCCTTCTCGCCAAAGGGTAGAATACGAATTTCTATATTTAAATCACCATCCCATCCCATAAGATCATGGGCGTGGCGTGTGATTCAATTTTTCGACAGGACTAAGCACCAGGGAGCATACATTATAGTTAAATTTTGTTTAAATATGTGCAAATATTTATTGAATTTTCAAAAATCCTTAGGGGATTCCAAAATTTTCAAGGAGATAAGCTCCTATCCACAAAGGACTTCATATCTTTTAAAGTAGGAAAGATTATCTCTTGAGATTTTAGTGGAATTTTCAGATAATTTCCTAGATTTTTAAAGATATGTTCGAAATTTTCAATCGGAATGCGATCTTATCCAAAATATTCAAATCTCTGAAAAAATTCAGATCCAACCATTCGAAGTAATCATAAGATATGCCGAATATTTTTTCCCTAAAGAATCCGAAAATATGCTCAAGATATGCATAATCAACCACAAGCCAAAAGATATGCGGAAAGTTCAAATTTGATATGCAAAGATCAATCATTATCCATGAATGACCCACCAAATCTCAATTGAATATCACTAACTTATCCTGGCAAAATTCGCTTTTATCTAATCAATTTTAGAATATGCAAGATAATCCAAATTCAATCAAGACAAACAATATGAAGTGAAATTCAACCAAATCATGTTCATATTTTCGGATCTAGCGATATCACAAGTAAAAATCCGAATTTTTCGTGCATGCTTTCAATTCGACAACTTCTTGTAACTCGAACCAATATCAGTAATTGAAATTTAGCAAAAAAAATAAGGTATAAAGGCAAGGAATCAATCACATAGATAACAAATTCTATGATACGACAAAGAATTCTTTGTTACCTAATTCAAAGCTTGAACCAAACAATATTGGTGAGCAAATCTCTCAAGACCGATCGGCTAAGGAGTATCGCGTACGCTTAGGAGCTCCAAGCAGATTTTTCGGACTGAACAGCCAGGGACTTTCTAAGAGCCCAGAAAAAAAAGCTAATCTCCCTCACCCCTTGTTATTTCACGTGAGTTCTCAAGTGTGAGAGTAGAAAAATTCCGGACCCCTTAACCCTAGGCATAAAGATGTATTTATAGAGAAAAGTAGGGCTTTGAGTTGTAGGGTTTATTTAAACCGTTAGATCAAAAGCTCCAACTAGATGTCGATCATTAGATCGAAAATTCTGATCTTGAGGAGTCCTACTAGACTTAGACTCTTGCAATTTTCGGCCAAATGAATGAGGAAGACGAAATGGGCTACTTTTCAATGTTTTATGGGCTCGTTTTGTGATTCCGGACTCACTTGGACCTTAACTAATAAAATGGGTAATTAATTAAGGTCTTTTTGCAATTTTAAGAGCTCAAACGGGCTGTTTTGAGTCCAAAATTATAGTAAAAAATTATGCACCCTCTCTAGTGACTTTTGAGTCGATTTTAACTCGGTCGTCCGTTGGAATCATCCTCAATTGACTCATCTCTGGCCCTAGCTGACATGACGTACACTTAACCGACGAAAATTAAATATGCAATGTATGAATATTTATTTTTTGTGAGAATTATGAATAACTCTCATTTTATGCTTATATGAATGATTTTCTAAAAATCAAAATTTAGGTGTCAATAGCTACCCCACTTTGAGTGGAAGCTCGTAGAGGTTTCGCTCAAGACCAAAAAATTGCAACCTAAATTTTGCGAAGGCGAACGATAGTAATTTTTGGTGGGATTGAATCCTATTTTCTGATGCAGGTGAAATGATGCATGAAATACAATGCTGTAAATAACATATGTCAAAGATTTCCCTTTTTTTTTACGTGTTAGAGAAACTTAAACATGGATCGCATACGAAAATACATGTTTTAGCAAATACCTCATACGCCGATGATTCGCTTAATTTCCAGACCTCCAGTGGATACTAGAATATTAAGGTACAAGCCCATCTGTTACCGTAAGTTTCCTTCTGACGCGAGGCAGCGCAAGATATGTGTTGTCCTTTGAGATCACATGAGCTACGTCATTGCGAGTCGAAAGAAGTGAAATCAAGTTCACAAGAGCTACGTCGTTGTGAGTTAATAAAATGTCAAAATTGCCAGTGCATATGTCTTCACAATTTGACAATGGGGAACCAAAATCATAAGAGCTACGTCGTTATGATTTGGTTTAGATCAAAATCATGGGTGCTTATGTCGTCATGATTTGATAAAAGAGCCGAGAATCATAAGGGCTATGTCATTATGAGCCGACTAAAGGTCAAGATCACCGGTGCATATGTCTTCATGATGCGAGACCGAAATCATAAGAGCTACGTCGTTATGATTTGATAAGATGTCAAGATCGCTAGTGCATATATCTACATGACCCGACAGGAGAGGTATATCGCCTAATTTGAACAATATTTGAGAGGAGTACCACCGAATAGAATTGATAAGTACGAAAGAGGCATATTGCCTGAATTGAATCATAACAACTATCATCAGAAGAGTTGTTAATTTGAAAAGAGGTTCGGAGAACTTACCCGGGTTCTCCGAACAAATAATCGAGGTAGATTCCTTGTATCGTACCTGTTTAATCACTTGAGATGAACATGATCAATTGTCACATCCACAAATTCTTGAATTTTTTTTTCACATTGCAAAGCTCCACCGAGGATTTGTCAATAAGGAAATTAGTTTGATCCTTTTGACGAGTTTGATCAAATCGAATGAGGAACTGCAGTCAAAAAGGACTTTCGCTCACTCTCATGAAAAAGGTTTGGAAACCCGATGTCACGCCCACGTACCCTAGTACTCGCCCGCGTACCCTAGTACTCGCCACATCCCTTTAGCGATCGTCATACTCCGGGATCCGGACGATGATAAAACTCAAATTAGATGTACACGCGGAACTAAATAAATAACCCCGACAAACAAAAGGTACATCGAGGTACCCCACACATAATTAACATATGCATCAAAGTCTTACAGGAAGGTCGGGTCAAAATACAACAGACATCCACTTGGTCTCGTCAAAAGTCTCTAGCAAAAGACAACCGAGATCCCAGAGAAATAACACCACTACACTGAACTATCGGTCTCATCTTCACCCTCGTCTTGGTCCGCTTCAGTGTCGTAATCAGAAGAACCGTCGGATCGTACCTCAATGGCATTCTCCTCCTCCTCCTCCTTCTTCGAGTCGAAATCTCAATCACTTCTATGTCCTCCTCGGCTTTATGAGTACTCTCCAGGGATGTTCGTCGACCCAACCATACTAATTTCCAGCTCTACGTCATCTCGGATAGGGTGACACCGGTTGGGCACTACTCCTCTAGGGACTTCTGTTGGCTTTAGTGGACCTGTTGTAATGTTCCTAACCCGACGATACCATGCCTCATAACGATGAGGTGCTAACTGTTCCTTTCCTTCATCCACCCAGGCGATAGTACACTTCCTAATGTACACAAACCCTCTACCATCAGGAAATTCATCAAAAGTGGAGGTCATCTCCTTGGGGTCTCCTAGGCGAACTGGTAGCATCTTCGTGGTCCGGGGTCTAAAAAAAAAAGATCCCACGACGGGGTGAGAATAAATCTCGGTAAATCAACCCTAACCCTAGACTAAGCCACTAGTACCTCCAAACTACTTCTCAAATCAAAGACGTCTCAAGACGTCAATAAAATCAGTATAGATATGATGCAAGTGCAGACATAGACATTGGCAATTTAAACAATCACAATAACCAGGCATTCGGTGGTTCGGAACCAAGCTCTACGATCTGGTATAGTAATCTTAGTTTTTTTTTTTATAACAAGATCCGCGTAATAACGCATCGGGCTATCTTGAGGTACTTGGCAAGACCAGCGTAATAACGCATCGGGTTTATATGTATATTTGCCGGGACCCGCGTAATAATGCATCAGGTCAAATCCCGCGTTTAACGCCTCGGGATAATATGGAATCTTTCGCCGCACGCCTAATGTCTCCAAATCTTTAAAGCAAACACGATTGCAGCCAATTCCAAATCATGCGTCGGGTAATTCATTTCATGAGGTCTCAATTGTCGTGAAGCATAAGCGACAACTCTCCCATGTTGCATTAACACGCATCCTAATCCCTTTAGTGAAGCATCGCTATAAATTTCATATCCTCCAGGCCCGGAAGGAATTGTCAACACCGGTGCGGTTGTCAATCTTCGCTTAAGCTCTTGGAAACTCCATTCGCACTCATTCTTCCATTCAAACCGCGTATCCTTCTTGGTCAACCTCGTTAAGGGAATGGCTATAGACGAGAACTTTTCCACAAATCGTCTATAATAACCTGCCAATCCCAGAAAACTGCGAACTTCAATGACTGTCGTAGGCCTCGGCCAATTCATGATCGCCGATTTTTGAGGGGTCTACTGAAATTCCTTCTCCCGATATCACGTGACCAAGAAATGCCACTTTGTTCAGCCAAAACTCGCATTTGCTAAACTTAGCGTAAAGCGAGTGTTCTCTCAAAGTCCGCAAGACAACTCTCAAGTGTTGTTTATGCTCTTCGTTACTCTTCGAATAAATCAAAATATCGTCAATAAAGACAATCACAAACTGGTCCAAATACTCCTTAAATACTCGATGCATTAAATCCATAAATGCAGCTGGGGCGTTGGTCAATCCGAACGGCATGACGGTAAATTCATAATGCCCATATCTCGTCCTAAACGCCGTTTTCGGGATATCTTCTTTCTTTATCCTCAATTGATGATAACTTGTCCTCGGGTCTATCTTAGAAAACATTGAGGCCCCTTGCAACCGATCGAACGGATCATCGATCCTCAGCAACGGGTATTTATCCTTGATCGTTACTTGATTCGGTTGCCTATAATCAATGCACAATCGCAATGACCCATCCTTTTTCTTCACGAATAACACCGGCGCTCCCCAAGGTGACGCGCTCGATCGAATAAATCTCTTATCTAACAATTCTTGCATCCGAACCTTAAGCTCCTTTAACTCGCACGGGGACATTCTATAAGGTGCCTTCGAAATTGGTTCCGTTCCGGGGGCTAACTCAATTATAAACTCAATTTCCCTCTCTGGTGGCAAACCCGGCAATTCTCGAGGAAATACATCGGGAAATTCGCGTATCACCGGTATACTCCCCAAGTTAGGTTCCCTGAACGTCGTATCCACTACTGCAGCCAAATACGCTTGGCACCCCTCATCTAACAACTTTGTCACCTCAAGTGACGAAATTAAAGGAATCGAGATTCCTCCTCGACTTCCTACGAACTCAAATCTAGGGCGATCATCCGGATAGAAACGGATTACCCTGCTACCACAATCAACTACCGCTTTTTGTCTACTCAGCCAATCCATTCCAATAATCACGTCAAAATCAAACATAGGCAGCATAACCAAATCTATCCTATCCTCGTTACCCCCAACGACTATGCTACGCTTCTCACAACCTAGCGAAACAATCACTTTATCCTTTAATGGGGTAGTAACATGCAACATCACATCCAATGGTTCCAATTTGACATTAGCCAAATCAAGCAAGCGAGTAGACACAAATGAATGCGATGCTCCAGGATCGAATAAAGCATAGGCGGGATGACCGCATAATTTAACCGTACACGTGACCACGCCGGGTGCGTTCTCCGCTTCACCTCGTGCCACTGCATAAACCCTTCCTTGAGCGGGTGGTCTATTCAAATTATCCTGCGGAGCAGCAGACTGCGGTCCCACTTGTGGTCGCCGACCTTGAGGTCTAGGTCCCAGAGCTTGGCTCGGACAATTCCTTATCTGATGGCCGAACCGGCCACACTTGAAACATGCACCTGTTCCGCTCGGGCAAGGTCCGTTCCCATGTCTTCTACAGCACAGGCGGCAAATCCAGTTCGATTGATGCGATGGTTTCCCAAGGTTCTTCTTAACGGGAGGAGCAAAGCCTCTATTGCTTAACATCGGCCTCTTGCCGAATTGACGATTATCTTTCGACGGAGAAAACCGTGATCCAGATGCGAGAGCTCTTTCTCTCACGTCCCTATCTATCATCCGGCTCCGTTCATATATCTCCTTATAAGTTCTCAGATTCAAAGCCACCATCTGATTGCGAAGTTCCGACCTCAATCCATCTCGAAACCTCCGTGCCTTCTCTTGCGGATCCTCAACCGATCTCGGTGCATACCTCGACAATCTGGCAAACTCAGCCTCATACTGATCCACTGTTAGTTGATTTTGGAGCAACCGCAAGAATTCTACTAACTTCCTCTCTCGCGCCGTCTTTGAGAAATACTTATCATTGAAGGTAGTCTTAAAAGCGGTCCAAGTCGGATCAACACCTTCCGGAAATACTCCGGCTTTGGTGGCATTCCACCGGTCATTAGCGGTACCTTCCAACTGGTAAACTGCTAGGAGTACTTTCTCCTCATCTGTGCACCCCAAGACTCCAAAAGCCTTTTCCAACTTTTCTATCCATCTCGGTGCCAACTCTGGGGTCTCGATACCGTCAAATTGAGTGGGCTTTAACTTTATAAATTGTTCCACTAGCTGACCCATCCGTCGATTGGTATTTCCACCTCCTTGAACATTGACGGCCTCATTATTCTGGCCATTATTCCCATCATTTATATTATTCCCCTCGTTCCCAGCATTTCCATCATTCACATTGGCCTGATTGGCAGCAGCCAAAGCGGCTTGGACAGCTTGAGCAATATCGACATTTCTATCTTGATTACGCCGATCCATCAAATTGCCAATCCTTTCCATGGCCCTAATGACCCCATCTACTCTAGGGTCTTCTATTACTTGCGGCCTCGAGCTGGATGGTCCCGATCCTCTCGGTCTACCTCGAGGGCGATTCATCTTGCTCAACTTATACTACTTGAATCACTGTAATTCCACCATGGAATTAAAACCTAAGTCACTACTCAAGTCCCGTGATTCTACGTTACATAGCAAGATAACAATTACACATATAGGCAACCAATCACTCAATAGCAATCAAGAGCACATCAATCAGGAGTTCACGTCATACCTCAAGTCCAGACGCATATGCAACTTAGTCTAATCGCAACCAGTCATTGATTCACAAAACAAGCCACGAAACAATGACACTCAATGCTAAGTACTGAGCTTGGTAACCTCTTACACACCCACAATGATGCCACTTCAATATGCCAATCACATGCGCCAACTCAATTGACATGCATTTCTCGCCTAACTCTAGCTAATCTCCTAAGGTCTTGCTACCCCCCAATCCAGAATTCATTCCTCCTTATTACTCCAATCCTCAATCACCTCGGATCGAGCTAACCTTGCTCTGATACCAAACAAACGGGGATGTCACGCCCGCGTACCCTAGTACTCACCACATCCCTTTAGCGACCGTCATACTCCAGGATCCGGACGATGATAAAACTCAAATTAGACGTATACGCGGAACTAAATAAATAACCCCGACAAACAAAAGGTACATCGAGGTACCCCACACATAATTAACATATGCATCAAAGTCTTACAGGAAGGTCGGTCAAAATACAACGAGACATCCACTTGGTCTCGTCAAAAGTCTCTAGCAAAAGACAACCGAGATCCCGGAGAAATAACACCACTACACTTGAACTATCGGTCTCATCTTCACCCTCGTCTTGGTCCGCTCGTGGTCGTAATCGGAAGAACCTGTCGGATCGTACCTCAATGGCATTCTCCTCCTCCTCCTCCTTCTTCGAGTCGAAATCTCAATCACTTCTATGTCCTCCTCAGCTTTATGAGTACTCTCCAGGATGTTCGTCGTCCCAACCATACTAATTTCCAGCTCTACGTCATCTCGGATAGGGTGACACCAGATTGGGCACTACTCCTCTAGGGACTTCCGTTGGCTTTAGTGGACTCGTTGTAATGTTCCTAACCCGACGATACCACGCCTCATAACGATGAGGTGCTAACTGTTCCTTTCCTTCATCCACCCGGACGGTAGTACACTTCCTAATGTACACAACCCCTCTACCATCAGGAAATTCATCAAAAGTGGAGGTCATCTCCTTGGGGTCTCCCGGGCGAACCGGTAGCATCTTCAGAGTGCGGGGTCTAAAAAAAAAGATCCCACGACGGGGTGAGAATAAATCTCGGTAAATCAACCCTAACCCTAGACTAAGCCACTAGTACCTCCAAACTACTTCTCAAATCAAAGACGTCTGAAAACGTCAATAAAATCGATATAGATATGATGCGAGTGCAGACATAGACATTGGCAATTTAAACAATCACAATAACCAGGCATTCGGTGGTTCGGAACCAAGCTCTACGTACTGGTATAGTAATCTTAGTTTTTTTTTTTTTATAACAAGATCCGCGTAATAACGCATCGGGCTATCTTGAGGTACTTGGCAAGACCCGCGTAATAACGCATCGGGTCAAATCCCGTGTTTAACGCCTCGGGATAATGTCAAAACCCCGCGTTATAACGCATCGGGGTACAAATAATCTCATAACCTGCGTCATAACGCCTCGGGTTACCATAGTCCATGACTTTGCAATCCAATCGATCAGACTCAAATTCAGTCAAAACCTTCCCATTGGCCAAGGGTTCACAAAGAAAAATTCTCATTTTGTAGACTTCATGATCGAGTATAGTTCAACTTAGCGAACATTTAATCTATCACACGAGAATACACACGGCCACATTACACTAGGCCCGGCACAAATTGCACCACTATGCAATCAAGTTAACAAGTATAATTCCCACCAATTTAAGCATAATTTATTCTCGTGTAATACAGATGATTAAATACCATATAATCATTCAATGCAATCGATCATGCATAACTTGCCTCATAATTCACCTAATTGGATCACACATTGGTCCATTAGTACCCTAATGTCTTAATAAAGGGTTAAGGGAAATTTACCTTTTTAATTGAGCTAGCCACAACCGTTCAGTCAAACGTCCAAGTCCAAATTCAATTCTGTCCAAAACAGGGCAGAGTATGATTTAGGTTCAATCGCGCCGTTTCGCCACAAAACTACCCCTAATCGTCAATCCACTGCATGTACTCCTCAATAACACATTCATATACATCGTAGCATGTCTAAACGAAAAATTGAAGCCAAGGCGACACCAATTCCAGCCTTGAACAGAATCGGACAGCACCCTCCCAGAACAGAGCAGAAACCGGTTCTGCTTATACCATTTGCAACAATCCTTAATTTCATCGTACACTCCAAATTAATGCGAAATCAACTTGCTAAAACCTTATTCTGTATGTCTCATGAGTTCACCGAAAATTTGAAGTCAAAATAAAACTTTGAAGATCTCCAATTCATCCAACTCTCTCAGACATGCAAACAGGCAGTTTCTGCTCCTCAAAAACCATCTCCATTCAGCCATGATTACTCATCAATACTCAACTAAATTTGAGATACTAACTCAGCCAAATCAAGTACTATATTTCTAGAACATCCCACAAAAATTTTGAAGCAAAATGAGTTCTTAAAACCGTTGTAAGCGAGCTCTTTCTCAAACCGGGTCAGATTCAATCCCGACTGGACCTTTGTCCATTCAATCAGACCTACAGGAAAATCTACTGGGCCAAATTTTGTTCATAATATGTCCCTAGAAAGATAAGACGATAAGCTTTCAAATGGAGGTGATCTCACCTTAAACCGACATCGGAAGAAGAAGTTATGGCCGAATTAGTAAAGGGAATCAGGGCTTGTCGGGCTGAGCAACTTTCTGTGGAAGTGCAGAAAATGAAAGAACAGCAAGGCAGGAACGTGAAGAGCAAGAGTGGCTGGTCAGCTGAAGTCAAAGAGTGTGTGAGAAGCTTGGTCTCCATTATTGGCTTGGTCCAAACAAATAATAGAGCACATGGGTCAAATGAAGTCCAAATATCTTGGTTAACTCTTATCCATAAATTTTCTCTAGAAGCTTTGACTTCCATTGACCCCTTTCTCATCCAATTTTCGGCAGCCAAGGGGAAAGAAAGACCAAAATTGGAATTCTTCATTTCCATTTTCCCTATTTCGAGAATCCATTTCCTAATTCATTTTCTTTCGAACGAAATTTCAGTTCATCTCAACTTGACGGGCGGCTTTTGCAGCGACCTTACACTTATTGACTCAATGATTTTCATCACTCTTAGGCTTACTCAAGTCATGACTATATTGGTTGACATGAAATTGCGAAATTTTATTACTAGCCCCTTAGGTCACGATCGTCAAGATCCAATTTAGGAAAATGTCGCAAATTATACATTGGTTAAGCTGAATCACCCGCGCTCCAATCGTGTAACGCTAGTAATGGATTCCATAATCATCCTTAGATCGACCTTTACTAGCTCTAAATATTCCCTCAGCAATCCTTATGGTCAAAATGTAAATTCTCATTCGAGTTTCCTAGGTCCACGTACATTGTCGTTCCTTAGCCTTTCCCTTTTTGGTCGGTATAATCGGGATTGATCGGATCCCAGAGAAAAAAAAACTGAAGTACATCGGTAGATAATCTTCATTCAATAGTCTCAAAATGGTACGAAATTCAGAATGTCACACCCGACCATTGATACGGGTAAGAGAAAACTGTCATCATCACACTTGACAAGGGTCCGGGTATTCTCGCAATTAGTATGACTAGACCAATCTATGAGGTCTTTTTGCAAGGACTGTAATTCAGGTTTGGTCAAAGGGTTTATCAAAGGGGACTCGTATGAGTCATTTTTGGCTTTGAAATGAAATGAGATTCTTGTCACTTGCATCGGTTTTACAAGTCCGGAACCTTGCAAAATGAAGTAAAAATGATCTTGCTCGCACTTCTTCGAGCGATATTTATAAGCAATTCAAATCCTACATTAACCCAAGTGCCCTAATCTGAATAGACTTTTAGTAACGATTGTAATGTAGGTTCAAGGTAGGCCTAGAAATGAAGGGCTTATTTGCAACAAAGGGTGCATAATGATGAGACTGGTGACCATCTCTTTGCTTAGAATGGTATTCTTGCAGACTCCCTAGGGAACATTTGAATTCGTCCAACCGAGGCACCCCTTCATTCTAGAGATTTTCCCGAGAGATTTTTCCTATTTTTTATTTTACAGAAAATGGCCCCTTTTTTTTTGGGCCGCATTTCTCATTTTTTCTTCTTCCCATTTTTTTGGGATTTTGGGATGCTCAAAATTTTGCCCACTGTTTTCTCTTTCTTTCTTTTTTTTTTAGTGGTAAGCCTTTTCTTACTCCCTTCTCTCCCCTCTCTTTTTGATTTGTTTTTTCAAGAGGAAGAAAGGGGTCTCATCTAGGTCCCGCATATTTTGATGGCAAATCTTTCGAGTTCGAGTTTGCGCTAAGGCATTTTGCTCATTTGCCAGATGATCCGAAATGATTCCTTGCTAGGATGATCACCAATTGGGTTACGAGAAATGAATCCGCCGCTCAAATTGGGTTTGCAAAGGGATAAATGTGTATGATGTAGAGAATGAAACGCTCTTCGTCGTGTCTAAGAAACTTGGACTAATACAGAATTCGCATGCAATAAATACACTCAAAGATTGATGCAAGTGAGAGTAAGAAAATTTTACTCATTCCTTGATCCGAGAATTGCCTCGGTGTGGGGTTATTCCTGATAGGGGCATGAAATAAAACGTCGTTCAAAAGAGTTAAGCAAAGGGCAACCTTTAATGTTTGGATGAAGGAAATGAATGCCTCGTATCATCTCGGTCGTCATACTTCTCGCGAGATAACCCTTTACCTTGTCAGTATAGAAACTCTCTCTTTTCACTCGGGGTTATGATATAGACGTGTATAGGAAATGGCTTGCCTTTCATCGTCCCGATATTCCTCATTCAAAATGATCGATTCAGTAGAACCAAAGAAATTTCTTGATCGAAAACCTCCTACATTGAAGATTGACAATGCAAACAGGAGCAATTCAAGTACAAGTATAATACATGTAAACTCATTAGATGAATTGTTACTTGATTAAAAAGTTGGAGCAAATCAAGCATAATATTTCTTTACAGCATTAGAATTGATAGGGTTGGTAAAAACACAGCCATCCATCTCAGTCAAAATCAAAGTGCCTCATGGGAGTACCTTCTTCACAACATGCGGGCCACCATAGTTTGGAGCGAACTTCCCTTCCGGAAGTAGAACAATGGGCAATAATTTTCTCAGGACAAGATCACCAACCTAGAAGTGTCGAGGCCAAACCTTTTTCTTGAAGGATTTAGCAACCCTTTGCTAATAGCACCGGCCGTGACATATGGCCCTAAGCCGCTTTTCATCGATCAAATTTAACTGGTCCATCCTCTGTTGGATCCAATCGGCCTCGATCGACTTGATTTGAGATAGGACCCACAGGGAAGGAATCTCCACTTCGATCGGTAACACTGCTTCCATCCCGTATACAAGAGAGTACGGGTTGCCCCGGTAGACGTTCGGATCGAAGTTCGATATGCCATGAGGGCAATCGGCAACCTCTCATGCCGGTCGTGATAATTCTCAACTACCTTAGCTAAGATCTTCTTAATGTTCTTGTTGGTTGCTTTCACCGCCTGTTTATCCGGGAGACGGTATGGAGAAGAGTTCGGATGCTTGATCTTGAATTCCTTGAATAGATCATCGACCTGCTTATTGTTTAGGTTTGAACCATTGTCGGTGATTATGGCTTCAGGTGAACCATATCGAGCGATAATGTCACGATGGATGAATTTTACGACATTTCGAGTCTGGATCGTTAGGTATGATGTAGCTTCAATCCATTTAGAAAAATAGTCAATGGCGACAAAAATAAATCGATGCCCGTTAGATGCTTTAGGATTAATAGGACCGATTACGTCAATGTCCCACATAGAAAATGGCCATGGTTCGGACAACCGATGCAGCTCTTTCGGAGGAACGCTAATCTTATTACCATGAATCTGGCATTTGTGACAGCTCCAGACATGTTGAATACAATTGCTTACTAAGATGAGTCGGTAATAGCTCAACCTCATGATCTTCTTGGCTAACATGTGTCTGTTCATGTGCGGACCACAAATTCCTTCATGCATCTCCATCATCGGGCGGATTGCTTTGGTGGAATCTATACACCTTAGAAGGACCGAATCAAACGACCGTTTGTATAAACTCTCTTCGCTCGAAAAAAATTTCGAGGCCATCTTCTTTATGTACGTTTGGTCAAACGCGGTACTTTTATTCAAAAACTCCCGCTTCTGAATGTAAGTCTTGATATCGTGGTACCATAGCTTGCCGTCGGGTTCATTAGTCATAGCCATACAATATGCTGGCTTCCTTAGTGCCTCAATCTTCAACGACTCAATCTAAAGTCTATTAGTGACTTGTAACATTGATGTCGGGGTAGCCAAAGCATCGGCAAACTGATTGTGAGTTCTAGGCAAATACTCGAACGAGATATCGTGAAACTCCTCCACTAATTCATCCAAATACTTGTGGTAGGGCAGCATTTTGGTATCCCGGGTTTCTCATTTTCCAACTGTTTGGAGGATAATCAATGCCGAATCTCCAAATACCTTGAGTCGGGTAACTCCCATTTCGATCGCGGCCTGCAAGCCGAGGATGCATGCCTCATATTCTGCTATGTTATTTGTGCAAGGGAATACCAATTTTGCTACCACAGGATAATGTCGACCACCTGGAGATATCGGGACCGCGCCCGTACACGATCCCGATAAATTGACAGCTCCGTCAAAATACATAGTCTAGATGTAATCCTCCACCGATATGATTCGATCCTCGGAATGATAGGCATCATTATCTCGCCCCGGATTTTTGGCTAGGATATCTGCTATTGCCCATCCCTTGATTGACTTTTGGGATAAATATTGAACATTAAACTCAGAGATGAGGATTTGCCATTTGGCAAGTCTACCAACCAAGGCGGGTTGATTCATTAAGTATTTGATAGGATTGCATTTTGTCACCGGAAGCATCCGATAGTGCAAGGTATATTGCCGAAGCCTATGCAATACCCGGACTAATGCTGCACATGTTTTCTCTACTTCGAAGTACTTCATTTTCAAAGCTGTGAATTTCTTGCTCAGATAATAAAAGGCTCATTCTTTTCCATCCTCCTGCCTCTCTTGGGCTAACATAGCGCCCAAAGACTCACTATGGATTGTGAGGTAGAGGATTAAAAGTTGCCCCGGTACTGGAGGAACAAGCACGGGTGGATTCATGAGATGTTGCTTGAGCTTTTCAAAAGCTTCTTCATATTTGCTATTCCATTCGATTAGCGCATTCTTCTTTAACAGCTTGAAGAACGGTTTAGCGAGTCTCGATAACCGAGAGATGAACCGAGCGATATAGTTTAGCCTACCCATCAAGCTTCGGACTTCTTTAATCGTCGTCGGCGGCTTAAGCTCACGGATAGCCTTGACTTTAGCTCGATTGACTTCAATATCTTTACTACTTACCACGAATCTGAGCAGCTTGCCCGAGCTAGTCCCAAAGACACACTTGGCGGGGTTGAGGCGTAACTTGAACTTTCGGGGTCCGTCGAACAATTTCTTTAGCGTTTCGACGTGTTCTTCTCCATGTCCTATCTTTGTATCATGTCACCGATATAAACCTCGATCTCATTATGCATCATGTCGTGGAAAAGGGCAACCATGGCCCGTTGGTAAGTGCCCCAGCGTTTTTGAGACCGAACGGCATCACCCGATAATGGAACATTCTTAATGGTATGGTGAAAGTGGTTTTCAACTTATCATTGACATTCATCGGGATCCGATTATATCCAGAGAAACCATCCATGAATGAAAATAATTCAAGCCCTGCAGTACTATCCACGAGTACGTCGATATGCGAGAGGGGAAAATCATTTTTAGGACTAGCCTTATTCAAGTCTCGATAATCAATACAAACCCAAATGCAACCATCTTTCTTCATGACAGGGACTATGTTAACGACCCAATCGGAATATTCTACAGTCTCAATGAATCCTATGTCGAGAAGCTTCATGACCTCATCTTTGATCTTTTGCACCAACTCTGGTCCGGCCCTCCTTGACTTTTGAACTACTAGCTTAGCCGGAGGATCAATCGACAAACATTGTTAGACAATGGAACGGTCAAGACCAGGCATATCTGCATAGGACCAGGCAAAAATATCCTAGTAATCCTTCAAAAGCTTGATCAGACACTCAGACATTTACGGGGAAAGGTTCGCCCCTATCTTAATCTTTTTAGGATTTTCTTCATCACCCAAGTTGATTGATATAGTCTCCTCGCCAGTTAGAGGTTTAAACATCTCGTGTTGCTCGAAGTCTTGACGTATTTCCTCGTAGTCAGGAGTGAACTCATCCAAGTAGTATATTCCGAAGTCCACTGGGTCTCCCTCTTCCCATTTACCCCTGAAACAAAAGTAGTAGAATTAGGAGGACAAATAGGGTTTAAACATTCGATGCATTTCTTTGCAAATCGAGCACCTTTAGCCGCATTTTTTTTTATTTTCGAAGACCCTTGGATGAGAACTCTTGACAGAGTCCAACCCTCGGTGCTTACCATAGATGACGGATTGTTCGATCATTGGTTATCGTCATTGGATTGGTTTGGGATACTCCAACAAGATTTCAAAGATTATAATAAAAATATTCTGTAATTTTATTGATATCAAATTAATGAATTACATCTTATTGAAAGGGAGTACGACATTGAATCAAAATCCGATGAGTGCAATGTGACCTAAAGAAAAGCAGGAAATATCCCACGTAGGGGAACATGAAAATAAATAAACAAGTGTTACTCTGAAACCAATCCCTCCAGCGGATCGTCCAACGTGGCATTGATGGATAGCCTCGGGAGTTCACGTGCTATATTAGGCTCCTCTTCAAATGTGTCATTAACCTCTGTGGTCTCTTCCAATACAACAAAGAATAGTCGATTATCAAACCAATCAGCAAGGTGGAGGTCCTCATCCTCTCTGTCTAGCATCATCGGATCAGCATCTTAGCATTACGGGAACACTACTCCCAGGTCATCTTCAAACTGGTTCAACTCATCGTAACCGCCGGTCACTTCAGGCAATCGGAAGGTCGTGTACAAGGGCGGCGGTAAAGGGTTGCATTCTTCCCGACTTCGACCCATTGTATATCGCTTGTCATGCCTGCGGTGGTTATACCCTCGATATCCCAAACCACCTGTGTGGGATTGCTCTTTAACCTTGATCGGGGCGCGGATCCCTTAGGCGTGCCGACCTAAACACATACCAGGCTCGAAACCATAACCGACCATTACTTTTGTCACCATAAGGGAAGCGGATAACACTTCCAGAATGGGTAAAGGGCTCTCCGGGGATGTATGGATGGTGTGTACTATCTCAAAAGCGTGGTAAGAATCTTCTTCATCATGAACCGGCTCGATGTAAGGGATAGTCGTTTCATTGAAAATCTGGTAATCTTCATCTCCGTGGATAATCACCAACTTCGCTTCGACTACGAACTTAATTTCTGATGAAGGCTCGATGGGACAGCCCCGGTGTTGTGAATCCAAGGACGGCCTAGGAGAAGGTTAAAGGCCAAAGGAACATCCAAGACCTGGAAGAGAACGTCGAACAAAGAAGGCCCGATCTGAATCTCCAAGTTGATTTGCCCAAGCACATCCTTCTTCACGCCATCGAATGACCGGACGGAAGTCTTGGCCGTCTACAACCTGCCCAAGTCGATTCCAAGACGATTCAATGTGGCTAATGGGAAAATATTCAGTGCCGACCCGTTCTCAATAAGTACCCGAGCCATGTGAGTTTGTTTGTGTTTGATTGTTATGTGCAAAACTTTGTTATGACCCCGCCCCTCGAGCGGAATCTCATCGTCGGCGAATGCGACTTGATCCTTTAGAAGGAACGTCCCTACAAAATTCTCTAATTTATCCTCCTTAATATTCTCGTGTACGTGAATTTGACCGAGTACATTCATTAAGCACTCCCAATGCTTCTCGGATGATTGCGGAAGTTCAAATAGGGATACTCGAGTCGGTGATTTTCGCAACCGGTCGACAATGTTATACTCACTCGCTTTGATTATGGCCAAGAATTCCTTGGCATCTTTCTCAGCGACTTGCTTAGTCGGTTGGTCATTGTTATAAGCATGCCCCGATCTTGTTATCGTGGCAAGATCATAGAACCAAGGAACCGCCTTGTCACCGACGCACGAAAAGGTCAGGGGCGAGGCAATGACGATTCGGAGTTCATCGTCCGCTGCATCTTCTAAGGCGGGCATGTCCGCCGACTTTGGGTCATTCTTGATCAAGTCACTCACATCAAGATCTTCTACCCGTGACACTCGAAAGGTCTCGAGTTGGGTTAAAATTGCAAGCTCTTGATCCCAATCAATGACAATCTAGTATATAGTAGCCACTGTCCCGGCTTGACTTGCCCAAACTATGAATCCGTTCTTCATGAGACCGGAAACCTTTTCCTTCAACTAATCGAGTGATATCGGTTCATCGACCGTACAATATCCCGCCTTAATTAGAGCAACGAGGACATCGGCTACTTCAACCTTAACAGCACCAACTTGTCTGATTCTTAGCCCGAATATAGCGTTAACTTTACCCGAATGATCCGGCAAAGGATTATTCTAGACATTCGGCTGTTTGTTACCCCGGAACGGGAATGCCTTAGAATCGAGTAGATCTTGGATTCGATGCTTCAATACGAAACAGCCATCGGTGTCATGTCCAAGCTCCCCATAATGGTAATCACATTTCTTGGATGGATCGTATCTCGGCGAGCTCGTGTTACCGGGTCATAGAGGCTCAAAAGTTAGTAAGCCTCTTTTACGTAGAGCCGCGAGTACCTGCGACGGGATTTCCGGTAGAGGGGTAAACCGCCGAGGGGACCGTAGATTCTCCCTTTGTCGTTGCGCCCCGAAATTAGCCTCGTGCTGATTAGGAATCAGTACGACCGGCATATGGGTCCTGGGTTTTTGGCCGTAGGTCATGTTGACCCGTGGGGCCCGCTCCTTGTCTTTCCTTACTGCAAACCTCTTGGTTATCATGGCGGTATCACCGTACCAACCTTTCTTCATGCTGTTCTCAACTTCTTCAACCATTGCGATGAGATGGCTGAATGACGTGGCAGCGGATCCCAAAACTCGAGCTCTCATAACTTGCGGCATGGTGGAAACGAACAATTTCATGAGCTCCCTCTCGGGAGGGACCGATTTCAACCGAGATGCCACGTTCCTCTACCTGGTGGCATACTGCTTGATCGTTTCCCCTTTCTTCATCTCAAGCAACTCAAGATCTTCTCTAGTGGTGACCATGTCCAAGTTAAAGCTAAAATGTTTGACGAAACCATTAGCTGCCTTCTCCCATTTATCCATCCGATAGATATCGTAGTCCATATACTATCTCATGGCAGCTTCCTTTAAACTAGCCTGGAAAGTTTGAACTATTAGGGGGCCGTTGGTCGCATACTTGTTCATTCTTGCCTAATACATCCGGACGTGCTGGACCGGGTTGGAAGTCTCATTATACTTCTCGAAATCAGGCATCTTAAACTTCTCCGGCACCGTGACGTTTGAAAAGACAGATAGGTCAATCTAGGGTATGTTGTGTGTTCCTTCCACCTCACGGATCCGATGCTCCATTTGGGCCAATAACTTGACTATTTCATCGGACGGTCCCATAGTCATAGGGCTGGCTTGGGAGATGAGAGCTGGTGATGGGGCACTCGAGCTAGCGCCAGTAATGACAACATCCTCTAGCGGTATGGTGTAACCAAGGACATGCTCAGAAGCCTTCTCGGGATTGCTTGCGAGAAGGGTCGGAGAAGCGACGTTCCGAGGTGTTGGACCCGGTCGGGTGCTTAGTAGAAGCAACAGTAGCAGCCATCATACGTTCCATCATCTGGCTCATCATACCCTCAAACCTCCGGTTCGTAGCCTCGAATTGCTCTCGTAGAGCTTCCCGGACCGCATTGTTGATTTCAGCCTTGTCCGCTATTTTCTTAGCCACCGATCGGGTGATGTGTGTAGGATCCATGATAAATTACCTACAAAGAAGGGTCATATGATGAGTATAATGCGTGAGAGACGTCGAGTCGATCCATGGCTATACTAGACTCATGAGCACTTGACTCGTGACCCTGACCTGCAGGTTCTAGCCTCGTCGGGTTTCGGGAAATTATTCATGATAAATCACCCAATAGTGAAAATGGTGTCAAAATTTACCAAATCATAGCCAAGAGGCTAATAAACAACTTTCGTGTTGGATGATTGAGCTACATCTGAGCGGATCAAATCAGTTTAATGTGTCTTTACGAAAAATTACGTTCAGAAAACTGTTTCGTCCACCTGCTGTTAAAAGAACGAAGGGCTCCCTTGAACTGAGAATTTAATTCCGAAATTTTGTAGGCTATTATTTGAGACATCGACCTACAACTTTCATGTTTGATGGCTTAACAGAGGAAGCCGTTTATTGAGGGTAAATCGTGAAATGGTTATGGAGTCTGAAAATGTGTGAAATTTCGGCCTGCTCCATCCCGACCATTAATTCGATATTAAATAGGAAATGGATCGGATCGCCATAAAATTTTCCGACGTGATAGACCAGAATCCTGTGAACATCTTTCATTTGAGACTTGGAGACTGAATCCATCTTGAAATAGGCATAAAAATTCGAAAACCTCCCACAGGTTAGACTAAAACAGAACCGAATAACTGGACAAAAGCATGATCAAACCCAAAATCTGACAAAAATTCATAATATGAGACCTATGAAAGCAAGAAATAACATAATAACACGACTCGACAAAAGCCTATCACTTCGAGGGCTCGGCTCCATTCTTCGATCGCTTTGGTTGGGAACCAGCTTGAGCCTTCAGACGCTTGATTGTCTTCTGTGCCACGGCGATCTCTTCATGGGCCTCGGCCAACGAACACATCAGCTCATTGTTTGTGTAACCGGTTGGAGTAACATCGGGAAGCTTCGGACGCCAATCTTCGGGAATGGAATGTTGCAACCGATATTCTCTGGTGGATCGATAAGCTTCTTCAGTGGGCTCTAAAGGCTTTCTCGAAAAACTAAGCTTTATTGGTTGACTCGCGGCCCACAGATAACGGGTGGTGACAACTATCTGCTCATGATCCATCGTTAAGTCTTCAAGGTTCAGTTGGGTTTAGACGGACAGTAAAGGCGAAGGTATCTTTTAAACGCATCCGAACCGGCGAACAACTCGGGGTGGATAATACTTGGCTATCCCCGTAAAGCCCAGGAGGGGGACCGGCCCGACGGGACTAAAGGCAAGACGAGCCTCCTTACATTGGAACCAGCTAGCATGCCATTGGAGAGACTTAGCAGACGGAGTCCTCACAAGTTTTATCCATTCAGAAAAATGATAGTGAGGGGTATTAGATTGCTTTTCTTTGTAAATAACCAACGGAGGTGCGAAATTTCTCAAGACATCGGTTGACACAAGCTCCTTACATTCCTTAATATGCGACAGAAACCATACTTGCAAAAGCTCAGCGGGGGCCCTAAGGACTTTAGACTTGCCCCATCTAAAATTATTCAGAGAAATGACGGTTTCAGCCAAGATGGTATTCACAAAATTCCTTTCCTCACAAACCTGTTGGACAAAGTGTGCTAGACGAGGAATGACAGAATTTTTATAATGAGGAAAAATGAGCAAACCAAAGAAAGCCAAGTAAAAGATCTTGCCCTTTTGCAGTGATCGGGCTTTGTTAAAACAGTCTGTGAGGAAAGTCAAAGAGCAGTATCCATAATTTGATTTTAAAATTCTTTGCACGACAGATAGATCGACCATTAAAAATTCAGCTAGAACCTATGAAGCATCCGCTTTTAGGTATGGGCTAATGAGTTCGGCGTTGAGAGACTTATCAATGAGCACGCTATACTCTTCCAATGTAGGGTTGAGCTCATGATTATCGAGCAAGAAAGTGGCCGTCCGAGGGACCCAACAGTGAGCAAGGGCCTAGATCATACCGATGCGAACATGAATATCAAGAAGATGAATGAGCTTCCGCAATCGACTCTCCACGTAATAGCGTGTAACCTCATCAAGTTGTGGGAGCTAGTCAACCAAATCCTTCTTCGCCACCGTGACAATACGAATATTGTCGTGCCCCATTAAGTGATAGACTAACAAGACGACATACATAATAAGACAAGATACCTAATAGCCATGGACCGACTCATAAAAAACGCATAGACGAAAAGATGCTCATGATATCAAAGTCAAACAAGGTGGTATGTGCATACTTTATTAGCCGGATTTTTAGAGCCTTCAAAAGTGAGCCTGACTTAACGATTTAAGCCGTGTTTTCGCCCTTTTAAGCTTAGGGAATGTTAAGAAAAGCCCCTCGTGCTCGCAGATTTAGCCCCGAACGGGGAATCTTAACACGATCGGGGTCAAGGGTAAAAACATCCATTCCTCCATCCCGAGGCCAGGCAGATTCTTACCCCGACACCATCCTAGGTTCGTCTAACATTTTAAGGTCAAATGCAATATCATGAATCATGCATAACAAATATAATCCATCAGATCAAACATGTTATGAAGAGCATAAAAAATAATGACAAAAAATAACTAAAAACAACTAAAAAATACAAAGAAATGCACGGAAACTCATCAAGACGATCCCGAATCACTAAAATCCATCGTACCTCATCGCCAATGGGGATGACTTATGTTCAAAACATCGTTTCCGTGTGGCTCACAAAATTTAAGATTATTCTGAGCTCGCCAATTGCTAATCTAGTGTCGAGTGGCAAAACCGAACGGAGGGCAAAATGGCCCAAAAAAATTGATCGAATCATTACAAATGATCACAAACGACCAACTAAGACATATATCATGAAATCCACGGCTTAAATCTACAAATTTTTAAATTCGTCCGAAAATTAATTAATGGTGAATTAATAAATTCCGAAAATTGAAGATTAATTTCCGATCATTGATTTGCAAGTTCAGTTCACCAATTAAATTTTCGAGCAAATTCATAAAGTCCCGATTGGAGTCGCCAAGCTGTCGCAACCTAAAAATTTATTTAGGTTAATGGATTATTAGGTTAACTAGATGAATTAACTAACCCGATACAGACTCTCCCAAGCCCTACCAATTCGCAACTTAGGTTTGATTTTTAGTTTAGGAGCCGCCACTAATCTTTTTTTGTAAGTAGATTAGATACCTAAATAAAGTACGGGAGAATACTTTATTTTCCGCTAATCAAAAATTTAGGGTTCGGGGACTTGATTATGTTAATTTTTAATTAACACCCTTTCGGTACCAAATTTCATGAAAATGCCTTTTCCCGATTGATGATTTGTGATTTTGATTTCCTTTTTTTTAAAATTTTCGGATTTTTTATTTTTTTTATTTTGCCAATTTTTGAATTGAAATAGATGAATTTGAACAAAATTAAACAAAAATGCCTATAATATACCTTTAAATCCGATTTTTCGATAAATCTTCTCATTCCCGAAGATCCGGGCCATAGCGAAATTTTATCCGCTACATCCTCGAAGATTCGAGCCGGTATGCGAATAAATATATAGAAATACAACGTCCCTTCTTGCCAAAAAGCAGAATACGAAATTTCTATATTTAAATCACCATGCCATCCCATAAGATCATGGGCGTGGCGTGTGATTCAATTTTCCGATGGGACTAAGTACCGGGGAGCATACATTATAGGCAATTTTATTTAAATATGTGCAAATATTTATTGAATTTTCGAAAATCCTTAGGGGATTCCGAAATTTTCAAGGAGATAAGCTCCTATCCACAAAGGACTTCATATCTTTTAATGTAGGAAAGATTATCTCTTGAGATTTGAGTGGAATTTTCAGATAATTTCCTAGATTTTTAAAGATATGTTTGAAATTTTCAATCGGAATGCGATCTTATCCAAAATATTCAAATCTCCGAAAAAATTCAAATCCAACAATTTCGCGACCTAAAATTTAGGCTAACTGATTATCGGGTCAATTAAACCAACTAACCTAATTCGAACCCTCCCAAGTCCTACCGAATCGCAACTTAGGTTTATTCATGAAAAAATATTCAATTGGAGCTGCCACTAATCATTTACGGAAGGTTGATTAGAAACCTTAATAAAATAGAGGGAAAACTATTTTATTTCTGCGCACCAGAGAAAAATGGGTTCGGGGACTTGGTTACATTAATTGGACAAATTAATGCCCTTTCGGTACCAATTTCGTGAAAAATCCTTTTTTGATTGACCAATGTGATTTGAATGATTTTGATTTTCATGAAAAATGCAATATGAGACCATATATTATGCGCCCAGAGGATGATTTTTGGTATTTTCGTTAATAAAAGAAAACATTCAAAAGCAATAAAAAAATCTGAACAAAATTAAACAAAAATGCCCATAATATACCTTTTAATTTTTGATTTTTTTGAAAATCCTCTCATTCCCAAAGATCTGGGCTAGAGCGAGATTTTATCCGTTACATCCTCGAGGATTCGAGCCAAGATGCGGTTATGTGTACAGAAAAACAACATCCCTTTCACCAAAGGGCGTAACACGAATTTCTATACTAAACCACCATCCCATTCCACGAGATCGTGGCTAAAGAGTGTGATTTATTTTTCCGACGGGTCTAGGCACATAGGGGAGCATATATTATGGGCATGTTTGTTTAAAATTGTGCAAATTTTATAACAACCAAAACAAACAAGCACGACAAAAATAAAATAAAAATGAGTCAATTTATTTTGGATTTTCGAAAATACAAGAGGGGTGACCAAAAATATGAGATTGGGGATCCACCTTTCCTCATCCAAAAATTCAATCCAATTTTAATTTGAGAAATTATCTTTAAGGATCGGAAAATTTATTTTCAGATAATTCTCAAAAAATGGGATAATTATCCGATCGAATGCAAATATTATCTCTAATCAAATGCTTTCAGAAAATTTACTAGAGATAAGATCAAATAATCATTCCAACCGATTCACATGTTAAAGATAATCATCGGAATCAAAAGTCTATCCACAACGACCAAATAACATCCAATTAGACACAAAACGTATCCATGACATGAGCACCCATAAAAGATAAGGCAATATAACCAATAAAATAAATGTGAGATAACTATCCGAAGAAAATGATTATTCACAAGTTAAAAGTTATCCAGTTCGAAAATTCCCGGAGATTAGATAAAGTTTATTCACATGATCGTTATCCAATTCACATGAGATAAGATTGAACAACCAACGGGATAATATCAACTCAACCAATTGAGGTAAAAATCAAAACAATGTTCATCCATCTATATGCAATTCGGTGGTACCGAAAGTCAATTCCTTTTCCAATTCAATCTTGATTTTAAAAAAAAATGCCAAATGATTTGTTACCTTAAGAAAGGATACTTCCCAATCAAAATAAATCAATTCTCAAGGGTGCATGTGAGATTCGGCCAATTCATGGACAAACTGAATTTCTTAGAAAAAATCAGAATTTTGTGCAACTAAAGTGTGATCTTCGGTTTAGCCATTTTTGATAGGAAAAGGTTTGAACTCTTTAGTTTTAATTGCAAAACCAGTGTGTCCAAAGAGATCTAAGGACAACAATGCAAGTTACCAAATTAACAAGCATAGATTAACAATCAAAAGTTGAGAATTTTTACCTTTTCCAAACTAAAAATTCTGCACGCGCGCAAGCTGGAATTTTCGTCCAAAATTGCACCTTTTCGAATTTGATTCGCTAGTGACCTATCCCAAACGATCTAGCACACGTAATCACAATGTTAGACCTTCAAATATAGTTAAAACAGGGACCGATTACCGATGAAACGAGGCTGAACAGTGGCACGAAGTATGCTGGACAGCAAAGAATCTCAGCAGGATTGAAGTGCTTGGTGGCTGCGGCTCAACTTCGGTGGGCTGAGCTCGTCTGCGGCGGATTGAGGATGCCTAAGGGGTGATGCGCGGTGGTGGACGAAGATGCTGGGACGTTGGTACGGTGGTGATGCAGCTGATTTCGTGGCGACGAATTTGTATGAACGACTGCCTTCGGTGATGCAAACGGGGACTGTGGAGGGCTTGCTCTTCTTTTGGCTTTATCTGCACATGAACTTCACGCCAATGGAATTGCCATGGAGAAGATCAACCGAGCTATGGATCCCTTTCCCTTCTCTGTTGCTTTTACTCAATTTGCCGACTCCCTCTCTTTCTTGTTCTCTCTTTTCCTTGAAGGTCAGCATGTGTCGTCCTCTTGTGAAGCTCCCAATGGCCGTGTATTGGATGAATTGCCCCCCTAACCCTAAGGTATAATGAGGTATTTATAGACTAAAGGGTTGCATAATCCTAGTTCAAGTAGGATTCTTTAATGACCATCGGATTAAAAATTCTGATCTTTAAGAGTCCGATCTCATTAAAACTCCTCAATAATTTCCCCCACAAGAGGAATTATCATAGGCTAGCTCAATTTCCCACTCTTGCGGGCTTAACTATACAATCTCAGGCTCAAATTGGGCTTTAATTAATTAAATGAATAATTAATTATGAGCCTTTAACATTTAAATGAGCATAAATGGGCTGAATTAAATCAGAAAATAGGTTCAAGCCCTCTTATAATTTTCGACAATCTCTCCATGCTTAGCCGAATTTTTCATGTGATGCCTAGTTCGTCTACTTGTCAATTTAAGCTCAATTACTTTCTCTGGCCTGAATACAATGATACGCACAACCGACGAAAAGTAAATATGCAATGCATGAGAAATTATTTCGGCGAGAATTATGACTAATTCTCATTTTATGCTTAAATAAATGATTTACTAAAAATCAAAATTTAGGTGTCAACAAACCATTTGAAGATTATCCATAAGATACGCCGAATATTTTTTCCCTAAAAAATCCGAAAATATGCTCAAGATATGCATAATCATCCCCAAGCCAAAAGATATGTGGAAAGTTCAAATTTGATATGCAAAGATCAATCATTATCCATGAACGACCCACCAAATCTCAATTGAATATCACTAACTTATCTTGCCAAAATTCGCTTTTATCTAATCAATTTTAGATTATACAAGATAATCCAAATTCAATCAAGACAAACAAGACGAAGTGAAATTCAACCAAATCATGTTCATATTTTCGGATCTAGCGATATCACGAGTAAAAATCCGAATTTTTCGTGCATTCTTTCAATTCGACAACTTCTTGTAACTCGGACCAATATCGATCATTGAAATTTAGCAAAAAAAATAAGGTACAAAGGCAAGGAATCAATCACATAGATAACAAATTCTATGATACGACGGAGAATTCTTTGTTACCTAATTCAAAGCTTGAACCGAACAATATTGGTGAGCAAATCTCTCAAAGACTTATCAGCTAAGGAGTATCGCATACGCCTAGGAGCTCCAAGCAGATTTTTCGGACTGAACAGCCGGGGACTTTCTAAGAGCCCAGAAAAAAAAGCTGATCTCCCTCACCCCTTGTTATTTCACGTGAGTTCTCAAGTGTGAGAGTAGAAAAATTTCGGACCCCTTAACCCTAGGCATAAAGATGTATTTATAGAGAAAAGTTGGGCTTTGAGTTGTAGGGTTTATTTAAACCGTTAGATCAAAAGCTCCAATTAGATGTCGATTGTTAGATCGAAAATTTTGATCTTGAGCACTCCTACTAGACTTAGACTCTCACAATTTTCGGCCAAATGAGTGAGGAAGACAAAATGGGCTACTTTTCAATATTTTATGGGCTCGTTTTGTGATTCCGGACTCACTTGGACCTTAACTAATAAAATGGGTAATTAATTAAGGTTTTTTTGCAATTTTAAGAGCTCAAACGGGCTGTTTTGAGTCCAAAATTATAGTAAAAAATTCTGCACCCTCTCCAGTGACTTTTGAGTCGATTTTAACTTGGTTGTCCATTGGAATCATCCTCAATTAACTCATCTCCGGCTCTAGCTAACATGACGTACACTTGACCGACGAAAATTCAATATGCAATGCCCGAACATTTATTTTTTGTGAGAATTATGAATGACTCTCATTTTATGCTTATATGAATGATTTTCTAAAATCAAATTTTAGGTGTCAATAGTAAGTGAAGTCGCCAATCTTTACCTAACTGTTTTATCTTTATTTATTTTATTTTTTTTAAGCTAAATCCTCTTTCCTCCATCACGGGTAAACTTCGAACTCCATTGACGCAACTTTCAGCATCACCACTGCTCATCTACCATCCGACACTAGTGTGCTCTGACGGATGTAAGGTCGCCCCCAACCAACAATGAACCATAGAAGTTCGTCTTCCTCAAATAGTCCCTAGCGAACCGATGGCGATGGAGACCCATGAGCGGAAGCATCGAATTACCACCGCCGATTGAAGCCAAGGAAACCGATGATTTAACTTCGGGTGAACAGTTTGGGGCTTCATGCAGATTGCTCTAAATTAGGTAACGGCCAAGCACGTCCGAATTGGACTAAGTTGGTGGAATACTTGAGCTAGATTTTGAGTTCGATTCCTATGGTGCTAAAATTGCGAACTTGATGAATGTGTGGTTGAATTTGTTCGAGCCACGTTGAAATTGATTTAGGCTGTGATTTCGTTGGTAATCGTGGTTACACGCTGCAAAATTAGCAGCAATCTGCTGGAGGTATATCTTTTCTGTCTTTCTTTTCATAGATGGTAAGTAAATGGTTTGGCTCGGTTCCCTTTTCGGGCAAAATGCTAACCCAATCTGGGTGCTATAGGTTGGGAACTCCAACGGACAATTAGGCACACTGAAGAGAGAGATTTGGGTTCTTTTTGTTGGGTAGTTTTTGATCTTTTTCATTGTTGACACTCGATTTTTAATCAATTTTCTTTTGGTTTTATTTTCTAAAAATTCCTAAAAATTCACAAAAAATAAAAAAAAATAAAAAAATTGACATTGGAAGCCTTGGCTAAGCATAAGGAACCAATTTTGAACAAAAAATAATTTTTCATATTTTTCGTATTTTTTAATATTTTTTAAAAATAGAAAAATATTTGAAAATTCATGAAAAATACTTTTCGAGGTCACAAAAATACAGAAAAATGTTCAATATTTTTCTTTTAATATTCTATTCATATTGACCTCAAGAAAAATCAAAAATCGAGTTCAATTTGAGGTGTTTCTTCATAGTGCCTAAGGTTGAATTTGCATAAAAAATACCAATTGAGTCTTTTTATTTGCAATTTTTGCACGTTTGTTGTCTAGACATTCAATTACAGTCCCTTTGAACTTCAATTTGATCAATTACACCCTCAATTGCGTGAATTGCACGAATTGCACAAAATCCCCAAAATATTTGCAATTTAGTCCCTCAATTTGCCAATTTTTGAAATTACTTTTAATTGAGGGACTATCATGGTGAAATTGGACTGTCCCCCTATGTTTTGACACATTCTGAATCGATTGGCATGGGTTTCATAGTCTAATTTGGTCAAATTGACATCCAATTGAACTTTTCCCCAAATTGGCAAATTTGAAAATTTTGGGGCTTTTGTGCAAATTGATAAGAAATTTTGGGCAAAATCACTTTTTTAGATGATATTCAGGTCCCCAAGTCCAATTTTGAAGTTTAATTGTAAAAATTCCCCATCAATTTTGTTTAATTTCGAAAATTAAGGGAAATACACTATCTGAACCGGTTCAGACCGGTCCGCGACCAGCCGGGTCGAACCGGGCCGAACCGGGCCCGAGCAGAAAGGCATCGTCTTCCCCAACTCAGCGGCGCGATTTGCAGGTTTGAATGACGAGATTCAATGGCCAAATTGGAGGCCAATTCGCGTATAATTGAATCAATTTTCCTAGGGCTTTTGTGCACGAGTTCAATACGCGTCGATTGCCACCGGCGGCACGGCCAATGGCCGCTGGAGATAGTCGCAATCGCCGGTCAAAGTCACGACTACACGTAAAAGTCAACCTTTGTAAAAACGCGTGCAATTGACACTCGCTTGGACTCAACGGACATCTATTGGACTTGGACGGAATCCTAATGATTCCGTCACCGTCCGGCGAGCCAAAACTCACGTGTTGACACATGAGGATAGCTCGGCCAAGCTCGCCCGTGCGCGCGCCTATTTTCAAATCGAGTATAAATAGTCAAGAAGCTTCGCAAATTAAGAGGAGAGGCTCATTCCGTTCACAAGGTACTCAGAGAGAGAGAGAGAGAGAGAGAGAGAGAAAACGAGGGAGAGCTCGTCTTCTCGCCCGTGCGATCGAAGACTTGAGCTTGATCGTGAGTTCTCGGTGAGGCCAATCCAGAGCGAATCAAGACCTGAAATCACGTCCAAAAGCTTCGTCTAGGCTCCAGGATTCGATCGCGTCAGCTCAATCAACCCGCGAGCTCCTAAAACGGTAAGTCGATCTCTCGATCTCGGCTCGGTACGTTCATGGCATCTCACTGTTTTGGACATAATCATTGCAATTATTGTGTGTGTTTTGACTCTTGAACGTTATTGATCATCTTCGCATGGTTGTTTTGCTTTGATTTCGTGCAAAAATCTTCAATCGAGCCCGTAAAACTTGACCACCATAGCTCAAACCGTCGAAGCCCGCCTAGGTAATTCTAGGTCACGCGAGCTCGATCTGAGCTCGAGGTAAGCCTCTGGAACTTCTATTTGAGTGCTTTTGTGAAGGAATTGGATTATCGTGCTCTGGATTGTGTGTTTGAACTAAGCAATGCCGAGACCGTATAAGCTTGATTCCCGTTGATTCTCAGCATAAAATGTCTTGATTTTTGAGTATGTTGGTCCCAAGGCTCAAACGAGTAGATCGGAGTTGGTTTGAGGTCGTTCCGGCGAGATCTCACCGTTGAATCTCGCCGGAGAGCTCTCGACCGTCCATTAGGTGTCGTCGAGAGGTAGGAGATGACGCAGACATGGCGATCAGCGGGTCAAATTCGCCGACGTGTCGCGTCCCGTTTGGTCCATGGTGTCGCTGACTCGGCTCGGCCGTTGGCGCGAGCGGGCCGAGTCGCCTTAGATCCGACGGGCAAGATATTTTGGTGAGTTTAATTACGGGCCTTCGGATCTGATTTTTATATTCTCGGAAATTTGATATATTAGATAGAAATTAGAAAATAGTAAAACGGTGCCGTTTTAGCTAATGCATGCGACGTCGTTTTTGGCTTCAGAAGGAATGAACGGTCAGGATTAGATCATAGGTTCAATCGTGACCGTCCGAGTGTTTAATTCACACGGTGTCGTTTTGGCAAGAATAGAACGAACGGCTGAGATTAGATCTAGGTTAGATCTCGACCATTCATTCAAGAAGGCTATGCGGCGTCATTTCATATTCGAGCGAATAGACGGCTCGGATCAAATTTAGATTAGATCGTGACCGTCCGTCCTTTAATAACCGGAGGCGACGTCGTTTTTGTGTAGAAGACCGAGACGTCGCCGTTTCTGTCCGAGGGCGAATCGACGGCCGAGATTGAATCTTGAATTGATCTCGGCCGTCCATTATTTTGTATATATATTTGAATATTAGAAAATAATTTCGAAAAAATCAAAAATAAATAGGATAAATACATATACGGCACCGTATAGGGTTTCAATGAGTCCGAGTCGGTCTGGACCGGGTTGACCGGTTTGACCCGGTCTAGAATATTAATAAAAAATAAGTAAAAATTTCCAAAAATTCCAAAAAAAAAATGTAAAAATACTTGGAAAATTCGCAAAAATTCCCAGATTTTTCCAAAAAATTTCTAAAAATTTCTAGATCGATTCAGGACTCACAAAGTCTGGATCGAAAACTTTTGAGACTTCGAGGGTCGATTTATATCGATCCGAAAATTTTCTAATTTTTTTTAGAAAATAAATAAAAAATCCCAAAAAATAGGAAAAAATTAGAAAAATTCTGAAAAATCACAAAAAAATAGGAAATGGCAACATTCAACTGGCCAAACCGAAATTTTGTGATTTTCAGGTCCCGAACCCCGAAAATGACCATTCTACCCCTCTGGGCCTTTCGCCCCAAATTCTCCCGAACCATCCCCGGAACCCAAATTCGATGTTTATGCGGGCCGATAGGGCCATTTTAGACATATCGAGCCTTGATTGATTGATTTGATTGTTTGCGATTATATTGATTGCGCTTTTAATTTTTTGACTGTGATTGATAGGAATAGTAGAAAACTCCCATCCGCATGAATACCTAGAACCGTGAGGGGCCGCCTCACCCAAAAATCCGTCTGCATGAATTCATAGGTTAGAAAATCACTCGACATCGGTAACCGAAAGGGCGTCGATGAAAATCTCGGCGTAACCAAGTCCCCGGACCAAAAAATCTACGGTTTTCGCGGAACCGAACGGTTTCTCCCGACAGCTCGGTAAGGTTTTCCGATCGTACCTTCCAATAAATCGATCGGTGGTGACTCAAATTGGATGTACACATCGCACATGCCACCCGACTACACTAAGGTCGATTTCGATAAAATTTTATCCGACATCGCGATTCGAGTAATGGGTCTTGGGAGAGATCCGCGATCCCGAAAGATCCCGCCGACAACATGGGTTGTATTATATAAAAAGGGATCGGCTCGTTAACCCTATTCATCCCCGAGAACCGAATTTTTCCGGGAAGAGGGTCGCGACACTCATCTCAAAAACTAATTCAATATAAAGTGACTATTTTTCCCATGTGATTGTTGGGTCCAAACTTATTACGTAGCCTTCGACCTCTTATCCCAAAATTTAGCTCAAAGATTGAGATTTTTTCTTACACTTATAAATTGACCATCGGCCTCTTCCACAACCGATGTGAGATAAACCCAACACTCTTTAGGTGTTTAGGAAATGTGGATGTGTAGTGTATTCAACTAATATAGGAAAGGTTCCTTGATAGTCGAGTCCTTTTACCACTTGTTGACTTTGGCAACTAGGGAGAAATGAAAAACAAATTCACTTGGAGCATGAGAGATATATGGACCTTGGTAAGAGTGTGATCTTCAATGGGTAGGTCGGTCCATTTTAGATATGTTACTTTACTTTCCAATTAAAATTGTCAATATTCTAGTCCAGATTGGCAAATGGTTTCACAGTGTGCTTTACATATTTATAATGTACTTTGATTGAAAGGTTGTGTGTTGTTGAGGATGGAAGCGTTATCGTGGCGGGAAGAAACTGGACTAATGAGCCACGAAATGTATGTTGATCATCGTTTCTCTACCCCCTTCTATAAATTTTGATCGATACTACGTTGTTGGTGTCCCGAATATGCCCTCAAACGATCCAGTCCTAGATCATTGTTGACAATTTCATGTTTTTCCCTTCATTATTTCTTAAATAGATCATATAATAATATATCCGAACAATTTTGTTAACAGTGGAATTTTCCATGCATTATTAGGCTGTAAATGGTTTTTCTCCCATTATTCTTCCATAAGATATGGCAAGCTAACACAAACAAAAATTCTTGCTTTATTATGCACAATATGTGGCATTTTTCATTTACCATTGTGCTCTGTCTGGAACCATATTATGGTTTTTATATGCCATTGTGAAGCTACTAACGTTGTTTTCTTAGGCTATTGTTGGCTAAACTTTGGTATTCTTACTGGGTTTAAAAACGGATTGTGACCATTGTATTGCCTTTTAAGATGTTAGGACCAACTCCATGGGCACATTTCTTCATGCAAAGGCCACATGTACACAAATAGTTTAAGTTTGGTTTCAGGTAGAGATCATCTGCCATCTAATAGTGTGACAACCTGTAATCCGGCTCGTTTTGAAGCTTTGAATAAATGAAAGGTCTCATTGATGTATTTCAGTCGAATCTCACACGGAATTGATCCCTCTCGAGCGTACTAACCAAATGGGAATTGCTAGCTAGAAAAATCAAGTACATGGACCTAAGAACTTGATCCTGGATTGACTATTTGGCCATAAAAATTGTCGAGGGAATATTTTGGACCAATATAGGCCGATTTTAGAATGATTAAGGAATGATTTGGATAATACCCTATGCTTGGATCAAGGGTGATTCCGTTTGATCTCGTATGGGTTCCAAACATCCCTAAATTATTTTCTAACGATCATGTCTATCGGGACTAGTGATTGACCCTCACAATTGAATGACAACCAAAGTCGCCATGACTCGAGAAATTCTTAAATGTGATATTAATCACGGGTCAATACGCATAACTCCTAAAAGCCGCCCGTTAATTTGAGATACGCTGAAATTTCTACCGATCGAGATTGATCGCGAATCGAGCTTCATAATTTGACGTCAGACCTTCAAGGGTTTCAATAATTAAATTTTGGACGTTTCCTTATCCAGTGTATGAATTCTTCGCGGTTCGGCTTAAAGGGTTCAGGAAAAATAAAAATTTGGACTGGAAATGAGAAAAGACCCATTTACCCTTGAAGAATATCCAATTTTTCAATTGGACCGAAGGGTATTTTGGTCATTTTTCCCCTTGGCCGAGATTGACTAGTCAACATAGAGGAAAATTTCATTTTTTTGCCCTTTTTGACTTTAAAGACGCCAAAATATCTACCCTTGAATTATCCTACCCTTTTATTAATAAAATTTTTAGTCTTCTTCTTGCTCAAAAAATTTCAAGAACCCTTTCTCTCTCTAGCTCACTCCCTCTCTTGGCCGAACTCCCCCTTGCTCACTCTCTCCCTCATCGAAAATTCTTCAAACAACCGCCGGTGTCGCCTTGAACCGCCGGAGCTTGACTACCGCCGTTTGCTAGTTAGAGTCGCGAGATTTTTGTGGGTTAAAGGCGGTCAAGAGGAATTGCCGGAGCCGCCGGATTGGGGTGAAAATTTTTCTCGGCTTCTCACCGGAAAACTTGCAAAAATTGTTGTAAGTTGGTCCCTAACCTTATATTACGTACCTAGGGTGCTAATGGACTTGAGATTTGGTAGATTTGGTTGAAAAAGTGGTTATTTTTTTCCACTTTTATGCCTTGGCCAAGAATGAAGATTTGAGGAGAGAGAAACCATGTTCTTGAAGTGAATAGTGAAGTCAAGAGGATTTGTGTGGTCAAAGTTGGACCATGGTTACTTTATGCCTAACTCTAGTTACTTTATGCTATTATTTAATCATGGTTAGGTTAGTTATTGACTCTAGTTAATTTTTGAACCATGGTTAGATTATATCTTAACTATAGTTACTTTTATGTGACAATATATTGTTATGCCATAGTGTTAATTAAATATGGTATTATTATAGTTTAGTACTATAATCGTGAAATAATTACACGTTAGAAAATTTAAATTGTTCGGCCCCGATAAATTCCCACGTTTGTATAATTTTAATCGTACATTATTTATTTATTGTTACGTTAGCATAATATGGTCGTATGGCGTAGATTGAATTCTGTGGTAGCATAAATTGATCGGGTGATCTGGATTAATCTATGGATTAACATGAATTATTCAGGTGGTCCCGATTTATTAATTCTCTAACATGAGCGAATTACGTGACTCCGATCCATTCTCAAAAAATATGAGGGTCGTATTCAATCAAGTCGTTTGAAACCAAAGTGAGCCGTATTCGTCCGATTGTCTCAAACCGAGAAGGTATGAGGGTCATATTCAATCAAGTCGTCTAAGGCCAAAGTGAGCCGTATTCGCCTGATTGTCTGAGTCCGAGAAGGTATGAGGGTCGTATTCAATCAAGTCGTCCGAGGCCAAAGTGAGCCGTATTCGTCCGATTGTCCGAGACCGAGAAGGTATGAAAGTCATGTTCAATTAAGTCGTTCGTCACCAAAGTGAGTCGTGTTCGACTAATTGTCCAAGACTTAATCCGGTCGTGTTCCTATGTGTCCGAGACCGAGATTTATGGGTCGTATTCCTCCGTATCTGAGACCTTAGTATGTATATATATAGAAAGAGCCGTGTTCCATAAAGGTCCCGGGCTCAATGTTATGAACTTGTATGATGTCGGAAGAGCAACATGGAATATTTTCGGAGTATCATGGAATGTTCGGAGTAACGTAGAATTTTCTATAGCAGCCCGATGCGTTAAACGCGGGCTTTCGATCAATGTGGATATTTATATTATGGCCTAATGCGTTAAACATGGGCCCCGGAGCAGGTGGAATATTTTATTATCCGATCGAGGCGTGGAATGCCGAAACGGGAGTAACGTAGAATATTTGAGAAGGTGTGGGAATTTTCAAAGAAAGAACGGAATTTTCCGAAATTAAATTGTGGAATTTTTAGTAAGAAAGAAGAGTTGTTGGAAATTGTTCACCGAAAATGTGTCTGGAGGTATTAGAGCCCTAATCTAGGATTAGGGGCTAGCTTATCGAAATTTTATCTCACCCCGTCGTGGGTTCGTTGTTTTTCGGACCCTCCGTCGCAACAATGAATGACTCGCCTCAAAGGTTCGGGATCCCGCGGGACATGAAAACCGTGGTGACAGAGTACCCGGTTGGATGAGGACGAGCTAGCAGCTTTAAACGAGACTGTGCCGGATAAAGAGGACGAGGCCTAGGATAGTTGGCCTCTCAACTTTTGTAGAGTGCTGTATTTTGGTTGTGTAAGGGGCTTTGACCACGTCTCTTTTTGTTATAGGTGGTTACGGGCTTGTACATTGGCCCCCGAAGCCCTAGGTTCGATGAGTTTGTAGCGATTATGTATATATGTACATAAGTTTATTTTACCGTCCCATGTCATCGTGATGTTAATTGGTTTCTGTATGGGGAATTGTTTACGCTTCCGCAAGTGTTGTGTTTGTTGGCCTTTGGATCTTGGAGAACTGGACATAGTCGTGGCCGGGTAGGATGTCGATGGCTCGCAAGGTTTGGGTCGTGACATCCCCGTTTGGAGTGGTATCAGAGCAAGGTCGGTTCGATCAAATGAGATTGAGACTTGGAGTAATAAGGAGTGATGACTTGGGGACAATTAGATACTGGGACCCTTAGGATAAGGCATTGATTTCTGAATCTTGAGGATTATCGGCTTGAACTTGTATTGTATTCTAATGGTTCTAGTATCGTTTTGTTTTATTGGTAAACTTGGGTGATAATATTATTGAGGTTTATAAGTTAGCAAGCAGGAAATTGAGGAGCCATAAGTATGGATTTTGAAGTTGTACATATGGTTGAGGCTAATAGCGAATAGCTTTTGAGTGAAGGGTCAGTTGGATTATATGACTATGATTATGGTTTGTCAATGACTCAACTTGAAGAATATGCTAGAACATAGGCAATGGATCTATGTGACGTGACAGTCATTAGTGGAATTAGAGATCTTTTTTGGATAAGAATGGATTTGGAAGCGACTATGGTACATCGAGTAACGAGGACAATTATGCAATGCAGGTGTTTGTGGCATTAAAACGAAAGTTGATGAATGTGCATGCATGAGCTTATCACGATTGGACTTCATAAACCGTCGTTTGGTATGGGACAAGTGACGGGATACCTATAAACCATAATAAAGCATGATATGGGTCATGTGGAACGAGACTCTCTCCATAGAAATATGGTTTAGGACAACCTGCAACGACCAAGTCCGATGAGGGTGGGGAGTGATCGCCGGGATAAAGAGGTCCAGACAAAGAGCGACTCATGGCAGGCTTCTAAGATAGCAAGGAGGCGGGAATAACCCAAGTCATAATTTGAAAGTGAGAGTCTAGGTATCAAGTTGAGTCTGATTTTGGTTAAGAGATAAAGTGTACGGAGTTGATCCTCACATTGAATTTTGTAGTGGCATGACATTTGTAAGGGCGCCCGTGATTGGCGTGATTATGAGTTTCGTACTTGGCAGCATAAGCCGTTAGAGAAGAAAATTGATGCTTGTGATTGGCATTAGCTAAGCTAAGGCTTGCCTCATATATGACCGTTAATTGAGAAACTACCTAGTTGAGGCTGGCTTGTTATGTGGTTGCTATTTGAGGATGATTTGGGATCATTAGACAATGGGCAATTAGTTGAGAGTTGCCTAAGAACCACTGGATGGTTGATTGCTAGTGATAGATAATGAGATGAGCAACTCGAAACTACTAGACTCGAATAGATAACTTAAGTCTTTAATTCCTAGAGAGAATTGTAGCGGTTCAAGTGACCCGAGAACCTAATGAGGTTGATCGACCAAAGTACGGTCGCTAGAGGAGCACTTAGCTCGTTTATGTGAGATATGAAAGGATCCAAGAACTGAGATGGATTACGAGAATTGAGTAAAGATAAGCGACCGGAGTATAAGTACTAGAAGTGAATATGGCTCGATTTGTTAATTATGTGAGACCCAAGTATAATCGTGGGTCGTGAGAATTTTAAATGGAAATGAGAAAATTTGATGGGTAGGCAAGCTCGAGGAGAAGCTGCCATTGTGCCTAAGTCACTATGGTGACGTATATTAGTGCCGATGAGTTAAGTGATGGAAGTCACGAGAAAGGTGTCTATGAGTTGCTCATTTCCGAATTAAAGGTGTGGGAAGAACCACGAGGGCTTTGAATAGCTTGTGAGATGGACACGAGGCTGAGGTCAACTAAGGTTCGATAGAGAAAGTGAATTTGAAACTATCTCCCTCCGGATTGAGGGTTTCGTGAGAAAACCTTAGAAGTTTTGGGTGCACTAAAGAAAGAAAGTGACCCTAGCAGTTATTATCCTTAAGAGGCTGTTGATGGCTGTTTTCATTGAGTTGTTTAATGGAAGTACTTTCCTGGGATTGCATGAAAGCAAAGATTGTGTAGATCCTAATAATCTTATAAGGATCCGAGGGCGATCGACCAGTGTGAGACAGAGGTCTCAAAGTCGTTTAAGCATATGTTAAATGTGGTCAAGGATCCTTTGAATAAAACATGAAGTCCCCGAGTAGATTTGAATTAGGAAGCCTTATGGCTTGTTGTTATTCCCGAGTCCGAGGAATTGTAAAGGATTTTAATGAAGGGAGCGGACGATTAGAAGACATATGAATAAGAGAACCCTTGCTCATGGATTTCGAGCAAATAAATGTTCCTTATGGAACATGGACCGTGCTCATGAGAAACGGCTATTGCCTTGGCGTAAGACTCGTAATGAGAGATTGATGTTTTGTTTCTTCCGTCGTGAGGAAAATTAAGGAAGAAGTTATGTCAATTGTTTGATCTTGTCAAATAAAATAGGATTGATTAAGGATGAATCGGAACCACTAGAATTGTGTGTTATTACCACTAAAGAGTAGGATGTCGTTCTTAAAGGGCGATCGGACCATGAGATGGTCATTGAGGGAAAGGAAAGCAAATGGACTTGATAGTCCTGGTTGTTTGTAATTTTATTGAATGGTTGAGTAAGCAAAAGGAGCGTCTAGAGTGTAATTACAAAGCGACTTGAGGAAGTCAAATTGCACGTTCAAGTGTGGATTTATGGTGATTAAGGAGGAACCTCAATTCCTTGAAACCTTGTCACCCGAGGTGACTGAGTCTCCGGAAGAAGAATGTTGAGTATGGTGGCATCTAAATCCTGGAGTACAAACTCTGCAGTTGACATAGACTCCAAGATTGACGTCCTATGGAATGGGAAAGATGAGGGGGATTCGAAGTAAGAGAATGCCACTAAAGTGTATAGTTTCCTTCATGGGGAAAGAGCCCTAGTGTGGAAGGAAGAGAAAATACTAACTATCGTAATATTAAGATTGAGTGTCAGAATTGAGAAAGATGACACAAAACTTGGATGATTCCTAAAAGTAAAGTTCGAGAAACCGTCTGTGGATGGCATTGAATCTCGGGGCATGTGGATGTCCAGTTGAATGAATGAAATCAAGATAGGGTTGCATTAGTTGGCTGTGGAACCAAGAGGGCAAGGCAATAATGATTCCCGAGAAAAGAATGACAAAAATAAACAAAATGTTGTATGGTCCAAGTGGAGACCCTTGACAACAGAGGGCCAAGGTTTGAGCTCTTAAGTGAGATGTATGAAGAACAGTTTGAACGTTCTACGTCTAGTGATAAGAAACCGATGATAGTCAGCTTGAGTATCTAAGGAATAATTGGATTGGTTGTTACCGTCTTGAGAGACGATGAATGGACTCATTTGAGGAGTTATAAGAAACATGAGCAGCATTTAAAAGTATCTTACGGACTCTAAGGAGATGCTCGTTGTATGCTAAATGAGAAGAGAACGAATTGTAGACCTGACGAGGCAAGATTCCTCGGTTATGAAATTTGTGGGAAATGAAATCCCCGTGGAGCCTTTGAGGATTGGAATGAGTGATGAATCGATTAGGGTCGATTTGAGTTGCCGAAACTTAAAGTTTCCTAGGATTGATGGATTGTTATAGTGTCGCGACCCTTCGGAATTTTTAAAGTCTCGGTTACGAGAGGGTTAATGAGCCGATCCTTCGGATCCGGTTGGAAGCAGACCTTTAGGATCGCGAGTCTCTCCCAAGACCCATTACTCGAATCGCGATGTCGGATAGAATTTCATCGAAATCGACCTTAGTGTGGTCGAGTGGCATGTGCAATGTGTACATCCAATTGGAGTCGCCACCGATCAATTTATTGGAGAGTATGATCGGAAAACCCTACCGAGCGGTCGGGAGAAACCGTTCGGTTCCGCGAAAACCAGAGATTTTTGGGTCCGGGGACTTGGTTACGCCGAGATTTTCATCGACGCCCTTTCGGTTACCAATGTTGAGTGATTTTCTAACCTAAGAATTCATGCAGACGAAATATCGGGTGAGGTAGGCCCTAACGATTCTATGAATACATGCGGATGGGAATTTCACTATTCCTATCAATCATAATCATGAGATCAAAAGCACAATCAATAAAATCACACACAATCAAATCAATACAATCATGGCTCAATATGTCTAAAATGGCCCTATCGGCCCGCAGAAATACCAATTTCAGATTCCGGGGTGGTTCGGGAAAATTTGGGGCGGAAGGCCCAGAAAAGGTAGAATGGTCATTTTTGGAGTTCGGGATCCAAAAATCACAAAATTTCGGTTTGGCCAGTTGAATGTGACCATTTCCTATTTTTTGTGATTTTCTTGAAATTTTACTAATTTTTCCTATTTTTTGGATTTTTTATTTATTTTCTAAAAAGGTTGGGAATTTTTCGGATCGACACGGATCGACCCTCGAAGTCTCAAAATTTTCAATTCAGACTCTAAGAGTCCCGAATCGATCTAGAAATTTTTAGAAATTTTTTTGAGAAAATCCGAGACTTTTATGAATTTTCTAAGTATTTTTGGATTTTTTGGAAATTTTTATATATTTTTTATTAATATTCTGGACCGGGTCAAACCGGTCAACGATCGGTCAACCCGGTTAGACTGCTCGCACCACCGCTTGACCCCTAAACGACACCGTTCCTATTTATTTCTGATTTTCTAAAATATTTTCCTAATATTCAAATATATGAAAAAAAGAATGGAAGGCTACGATCGATCACAAAAAATAGGAAATGGTCACGATCTAACATGAGACTTAATCTAAAATATTTTCCTAAAACGACGTCGCATCTCGTATTAAAACGGACGGCCTCGATTTACTCTGGACTTGATCCGGGCCGTTCACTCATCTATGGCTTAAACGACACCGTATGAACTAAAAGGATGGACGGCTGCGATTAAAACTAAGAACCAATCTAGACCATTGACTCGCTTGAACCAAAACGACGCCGCATCATTTAAAACCACGAACGGTCACGATCTAACATGAGACTTAATCTAGGCCGTTCAATCTCTCTAAACCTAAAAACGACAACGCATCCGCATCGGGGTCTAAACGACGTCGCCCACTCGGAGACCTAAACGGCACCGTTTTGCTTGTTTTTATTTTCTATCTAATATATCTAATATATCTAATATCCGAAATTAAGAAAATGCAAATCCGACGGTCCATAATCAAACCTGTCTATTTATCCGGATCGTCGTATCGGAGCCGACTCGGCTCGCTCGAGCCAACGGCCGAGCCGAGTCGACAACGCTCCGCACCAATCACATGACAACACATAGGCCAACGACCTGCTGACCACGCCATGTCGCCTTCGTCTTCTTCACCGCGACGACACCCGACGGACGGCTAGAATTGCTCCGGCGAGATCCAACGGCGAGATCTTGCCGGAATGACTCGATATCACCACCGATCAACTCGCCTAAGTTTCTAGATCAATATATCTAAAAATCAAAGGATATTATCAGCTAAAACGCGAGAAAAAGACTATACACAGTCACGGCAACTCAAACTTCAATCGAACAATATAGAGCATAACAGGCTAATCGGTTCATACACGAGCATCACAGGGAGTTTAGAAGGCTTACCTCAAGCTCTGATCGAGCTTGCGAAGGCTAGAAAGACCTGGCCAGTGTTCGGCCAGATTGTGATAGATGGAAGGCTCGACTCGGGTGACTCGGGCGAAGTCGATGCAGAAAGAAGGTGCGATCATGGTCAGCAATGCACAAGGACAAAAACGCACACAAAAATTGCAAGGATCGTGCGTGAATCAGTGTGATGCCATTAATGCACAGTGGAGAAGTTGAGAGCTCACCTTGCCGTTTCTGGACGTCTCGGGTTGATCCAAGCGGTTCGATCGCTTCCCGAAGTGGCTATCAAGCTTCTGGAATGGATTGCGAGTCTTGACTCCACCTGGATTGGCCGGACGAACGACGTGCAGTCCGAGTTCCGGCGAGCTACGGTGAAGCTCTCTAGCGCTTCTCTCACTACTCGCTCTCTCTTTCTCTCTGTGACGCCCGGGAAATTCGAAGTTTGTAAAATTGCCCGAATTCAATAAAATGAAGAAAATGGAATGTCAGTCGGTGCAAATTTTGGAATTCAAGGACGAAAGTGACGAATTTGGACTAACCCCGAAATGTCGTTCGGTTTCGATTTGGGTCTCGAAACCGTGGTCGTCGCGACTTAGGATTTTCAATCCTCGCGCTTAAAATTTTTCCGGATCAAACCTAGCTCATAAAATTTCAAATTTTTTTATTCCCAATCGATTGAGTCAAAAATTCAATCAGTCCCAATTTGTCGAGATTACCTTTTGCCCCCAATAATTCATGTGAGTTGACCGGTGGGACCCACCTCGCTCAAATCCCACCCACCAGTCAACTCCCCATCTACTCTCTCTCTCTCCGTTCCTCTCTCTCTCACACTGTCTTTTCCCTCTCTTCTCTCTTTTTCCCCAAGAACCCACGTGCTCCATCTCCCCTTCTTTTCTTTTCTCTCTCTCTCTCTCTCTCTCCCCTTTCCCTTCTACCGTGTCAGACCCCCCCCCAACGTGACTTCTTCTTCTTCTTCTTCCTCTTCTTCTTCTTCCTTCTTCTCCTTCCGGTCTTACGTTCGCGACGCCCCCACCCGACGCCTTCTGCTGCTGTTGCGTGGCGGACCCACCGCCACCGTCGCTTCGTCTTCGCCCGCCGCCCGCCACTCTACCACCCCAAAACCCTCCGACGCCCGAGATCTCAGCTCGTGCCACCCGAGCTCAGCCCCGACGTCCCCTCTCTCTTTTCCATTCGAGCTCCAGCCGCCGTGAGCTAGCTGCTACCCGAGCTGCCGTCGCCGCCTCGGAGCCGCCGTCGCCGCCTCGGAGCCGCCGTCGCCGCCTCGGAGCCGCCGTCGCTGCTCCGCAGCCGCGACCTCCAACTCAGCCCCGCCGGAATCGCAGCCCCGACATCGACCCGAGAGCGTGGAATCGGAATTTTTCGTTCGGGTGAACAGTGCCGTGAATAGTGCCGGATGAACAGTAACTGGTGAATAGTGTTCGGTGAACAGTACCTGGTGAACAGTGTTTTCGTGAACAGTGCTCGTGAATAGTAACCGGCGTGAATAGTGCCGCCGGCCGGCCGTGAACAGTAACTCCGACGGTGAACAGTAATTTTCGACATCGACCTCAAAGTTCGTGCCGAGGAATTTTCAAGAGTCGCCGATCGTCGTTGGGCCGGGCCGAGTTTGCGTCGTCCCCGCTCAAGTTGAGACTGCCCGAGCTAATTAAATTGGTGAGTTAGCCCCTAACTCTTGGTTAGGACGTTAATTGCGTTCGGATTAGGTTATTTAGATTATTAGGTATTTAGGTAGCTCGATTAGGGCCGGTTTAGGTTAGAAATTTGGTTTAGGTTCAATGGCCCTAATTGGTTAAGTTAGTCTAATTAGTTAGAATTTTATGTCTAATTAGATTAGATTGATTGATTGATTTAATTATTTACGTTGATTGATCGCGAGTGAGCGATAGGTCGAGACGAAGTGCGCAAATGGAATTGAAATTGGGATTAATAATTGATCGGCTGTAATTGACTAATTGAATTATTGAATTGTTGGCCGTGAGTGCCGGTTTGGCTGTTGATTGCCGTGGGGGTTCGATTAGAGGTTAATCGCCCCAAATTGTTTGGTGTGTCGATCAATTTAAATTGCGCATTCATGTGATCACGTATGAGATAAAATTGCATGTTTTTGCACGAAAACGGCCTTTGGCCAAGAATTTGAACATGCGAGTATGAGCATTCGACCTAAATCCAAGAAATGAACTGGCTGGTTGTCGAAGTGCACGAGTGGTCACATAATGGGATAATTCCGACGATCATTGTCTTACGGTCGTTCGGTCCCGGCAATCATTGTCTTCGTCTTTGGATGCGCGTCGATCATTGTCTTCTGGCAGTACGTTTGCCGGTCGCAGCTTGTGAAGGGCCGAAGCCTTTTTAGGATTCCTGTTAGCTCCGTGCCGTGTCGACAATCATTGTCTTCTGGTTGGTCGAGCGGAGTCACATGGACTATCAGGCGCCGTCGCCGGAAGTAAGGGACGATGCCTGGTCCCGCCAGGAGAGCACCAACCGACTAGTGTGCTAGACCTACGGGTCGGATCCGATAATAAATGGACTACGTGTGGTGTCCTGTGCATGCAAGTGCTGTGATGCTTTGCGGTGGTGAATTGATTTGATTGGGTGACTGTTGAGTCGAGTCCGCATTGCATTACGTGTGGCCCGGAGGGTAAGTTTGCCTGTGGTTGAAATATTTGCTTTATGCTGATGTGTTAATTTTTAGGGTGTACGAGCGAATCAACGTCCTAACCGGGCTTAGGCGTTGGCTCACCGAGATTAATTTCTCACCCCGTCGTGGTAACAATTTTCAAGCATTGATGGAGGCCGTGGACGCCGATCTTGGAGGAGTGTGGTAGGATTGAATTTTTTTGGAGTAGACGAAGGTTTAACCTTACCCGACCCCGTGTCTTTTTGAGGTCCTAGTGAGCCGCCCCGAAGAATGGGGTTGTGTATGTCTTCCGTAGCTCAAGAGGGTTAAGATTCGTCTGCTTTGACTGTTTAATGAAATTGTTTTGATGAATGGACTGTGTTGATTTTCCTACTATACTATCCCCGCTGATATTGATTGTTTGGGAGAATTGCACGTTCCGCATGCGCCGTTATTTTATAGGTCGATAGCTACCCGGGACGCTATCATTCATGACCCGAGGCGAGTAAGGTAGGGATGTCGCGAGCTCGAGAGTCGGGGCGTGACACTCTCTCTATTCTCGTAATCGAGCGAACGTAATGAGCCCCCCCTCTTGTTCGCGAATCTTCTCCAGCTATTTATACTTGGCCTTTCGAATTTACGTGCGCACGGGCAAGCTTTGCCGAGCTGTCCTCATGTGCCAACACGTGAGTTTTAGCTCATTGGACGGTGACGGAATCGTTAGGATTCCGTCCCGATCCGTTAAGCTCGCAATCGTTCACAAACGAGCACAAATTTGATACTATCTTGAAAATGTTGACTTTCGTTCCACCGTGCCTTTGACCGGCAACGCCGCCGTGCTCCGGCGACGACCGGCCGTGCCGTTGACGACAATCGGCGCTCCTTGACCTGGGGAACAAAAGCCCCACGTCAATTGAATCAATAAGGGTTGAATTGGCTGTCAATTTAATCGCCAAAGTCCATCATTGAATCTGCAAATGTCGCGTGCGAGAGGTAGAAGATGACACTGTTTGGACCGGTTCGACCGGCGGTCCGACCGGTCCGAACCTGTTCAAATAGTAAAATTCGTAGAATTTTCAAAATTAATTGAATTGAGTGGAAATTTTTGCAATTAAACTTCAAAATTGGGCTTAGGGGCTTGAATATTATCTAGAAATGTAATTTTGCCCAAAAGTTCTTATCAATTTGCACAAAAGCCCCAAATTTTTCAAAATTGCAAATTAGGGAAAATATTCAATTGGATGCCCTAATGATCAAATTGGACCCGGCCACCTATGTCAATCGATTTAGAATATGTCAAAACCTTAGGGGTGGTCCAATTTTGCAGAGAAAGTCCCCAAATTAAAAGTAATTTCAAAAATTAGCAAGTTGAGGGACTAAATTGCAAAGAATTTTAGGGATTTTTGTGCAATTCGTGCAATTCGCGCAATTGAGGATGCAATTGATCAAATTGAAGTTCAAAGCGTCTGCAATTGAATGTCTAGACAACAAATGTGCAAAAATTGCAAATAAAAAGACTCAATTTGTATTTTTTATGTAAATTCAATCTTCGGCGTTGTGAAGGAACACCCAAATTTGAATCCAATTTTTTATTTTTCTTGAGATCAATATGAAGAGAGTATTAAAAGAAAAATATTGGAAATTTATGTGTATTTTTGTAACCTCGAAAAGTATTTTCTATGAATTTTCTAATATTTTTCTATTTTCTAAAAATATTAAAAAATGCGAAAAATATGAAAAATTATTTTTTATTCAAAATTGGTTCCTTATGCTTGGCCATGGCTTCCAATGTTGATGTTTTAATTTTTTGACTTTTTGTGAATTTTTGGGAATTTTTAGAAAATAAAACTAAAAGAAAATTCATTAAAAATCAGGTGTCAACATATAGATAGATTGTGGAAGGATTCCCTGCGAGAGCTGTCCCATTGATGAAATGGGCTAAGGACGAGATGTAACATGTGAATGAACATGAAAAGAGTCTTTGTGGACTTGAGTCAAGTTGATGACTAAGTCATTAATGGCGTTATCATTTGAATCAAAGGGATCACGAGAATCATAATGATGTGATGTGGAAGTGAGAAATTGAGGCGTAACAAGGCAATCTGAAGAGGGTTGTGCGAATGCGCTGTGACAATAAGACCTTATGAGTTGGAATGCTCAATGTATGACTGAGTTGGTCTCGCTAATGTTCTTGTGACAAAGTTTGGGAAACATGGTTTGGCTGGAAAAAAGATTTTGAATCTATATTGACCACAAGAAAATAAGGTAGTAGTTTCCCGAGAGGAAATGAACGAGAGGCAACGCTGATGTATGAAATTACTTATGGATATGATAGCATTGCTTGTATAAAGAAAAACCTCAATGTTATGTGAACTATAAGAGGTTGAGAGCACTGACTGCGTAAAAGGGAATTGAAGGAAAGTCACGTGGAACAAAGAGATTACCCAAGTATTATTGTTGCGATACCCATATCGCTAAGGAAGGACGGATTAATTAACGGATGCTTATAATTGAGAATTGAGCAATGTGTAATTGGTGATAGAGGGATAGATCTTCCCTTGAGAAATAAGAGATTCAACTTCTAAATTAGAAGTTTTCCAATTGGCTAGTTTGATGGCTACCCGAAGCATCAAGCCCGAAGATCAGAAAGGAAAGTGAGATGTTAGAATGAACAGACCACGATATCTAAGGGATTAAGGAAGTAAATAGAGCAGGAAGAAAATCCAAACTTCCGGATGCTTAGGAAAGAAACTTTGAAGTTGAGAATAGAACCCTTGAAGTCCCATGGATGAAAGTATGAGCCCAATATTGAAGATGAACCTAAAGAAATGACCACGTTGGAATTTTGAAGGGAGAATGATGGTGTCCCTTGGGGAGGCACAAAGGTGTGCCAAGATTTTCCTTAATACTATCGATGGTTTGGATTGAAAATTTGGGTTAGTCTAATAGGTGGTCAAGTATTAGATGTATCGATAAGAAGGAGTGCATTCTTGCGATGGGTTAGTGATGATGGTGATGGGCATGGAGCTTGAGTTTAATATGATGCGCTGAAAAGGTCTTCGATCAAGTGATGAAAAGAGTTACTTTGAAGAGCAAGGTAGCGATGAGGTGCCGATACCCCAAAAGATTGGATGGCTAGAAGGTTGTAAATTTCGAGGATGAAATTTTTGTAAGGGGAGAAGAATTATAACATCCCGTAATCCAGCTCGTTTTGAAGCTTTGAATAAATGAAAGGTCTCATTGATGTATTTCAGTCGAATCTCACTCGGAATTAATCTCTCTCGAGCAGACTAACCAAATGGGAATGGCTAGCGAGGAAAATTAAGTACGTGGACCTAAGAACTTGGTCCTGGATTGATTCTTTGGCCATGAAAATTGTCGAGGGAATATTCTGGACTAATATGGGCTGATCTTAGAATAATTAAGGAACGATTTGGATAATACCCAATGCTTAAATCACGGGTGATTCCGTTTGACCTCGTATGGGTTCCGAACGTCCCTAAATTATTTTCTAATGATCGTATCTATCGAGACTAGTGATTGGCCCTCGCAATTGAATGACAACCAAAGTCGCCATGGCTCGAGAAATTCTTAAACGTGATATTAATCACGGGTCGACACGCGTAACTTCTAAAAGCCGTCCGTTAGTTTGAGATACGCTGAAATTTCTATTGATCGAGATTGATCGCGAATCGAGCTTCAAAATTTGACGTCGGACCTTCAGGGGTTTCAATAATTAAATTTTGGGCGTTTCCTCATCCAGTGTACGAATTCTTCGCGGTTCGGCCTAAAGGGTTCAAGAAAAATAAAAATTTGGACTGGAAATGGGAAAAGACCCATTTACCCTTGAAAAATACCAATTTTTCACTTGGACCAAAGGGTATTTTGATCATTTTTTCTCTTGGCCGAGATTGACTAGTCAATATAGAGGAAAATTCCTTTTTTTTTTGCCCTTCTTGACTTTGAAGACCCCAAAATATCTACCCTTAAATTATCCTACAATTTTATTAATAAATTTTTTGTCTTCTTCTTGCTCAAAAAATTTCAAGAACCCTTTCTCTCTCTAGCTCACTCCCTCTCTTGGCCGAACTCCCCTTTGCTCACTCTCTCCCTCATCGAAAATTCTTCAAACAACCGCCGGTGTCGCCTTGAACCGCCGGAGCTCAACTACTGCCATGAGCTACTCGGAGTCGCCGGATTTCCGTGGGTTAAAGCAGGTTAAGAGGAGCTGCCGGAGCCGTTAGATTGGGGTCAAAATTTTTCACAATTTCTCACCGGGAAACTTGCAAAAATTGTTGTAAGTTGGTCCCTAACCTTATATTAGGTACCTAGGGTGCTAATGGACTTGAGATTTGGTAGATTTGGGTGAAAAATTGGTTATTTTTTGCCATTTTTATGCCTTGGCCGAGAATGAAGACTTGAGGAGAGAGAAACCATGTTCTTGAAGTGAATAGTGAAGTCAAGAGGATTTGTGTGGTCAAAGTTGGACCATGATTACTTTATGCCTAACTCTAGTTACTTTATGCTATTATTTAATCATGGTTAGGTTAGTTATTGACTCTAGTTAATTTTTGAACCATGGTTAGATTATATCTTAACTATAGTTACTTTTATGTGACAATATATTATTATGCCATGGTGTTAATTAAATATGGTATTATTATAGTTTAGTACTATAGTCGTGAATTAATTGCACGTTAGAAAATTTAAATTGTTCGGCCCTTATAAATTCCCACGTTGGTATAATTTTAATCATACGTTATTTATTTATTGTTACGTTAGCATAATATGGTCGTATAGCGTAGATTGAATTCTATGGTAGCATAAATTGATTGGGTAATCTGGATTAATCTATGGATTAGCATGAATTAATCGGGTGGTCCCAATTTATTAATTCTCTAACGTGAGCGAATCACGTGACTTCGATCTATTCTCGGAAAATATGAGAATCGTATTCAATCAAGTCGTCTGAGACCAAAGTGAGCCGTATTCGTCCGACTGTCCGAGACCGAGAAGGTATGAGGGTCGTATTCAATCAAGTCGTCCGAGGCCAAAGTGAGCCGTATTCGTCTGATTGTCCGAGTCCGAGAAGGTATGAGGGTCGTATTCAATCAAGTCGTCCGAGGCCAAAGTGAGCCATATTCGTCCGATTGTCCGAGACCGAGAAGGTATGAAAGTCGTGTTCAATTAAGTCGTCCGAGACCAAAGTGAATCGTGTTCGACTAATTGTCCGAGACTTAATCCGGTCGTATTCCTATGTGTCCGAGATCGAGATTTATGGGTCGTATTCCTCTGGATCCGAGACCCTGGTTATATATATATATAGCCGTGCTCCATAAAGGTCCGAGGCTCAATGTTATAAACTTGTATGATGTCGGTGGAGCAACATGAAATATTTTCGGAGTATCATGGAATGTTCGGAGTAACATGGAATTTTCTATAGCAGCCTGATGCGTTAAATACGGACTTTGAATCAATGTGGTTATTTATATTATGGCTTGATGCGTTAAATGTGGACCTCCGAGCACGTGGAATATTTTATTGTCAAACCGAGGCATGGAACGCTGAAACGGGAGTAACATAGAATATTTGAGAATGTATGGGAATTTTCGGAGAAAGAACGGAATTTTCTGGAATTAAATTGTGAAATTTTTAGTAAGAAAGAAGAGTTGTTGGAAATTGTTCGCTGAAAATGTGTCTGGAGGCACTAGAGCCCTAATCTAGGATTAGGGGCCAGCTTATCGAGATTTTATCTCACCCCGTCGTGGGTTCGTTGTTTTTCAGACCCTCCGTCGCAATAATGAACGACCCGCCTCAAAGGTTCGGGATCCCACGGGACATAGAAACCGTGGTGACAGAGTACCCGATTGGATGAGGACGAGCTGACAGCCTTAGACGAGATTGTGCCGGATAGAGAGGACAAGGCCTAGGATAGTTGGCCTCTCGGTTTTTGTAGAGTGCTGTATTTTGATTGTGTAGCAGGCTTCGACCACGTTTCTTTTTGTTATAGGTAGTCACGGGCTTGTATAGTGGCCCCTGAAGCCCTAGGTTCGATGAGTTTGTAGCAGTTGTATATATGTACATAAGTTGATTTTACCGTCCCAAGTTATCGTGATATTAATTGGTTTATTTATGGGAAATTGTTTCTGCTTCCGCAAGTGTTGTGTTTGTTGGCCTTTGGATCCTGGAGAACTGTACACATTCGTGGCCAGGTGGGATGTCGATGACTCGCGGGGTTCGGGTCGTGACAAATAGTCTGGTGCTGTAGTTGTTTATAGTTTCGTGGTGACAACACAATACTATAAAATCATCTTGTGGACAGTAAAAACAGTTGATACGAAAAATATTTGGCCTTTTCAAGAAGTGGAGGTGGCTAATCTAGTAAGAAGCCTCTTTTACAATGCGAGATTCTCATTTCCTTACAAGCGAGCAAAACTTGTTAAGCTCATGTAGCATAGACTTTAATCAATCTTGTGGACTGTAAAGCGATAAAGGAAAGTTTGAGGCTCAAGAATTAAGTTACACGTGCGATAGAGTTAGTATATTCCACATCACCCTTCGGTATCACATTCCTTGGTTAAATTCTCGTGTCATGAGATTTTCTAAAGTAGTGCATGTATATATCTTGCGCAATGCCGGATTTCATTTTTTGAGTTTACTTGCGCGGGTCTTAGTCGGTGACAGATCCACCCTACGACATTCAAGCAAGAGGAGGTTTACCAGTCCATGAATAGCTTATTTGTTATTTAGAGTTGTTCACTGCACATGCCAAAATGACAAAGGGAGGAAGCTTCACATTGAGAGAGCTTCACATGCCAAAATTCCTTAGGTTAAGAGACAGAGAGAAACAGATAAAAGGAAAAAGAGTGTACGTGTTTAGCAATTCATATGAAGAAATAGAAATAGAAATAGATGTTTTTTTACGCCTTTTTAGAACGGCAAGCGAGAATCAATTTTACACTTCCTTACTTCAAAACATTAAGTTTATCTCTTGAAATCTACCGTAGCTAGATGGGTAAGATGGTCTTATAAAGATAATGACTAGTTTCGAATTCAGTCTGCGAACTGGGAACTGGGGACCTCAACTACGTATTGCCATAAGGTGGTAACTTGCAGCTGGAAATCAAGGGCATCTATGAAGACAGAACTTGATGAAAGTTTCTCTTTATTAAATCATCAATACAGAAGAGCACAGCATACATGACTTTTAGGTTTCATCTTCCTATGCCTTTTCTTCTCACGGACTTTACACACTTCTGGAACGAAAGAAGCTCTTGATCTTTCAAAGTCAAATAAGGACTGGCATTTCGCCTGTTGAATGCTCCAACCACTTTCTGTCCTACGTTATCTAAAGGCAGGATCATCAAGCAAAATCTTTTCCCATAGAATTTGAACACATTTCCCGCAGGAAGGGAAAGGTTGGCTCCTGAGAAATGATAAGTCATTGTTGGATATGTGACATTCCTAGGAGGCACGCCATAGCATAAGTCAGAATTTCTTGGCTGAAAAGGCTTAGGGTGCAAAGAGTATTTGCTCGAGAAATATTCGGTTATTGCTTCTTTCACGGCATTAAAGACAATTCGATTAAGAATACTATGAGGACTTCCTGGGTCAAAATGCAACCAACCTGCGATAGCCATAGGATTTATATTGAGGTGCTGTTCGTTGATGCTAATGCTTGCGAGTGTTGACACCTGATTTTTAATCAATTTTTTCTTAGTTTTATTTTCTAAAAATTCTCAAAAACTCATAAAATGTAAAAAAAATTTAAAAAATCAAGTTTGGAAGCCTTGGCCAAGCATAAGGAACTACTTTTGAACAAAAAATAATTTTTTATATTTTTCACATTTTTTTAATATTTTCAGAAAATAGGAAAATACTAGAAAATTTATAAAAAATACTTTGCAAGGTCACAAAAATACAGAAAAATGTCCAATATTTTTATTTTAATTCCCTTTTCATATTGAACTCAAGAAAAATCTAAAATTGGGTTCAATTTTTGGTGTTTCTCCACAACACCAAGGATTGAATTCGCATAAAAAATACAAATTGAGTCTTTTTATTTGTAATTTTTGCACATTTAGAGTCTAGACATTCAATTGCAGTCCTTTCAAGCTTCAATTTGACAAATTACACTTCCAACTGCGCGAATTGCATGAATTGAGCAAAATTTCCAAAGATTTTTGCAATTTAGTCCCTAGAATCCTAAATTTCTAAAATTACTCATAACCTAGGGAATATCATAGCAAAATTGGACCACCCCCTAAGGTTTTCACATGCTCTGAATCGATTGGCATAGGTGGTTTGGTCCAATTTGATCAATTGGACGTCCAATTGAAGTTTCCTCAATTTGGGAATTTTGAAAAATTTGGGATTTTTATAGAAATTGATAAGAACTTTTGGGCAAAAACACATTTTTATATAGAATTCAGGCACCTAAGTCCAATTTTGAAGTTTAATTGTGAAAATTCCTATTAAATTTTGATTAATTTTGGAAATTACACGTCTCAATCGGTTCGGACCGGTCTGACCGCCGGCCGGACCGGTCGAACCGGTCCAGAACAATGTCATCTTCTTCCTCGGAGTATTCACGCGAATGAACAGTGTTTGGGTTGATTTTGATGATCAAATTGACAGGCCAATTGATGATAATCGAATCAATTAACCTGGGCATTTTGTTCCTTAGGTCAATATCCGTCAATTGAACCCAACATCAAGACCAATGGTCGCCGGAGGAGCTCCGGCGAGCTAGTCAAAGTCACGGCATCACAAAAAGTCAACATTTTGCAAATCAAGTGCAATTCGTGCTCAATTGGCATTGCTGGAGCGCCAGACGGAGCTGGACGGAATCCTATTCCATTCCGGTCTCCGTCCATCTCACCTCGCACGTGTGGGCATGTGCGAAGTGAGTCGGCAAAGCTTTGCCCGAGGCGCCAAGTTTTCAAATCTTGGTATAAAAGGATGAGAAGATTCGAGAGAGAAGGGGGGCTCATTCGTGCTCGCCAGGTTCAACAGAATAGAGTGCGAGAGAGAGAGAGAGAAAACTAGGGAGAGAAGCTCTCGTCATCCGCCATTGACGAGAGCTTGAGCGAGGACAGCAAGCCGCTTGTCCGAGCAATTCAGGCCATCTTGAGCTACCAAACCACTTCCCGAAGCTCCCCGATGCCTTGGAGAAGTGATCGCACTTGTTCAATTGGCCCCAGATCCTCAAAACCGGTAAGTCGAACTTCCAATTTCCCTACTGTGCGATCATGCCATCACACTATCCCGAGCATGATTCTTTCAATTATTGTGTGCATTTTGATCCCCGAGCATCACTAACCATGATCGCATCCCGTTTCTGCATCGATTTTGCTTGATTACCTCGAGTCAAACCTTCAACGTATCTCGGTCTAGTGGGACTTCGGCCAGCTATTCTAGGCTGTTGCGAGCTCGATTTGAGCTCGAGGTAAGTCTTCTCAACACCTTGTGATGCTTCAGTGTGAATGAATTGAGTTGAAATGCTCTCTGTTGCTCGATTGACTGTCCATAGCTTTACTCTATGCGAGCTCGATTCATAGTGATTTAGTGGATAAAATCGTTTGATTTTTGGATATGTTGATCCGGGGAATGAGTCGAGTCGATTGGTGGTGGTCTCACGTCAATCTGGCGAGATCTCACTGTTAGATCTTGCCGAAGCAACTTTGGCCGTCCATTGCATCGTCGCGAGGTTGAAGACGATGTGCTGAGTTGGCGGTCAATGAGTCAAAAAATCCTTAGGTATCGCGAGTTTATTGGTCCAGGGTGTCGCCCGGTCAACTCGCCCGTTGGCGCGAGCGAGCCGACTTGGCCTTGATCCAACAGCTGAGGAAATTAGATAGGTTTGATTCTCAGCCGTTGGATCATCTTTTTGTATTTTCGAAAATTAGTTTATTAGTTAGAAAATTGAATAAATCAAAAACGGCACCGTTTTAGTTAGTAGTACGCAACGTCGCTTAGGCATATATAACAAAAACGACGTCGTTTTTGGCTTCAGAGAGAACGAGCAATCAAGATTAGTTCTTTGGTTTAATCGTGACCGTCCATGCATTTAATTCAAACGATGTCGTTCTGGCTCATGCGAGGCGGACGGCTCAAATTAGATCTAGAAGAGATCGTAGTCGTTAGTTCGTTTAACAGATGCAATGCCGTTTAGGGTTAAAAACAGATGCGACGTCGTTTCGTGCAATAGGCGATTGAACGGCCCAGATTAGATCTAAGTTGAATCGTGGCCGTTCGTTTAATATGCAATGCGGCGTCGTTTTGAATGGGGAACCGGATGCGGTGTCGTTTTGGTTTAGGATGCACAGACGGCCGAGATTGATTCAAGGATTAATCTCATTTGTCCATTCTTTTTTTATATTTCTGAATAATCGGGAATTAGTTTAAAAATTGAAAAAATTAGAAATAAATCAAATAAATACTATACGGTGTCGTTTTAGGTGTCGAGTGGCTTGCGAGTGGGTTCAGATCAGGTTGACCGGTTTGACCCGGTCCAAAAAAATTAATAAAAAATAAATAAAAATATATAAAAATTTCTAAAAAATCCAAAAAAAATAAAAAATTCATAAAAATTCCCAGATTTTCCAGAAAATTTCTAAAAAAATATTTAGGTCGATTCGGGACTCTTATAGTTTGGATCGAGAATTTTTGAAGTTTCAAGGGTCGGTTTAGGCCGATCTCAAAAATCCCTGACTTTTAGAAAATGAATAAAAAATCCAAAAAGAAAGAAAAATTAGAAAAATTCTCGAAAATAAAAAAATGGAAAATGGTCACATTCAACTGGCCCGACCCCAATTTTGTGATTTTCGGGTCCCGAACCCTAAAAATGACCGTTCTACCCTTCTAGGCCTTCCGCCCCAAATTTTCCCGAACCCCTCCGAAATCCAAAATTGACATTTCTGTGGGCTGATAGGGCCATATTGACATGTTTGCTTGATTGATTGTTTGATTCGGCTGTGATTACTTTGATTGTGCATTAAATTTCTGATTGTGACTGTTAGGGTAGAAAATTCCTGCCTGCGTGATACCTTAAATCATTAAGGCCTACCTCACCCGAAATTTCATCTATATGAATTCTTAGGTTAGAAAATCACTCAACTTCGGTAACCGAAAGGGCGTCGATGTAAATCTCGGCATAACCAAGTCCCCGGACCCAAATCTCTAGTTCTCGTACAACGGAACGGTTTCTCCCGACCGCTCGGTAGGCTTTCCGATCATACCCTCCAATAAATTGATCGGTGGCGTCTATATAAGCATGTACACATTGCACATGCCACCCGACCGCACTAAGGTCAACCCCGATATAAAATTTTCTCCACATCGCGATTCGAGTAATGGGTCTTGGGAGAGACCCGCGCGCCGAGGATCCGCCTTCAACCGGGTCCGAAGTGCGGCTCGTTAAGCCTCGCCTCGCAAAATTTCAGGGGGTCACAACGGACTAGCGACTCCACCGGGGATCGAACTTACGAAATCATAAGAGGACTTAAGCCGATAAAAATGTGGGGTGTTTTCTAACCTATTTTCTACATATGCTCTTGAAGGTGAGGTACGTCTACTAATAAAAAGTGTTAAATGTTGATACGGATGGGAGTTATGAGGGGTGGCGTCTTTGCTAACCTTTTTGATGCGAATATGGTGTTTCGGATTGTGTGTTTATTTATGTCCATATTGAAGTGGTGTTTTGATATAAACTGTTGCATGTCTTGCATATTTTGAGGATCACGACACTGCACACACAAGTGCCTAAACCCGAACCGCGAATCACCCTTTTAGGTGGCCATAGATAGGGATTGGTATGCGAAGCTCCTGTGTTTGATTGCACTTGCATTGATCATATTTAATCCCGCTTGCTATGCGAGATTGATGATCCTACCAACTTGTTGTTTGATTGCGCTAATAGGCGGCTCATCGATTCGTATAGCGGGAGCCTTTTAGGTCCATACCCGAGCCTTTTTTTATTTCTTTAGAGTTAAACCTCACTTGTCTCATGTGCATGCGAATGGAAGGTTGGTATATCTAAAATCAAAAATCCAAAAAAAGAGTAACATTGGTTGGTAAGGCTTTTTACCCTCTTTATTTTTGTAAATTTAATTCATGCATAACATGCATTTTTCACGAGCATATCACGAAATTGTAAGATCGTTTAAGTGATTGGGGTTGAAGGTCGAGTTTTCCTTTCAAGGATAGATGGCACCCCAATGTCATATCGAGATCCCCAATATATTCACATGGGAGCGGAAGACTATTCAACGCAAAGATCGAGCACCCGCCACCTTCCGAGTCTTTCGATTTGTCCTTGGAAGAGAGCTCAACGGGCGAAATCACACCCATAGTGGAAGCTATGATTATACTCGTTGTGCACGCCATTTGGAGCTCAAGCGAGGAAAAGAAAGGATCCAAGAGCTATATACAAAATTGATGAGGCGACCTCGCGCTATCAAGACGGTCCCGAAGCACTCTCCGATCAAGAAGAAGGAAATCATCATCATATCCTCCGATGATGAAGAAGATGTCAAACCTCCCGAGTTGATTGAGATATCATCCGAAGAGGATGCCGCTTAGACTAGTTAGTCTTAGTTACACTTGGGGGCATTTATGTTTAAGATTTATTGCACTTTCTCCGAATTATTTTTGTGTAACATCATTAACATGTATTGGTTGAACATCTTTAGATGCTTTTTGGGCTTAATTGTATTAGACTTGTGAACTCTGTGGGTTGTCAAATTTAAAGTTGTAATAGTGACTTTCTACCCCGATTGTACTTAAACGATCCTAATCAATTACATGCCATCTTTGGGTGAGATTTGGTCCATAACTACCCCATTTGGTTTATTCGGGTCAAATGGTAGTGGTTGACCCTCATGTTACCAAGAGATGACATGAAATTTGGTTAGTACATTTGTATTACATTTCATGCATATTCATTTTAAATCCGTGGTAATTGACTTTAGGATCATCATTTTGCATTTTTAGATCATGGGGAATGGAGACATCAAAGTCAACCCGGTACCTCATAAGGAACTCTCTCAATGGTGGGATTGCCTTAATCTAGTCAACAAATCATCTTGGAAGGACATTTGGACCGATTGGTGGACCTGATCAAAGTCGAATATCAACCGGCTCTCATTCAAGCTTTGGCCAAGGCATGGGATATTCACACGATGACGCTCAACTTCCAAGGTCTCGAGTTGACTCCTACTCTCGAAGAATATTCCGCTATCATTGGGGTCAAATTTGACGACCATATGGCTTAACCACCTTTGGGCATGGATCCTACTCGTTCTCTATCAAGCTTTCTTCGTCTCAAAACCTCTAAAATAGAGAAGGTCTATAAGTCCAACTCCGGCAAATTCACATTCTCGTTCCTTTTCGATAATTATTCCTCCTTATCCGCCGAAACAGGTCATAAATCGGGGAAGGTGTTTGTTCTAGCTTTCTTTGTATTCATCATATTCCCTACTTCTAGGACTACTTTTGACCCCTCCATAGTCCATATAGCCAGATAATCATGTTGTCGTTGGAATTATTCCTACATGGTTTTAGCTGAAACTTTCCTCTCTTTAAACCATTCCAAAACTTCCAAAAAAGCTATTTTTCAGGCATCCAACGGGCTACTTCACATATGGTTCACTTCTCACATAAAAACTTTCCAACTCCGGGTAGGGTCCTATGAGTTCAATGAACATGTTTATCCTCTCAAATCCTTCCTTAAATGCCAATCACTTATACCTAAACACTCTTTCAAAAAGTGGGTTGAGCTATTGAATGATTTGAAGCCCGAGCATATCCGATGGCGTTTGACTTAGCCTAAGATCTTAGAAGCTCACATTACCGGTGTTGATGATAGCCCTATTCCTCTATTGGGATGTACTAGCGCGATAGCATATTATCCCATTCGCGTGGTGAGATAATTTGGAGTTTTACAACAAGTGCCACTGGATGTTTGTCTTGGGATCTTCTCGTTCGATATGGCGTAAGGGAAGCTCACCAAAGAAGCAAAGAAGTCAGATCGAGCTCGGATCAAGCTTATTCTCCATGCCTTGAAAAATTTCCCGTTGCAACAAGTTGAATGGCCCGATTACCTAGATGATGAGATGAACATCCATAGGGCCTCTAAGGAGTATATTCAGAAGTTCAAGGAGTATCGCAGATCATTAGTCGAGCCATATGTACCCAAATGCGTATCCCCTCGCATTGAAGAAGTGGAATCCTACGAACCCGAATACATAGTACCGTACGTCCCGGGAGTGGAGCCGTACATTCCCGAAGATCCGGAGCTCTGGATGTCATAAGAGGGAAAAGATCCATATTTGTGGGATTCGGACGGATCGGAGGAATGAGAAGAATACAAGCGTCCTTGGCTTGGATAGATCCATTCCCCATTTAGTTTTGCATATTTATTATCTTTTAAACACTTTTTGAACAATTTGGTCTGTAATAAATGCATATTATTCATTTTTATGAGCATTTCATGCATACATGTAGAAAATGCAATTACCACGGATCAACACTTTCAAATTTTTGAATACTCTTGATACTAATTAGCTTTAAAAAAAAAATCGATGATAGATAAACATGAGGACTCGTAGCAAGACGCGCCAACTAAGGATGGAGCAAGAAGAGCTCGCACCTCGTGTGGGTAACTTGGAAAACCAAATGAACATGATAGCCACGATGGTGGCAGAGATGAAGGCAATGATGATTGCAAGTCAGGGGAGATACCCTATTGATCCAAACTCCCAAGCTCCTCCGGGCTCGTCGGATGGTGTAAATGCTAACCCGGCCCCTCCTGCTGTGAACACCGCTCCAAATCCGGAGCGACCGCCTAAGGATCCTCCAGTTGTGATTGACCCGGAAAAGAAAGAAAAACAAGTCCTCAAAATGGAGGAAGAAATTAAAAGACTTGCCAAGATTGAAGAGGGCTTGGCTAGCCAGGGATATGAACTCTCGTGTTTTGATAAAGTCGCATCGCTCGAGAAAATCGAGGTTCCTGCTGATTACAAGCAACCCGACTTCGTAAGGAAGTATAATGGGACCAGATGTCCCAAGGCACACCTAAAGTAGTACCTGCGCCGCATGTCCCAATTCTTGGACAATATCCCACTATTAGTCAACACCTTCCAAGAAAGCCTATCCGGGGCGGCCTTGGTATGGTTTATCGAGTTGGAACCCGAAAGGCTCGCCGATTGGGATAAGCTAGCGGATGAGTTCCTTCGGTAGTATAAGTTTAACACTCTGACAACCCTTACTAGGAAAGACCTTTTGAGGATCGTAAAAGGGAAGAATGAGGTCGTTTGCGCCTACGCCCAAAGGTGGAAAGCCTTAGCTATGCGAGTAAAACCGCCCGTCCCTAAAGAGGAACCGATAGACCTCTTTCTCAAGGTACTACCCTTTGAGTATTTCGACAAGTTGAACACCTATGGGTATCAAACATTCGTGCACTTAATTGTAGTGGTAGAACATCATGACTGGGCGTTGCGGGAGAAGAAAATACCCGAGTCACCTTTTAGACGCCAATACCCCTTGAGAAGGGATAATAGGGAGCAAGCCGGCGATGTGGCGTTTGTCCCTAACCCACCTAAACCCAAAAATTTCTCACCTTCTACCCCTACCTAAGGAGCTTCTTCCTGGACCGCCTCTAAACCGCCGGAACCTAGAAGAAGGAACCAACCTATCTACACTCCACTACCTCGACCTTTGTCCAAATTACTACCCATGTTGCTGGAAAATCGATTGGTTACGAAGGAGCCACCCAGAACTAATCCTCCAAGGATCCCCGGGTTTGATGAGACTTAGACTTGTATGTACCCTATGGGAGAAAGGAGGCACAATGTGGACAACTATCTCACTCTCAAGTATAAAGTACAAGCCTTGATCCATGGCAAAGTTCTAGAGTTTGATAGGGCCGAGCCAAATGTGCAACAAAACCCTCTACCCGAACATCGCGAGGTAACACGATATTTGAGGATGATCCATAAGAGGTTCCGGAATTCATAATGGATGTAGGCAAAATGCGGGATATCCCGACACTAGCTGCACAATACCCCGACGGAGAGAATATTTCCCGGGAACAAAAGGAGGCATGTTTAGAACGACCGATCAATCAAGGCGTCATTGCAAGAATGGAAGACGTCGCTTTTAAAGGGACTTATATGACCATAGACATGGCGGTAGAAGAGTTCGCAATGAAAGCTACGAGAGGGAATATTTGGAAAGTGCCCTCGGGATACTTGATGAACGTCAAAGATGACAAAGAAATCGAAGAGTTAGATGAGTATGAAGTCCGCATAGATAAGGCCCGCCGAGGCGATAGAAGATTCTTGCAAAAGGCCTTAGAAAGGGGTGAGATAGTTGATAACCTTGGGGAAGATAGCGGTGGCTATAACTTCAAAGTCCCGTATTCGGCGCCACCAAGCTTTTTCATCAATTTCGGAGATATAATTCCCGACGGTTGGGGCGGTATGGATGATCCCAAGAACGAAGAATTCGTGAGTACAATTGACGAAGTTAAGAATCAAGAGATGCCTCAAGATCAACGGGGAGGTCGGGAGGTCGATATGCGGTTTTCTAATTTAGAGACCTACATACGCCATTTAGCAAACATGGTGGCGGAGTTGTCCCAATCGGTGGTAAAAAACAATACCACGGTGGAAGAAGAGAACATGCAGATTTTGGAAATACGGCGGGCTATGGAAACACAAAATTGAAGGATCGCTCTGCTGCAAGAACAATGTTATGATATTTCAAAGAAAGTGGATGAATTGAAAGAGTTGATCGTGCCAATCACCCAAGCTAGAAATATTCCGCCTCAAGGTGTGAATCCGAGGATGACCTTCCGCATGAAGTATGACGGTACTAGGTGTCCTTTAGCACATATTTTGTATTATCTCCGTCAAATGGTGGGCCATCATGAAGACGACGAAACGTTAATCCAGAATTTCAAGCATAGCTTGACGGGCATCACATTGGCCTAGTTCCAATCAATCGACCTAGATTGGGTCCCGAGTTGGGAGGAGCTCTTAGAGCACTTCATACGGCATTTTGAAGCCGAATTAGGGGGGTACTTCACCAAGGCCAATTTATTAAACATCAGAAAAGGTGAAGATGAGAGTTTCGAACTCTTTGCCAGGAGGTGGAAGAAGCATGCTATGATGGTGCAACCGCCACTATCGAAAAGGGAAATGCTAGAGTTCGTGCTCAAGTCACCGCCGGCGGAGTATTTTGACCGTATGTACGCATACACATATTCTTCCTTCCAACATCCGGTAGATGTCGGCATGAGAATTGAGGGCATAATTATGAGAATCAAGAGGGAAAGGGAAAGGCGTTTCGACGAAGAAAATGCCGCTGGTGTAGTACCGGCAAGGCCATGTCCCGAACATAATCCTAAGAGCATACATGAAGATGAGATGATCGGAATGGTAGATACCCCGATCCACTTCGTGATGGATCTAAACAAGGTGGATAACTGGGAGGCTTCTAGCTTAGAAAAACCGCCAACATTGGAATTACCTCGGGAGGAGATTAATCCAAGAAAGATCAAGTTGCCACTTGTGGATGTGTATGATCCAAAGGCGGTACATTGGAATTACGGAACAGATGAGACCGATGCTGTCATGAGGTCGGGAAGATGTTATCCCCCGAAAGAGGCTAAATTTGAGAAGAAAACGCCAACCGCGGAAGAGGTTGAAAAACTACAATCCGTCGTAAGAACCGGTGAATACGAAGTCGTAGATCAACTTCGGAAAATACCCGCACAGATCTCTTTACTAGACCTCTTCAAGAATTCAGAGAAGCATAAGAACGCCCTCCTGAAGGTGTTAGATGAAGTTCACGTTCCGGAGACCATCAATGAAGTTCAACTGGGAGACTTCATGGGAGCCATCCTTTTAAAAGATCATATTTCCTTTTCGGATGCGGATTTCCCGAAGGAAGGGCGTATTCACAACAAGGCCCTCTATATCGCTGTAAGATGCCATGGAAAGAAGGTACCTCATGTCCCGATCGACAACGGCTCGGCTTTTAATTTGTGTCCTCTGAGTACTCCGAGAAGCTTGGGGATAAGCGAAGATTTTGTCAAGACATCTAAAGCCACTATCCGGTCATTTGACGGAGTTTCCAAGAATGTAGTGGGGGAAATTGAACTGGACGTCTCCATTGGACCAGTAACCTTCTCCATACCGTTCCAAGTTCCGGATATGCCTAGTGCCTTCACCATGCTTCTTGGAAGACCGTGGATTCACATCTACGGGGTAATACCTTCTTTTCTACATTAGAAGGTGAAATTTGTGGTCAAAGGCCAACCGGTCACTATTCATAGTGAAGTGGGACATCGAGCTTCCTTGAAAGGGATTCCCTATGTTGAGCCCTTGAAGGAGGATGAGTTGAGTTATCACACCTTTGACAACGTATCTGTCATGCACGTACCATCCGATGCAAAGTCATCTACTCAGAACCGTCAAAGCCTGCAACTATAGCGGGAAGAGTGCTACTCACAAATGGTTTTATTCCTGGTACCGGATTGGGGAAGTACGGCCAGGGAATCCCTTGATCCTTTGAATCTTGATTCAAATGACTACAAAGTTGGGCTGGGATATAAGGGAACGATGAAGTGTGATATAGGTCGAGGTCGAGGTCGAAACAAGTGTTATGGATACCATGGACACCGTGGACACCGAGGTGGTCGTTTTATCGGCACCGATGCGGGGAAAGTTAGAGGGAAGATGTTCAAAAATCCCTTGTCCGAGGTATTCACCAGTAGAGGTAAATGGCTGGAAGACGAAGATATTTCTGAAGATACAGAGCCGGACCTATTCAACCTATTTCCGGACAATCGGGTGAACGTGATCATTGAATGGCTCGATGACGACTTTCCCAACCCCGAGTAAAAGGCTCTTTCTGAACTTTACCTTTAATGTATTTCAATTAATGCATTTGTTTCTAAAGCTTTTCGCTTCCTCTTCTAAGCACCCTTTGGATCTCGCATCGTGATTCAAGAAGTGCGATATTGTATCGTCTTTAGTAGCATCTATTAATAAAAAATCATCTCCAGCTTTATTAAAGACTTATGGAACAATGGATTGGTCCAATGATGACAATTGCCTACACCATAAAAATTGAGGCATGATCCGCCATATGATCTTAGATTTTAAAAAAATAGCATTTTGAAAACCGAAACATCCAAAAAATTAAGGACTAGTTCTCTTTCCTTTTTCTTCGAAAAATGGAATTCGAAAATATTTTGTTAAAATAAGTCATGCATTCTTTAATTTCATCATTTTCAGTATACTAACCATTTTTGATACATTTCAAGCATGTCATCCCACCCATGCATAATAGGTTAATATGTGACTCAGATCGACTCGATGGTTATTCATGTGAAATTGATGAAGAAGAGCCGATGTGAGTGATATCAAGCAGGAATGGGATTGCTTCGAAGAGTCTAGGCCTCCGATTTTTGAAGAAACTATTATTATCAATTTGGGAGACTCGGCATGTATCAAAGAGGTGAAAATAGGAGGACACTTATCTCATGCAGACATTTTGAGAATGACAAGATTACTCAAAGAATATCAAGATATTTTCGCCCGGTCATATGCAGACATGCCAGGGCTAGACCGTGAAATAGTAGAACATACTTTGCCCACAAATCCCACTTGCACACTGGTCAATCAGCCATGCAGGAGGATGAATCCTGAGCTATCTGATAAGATTAAAGAAGAAGTCATGAAGCTTCTCAAAGTAGGGTTCATTAAAGTTGTCTCATATGCTGATTGGGTCGCCAATATCGTGCCGGTTAAGAAAAAGGATGGTAGAATCCGGATATGTGTGGACTATCGGGATTTAAACAAAGCCGATTCAAAAGATGATTTCCCCCTACCGTACATTGACGTGCTCGTTAATAGCACCGTGGGCTTTGAATTATTCTCCTTCATGGATGACTTCTCGGGAAATAATTAAATCATGCTAAAATAAGAAAATAAGATCAAGACTTCATTCGTCACCCAATGAGGGATCTTTTGTTATAAGGTCATGCCCTTTGGATTGAAAAATGCAGGGGCAACATATCAAAAGGCTATGGTGACCCTCTTTCACGACATGATACACAAAGAGGTGGAGGTCTATGTGAATGATATGATTGCCAAATCCAAACCCGGGGAAGACCATGTTCAGGTGTTAAAAAAGTTATTTGAGCGACCGAGGAAATATAAACTCAAGTTGAACCCTACAAAATGCGTGTTCGGTGCTAGATCCGGAAAACTGCTAGGATTTGTCGTAAGTAGTCGTGGTATCAAGATCGACCCCTCCAAGATCAAGGTTATATGGGAAATAGGGACCCCATCTACTATTGGGGAAGTAAGGGGGCTACTTGGAAGATTAAATTATATATCCATATTCATATCACAACCATCGAAACGAAAGAAACCCTTCTTCAAGCTCCTAAAGAAAAGCGCGAAAGTAAAATGGGATTCGAAGTGTCAACAAGCATTTGAAATGATCAAGGAATACTTGCTACAACCCCTAGATCTGGTACCTCCTATCCCTAACGTTCCTTTAACTTTATATCCGACAGTTCATGATGAATCCTTGGGAGTTCTACTTGCCTAAGCAAATCCCAAGGATCGAAAGGAACGGGCTATATATTATTTGAGCAAAAGGTTTACCACATCCGAAGCCAAATACTCATCGGTGGAAAGGACTTGCGTAGCATTGGTTTGGGTCCTCTATAGGTTGAGGCAGTACACCTTGCATTATCATATCCAATTGGTCACTGAAAATGACCCTATTAAGTACCTCTTAGAAAAACCAGCTTTGTTGGGAAAGATGGCCAAATGGCAAGTACTTCTTTCAGAATTCGACATCAAAACTTCTCTCAAAAAATCTGTTAAAAGGAGAGTAATTGCTGACATGTTGGCCGAAAATCCTCCTAAGGACATGCTGAAGCAAAACAATGGAGGCTAAATTTTAAACATATTTGAAGACAAATGGACGATGTACTTGAAGGTGCAGTGAATCTTCTCGGATCAGGTGCTCGGGCGATTCTGATATCCCCTGAGGATCAACTTTATCCCATTTCGACCAAGTTGGTATTTCCGTGCACCAACGACATTTCAGAATACGAGGCTTGTATCCTCGGATTACAATTGGCCATTTCATTAAAGGTGAAGAAGCTGTTGGTATATGGAGATTCTATGCTTATTATTTTACAAACCCAGGGAGAGCGGAAGACAATGGATCCTAAGCTTATCCCTTATCATAAATTCCTCGAAGAGCTGGTCCAACATTTTGAAGAGATCACTTTCGAATATCTACTAAGAACTCGAAATCATTTTGCTGATACTTTGGCCACACTATCGGCCATGTTACAAGTACAAGATGGCCTTGAGATAGAGCCGTTAAGGATTAATATCCTTGATTAACCTGCATATTGCATGGTCGTTGAAGAAGAACTTGACGAAGAACCATGGTGTCATGATATTAAAAATTATTTGCTGAAGGGCGAATTCCCTGAGAACAGTCAACCAGAAGATAAAAAGTACATTAGCAAAATGGCTTCTAAATTCTTCCTTAGTGGACAGATCTTGTACAAGAGATCCTTCGATTCGATCCTACTGAGATGTGTAAATGCCAAAGAAGCAAATCTCATTATGAATGAGATCCATGAAAGAGAATGTGGGCCGCATATGAATGGTCATCTCCTCGCCAAGAAGATTATGAGACTCGGGTAGTACTGGATGATCATCGAGTTCGATTGCAATCAATATGTTAGATCCTGTCATCAATGCCAAGTATATGGTAACAAAATAAACACGCCTCCAATTGAACTACATCAAATGTCAGAACCATGGTCATTCTCAATGTGGGGGATTGATATGATTGGTCCCATTAACCCAAAGGCTTCAAACGAACATCGTTTTATTCTGGTGGCCATCGATTACTTCACCAAGTGGATTGAGGCCAGCTCATATGCCAACGCCACTGCAAACAAGGTGGCTAAATTCATCAAACGGTATATCATTTCAAGATATGGAGTTCCACGAGCTATCATTACGTAAAATGGCTCCAATTTGAACAACAAGGTAGTCGATCACTTATTGGATCAATTTAAGATACGACACCTCAATTCTTCACCTCACCGCCTGCAAATGAATGGAGTTGTGGAAGCGGCAAATAAGAACAACAAGAAGATATTAGCCAAAACCGCTGAGAAATATCGAGACCGGCACGAAAGATTGTCATATGCTGTCATGGCCTATCGAACTTCGATTCGTACTTCAACCTGGGAACTCCATACTCATTGGTATATGGTATGGAGGCGGTTCTGCCAATAGAAGTTGAAATCCCCTCTCTAAGGGTCCTATCTCAAATAGAACTCTCGGAAGGTGAGTAGAACCGGCAAAGGCATGAGCAGTTAAATTTGATTGATGAAAAGTGACTAAAGGCCATTTGCCATGGTCAGAGCTACCGTAAGAAAGTGGTCGGGGCTTTTAACAAGAAAGTCAAGCCTAAAAATTTTGAAGCGGGATGCTAGTTGTGAGAAAGATACTCCCATATGCTCAACACCCGGGAGGCAAGTTTATGCCAAACTACGAAGGCCCCTACATAATTCAGAAGGTTTTATCCGGGGGAGCTTTTATTCTTGTAAACATGGATGGAGAAGAATTAGCAAGTCCAGTAAATGCGGATGCCGTGAAGAGATACTATCTTTGAAATAAAATCAAGCTTCGAAGCGATTGATGAGCAGATCTGAGTCACATAAAACTTTGCATTCGCATGACATTTGCATACATGCATTTGCATATGTTTATATTTTACGTGTAGACCTGGAATCATGAAGAATCCTTGAGAATGGTTAACCAAACAGAAAGTCGGTTTCGTTTTGAAGTTTCGGATATCCATGGTCGACTAGTTTCTTTTGATTTTACAGGAAAACAGGAGCCGACATCTCAAGAAGACAGTTTTGAGGTTCTTTTCTTTTATGAAGAATACTCTTCCTCATTAAAAGGCATTGTCATACTGGACGTCGAAAAATTTTAATCTGCAACACCGCATGGTTTCCTTTTAAAGAGACCTCCCTGTTAAACTTCACAAACAACTTTTTGAATATATCTTTCGTGATAAAGGTTTTCGGCAAATGGTGAATTTTTTATGAAAACGCCCTGAGTTTCCATAAAAGGGTATGTTTTGAAAGCTTTTCAAAAGGATGATCCTTCAGATGAAAAGAGGCAAACCTTGTGCTCAAACACGTCCTTAATACACTTGAACGATGAGCGAGAGCAATAGAGAGAAAAAGCTTAATCTCGGGACGTAAGGATTATTCGCGGTGATTACATGGATTGAAATGATGAAAGGCATTTCCATTTCAAAATTATCCATATACATTTATATCCCTTATCTACCATTCCGAGCCAAAAAGGGAGAAATTCTCTAGATAAAACCCTGTCAAGAACCACCCCATACTAGGGCATATTTGGAGGTTCCTTGGTTGATTCCTTGGAGAAAAGAGCAAGGTAAGACTTTATTGTGCTAACTTGCATCAATCTTTTTGTGATAGCTTCAAGTGATTTCTGGCAGAGACTTGAAACACCTTCAAGTGAAAAAAAGTATTTCATTTCTATATCCCAAAACACTTTATCCCTTGATGAGCCAATTTGAGCCTTTATAATCTTCAATTCTAAACCATTGTTGGTGATCACTTCCCTATCTTGGGGCAAAACAAAGGAATTGCCAGCAATAAGTCGAAATCGTAATCAGAAGAATTTTCGATCTTGGTCTTGAAAAGAGCCAGTCAATGCGGAAGATGATGAGAAACATAAGGGCTAGAAAAAGCAAAATGCTTGGTAAAAGCAAGGCCGAAACCCCTGAAAAGTATCCCATAAAGGGACAAAGTTTGAAACATCATGATGGAAAGAGGAAAATCCTCAAAATTAGCAGAAGAAAGAATATTCATGAAACTTCCTCAAAGCAAACGGCTACTAGTTGGAATATCAAGGTGATCACCCAAGTTCACCCATCTTTGGAAAGTATGGCCTTTCTCAAAAAGCCCACCTCAAACCACGATATAACCTGTCACCAAAAACTTTTCTGATCTAGAGGCGTCTCGGGTTGATGCGAGAAGTCACACAGGAAGCTATCGCTTAAAGAGGTAAGTACAATCCTGTCTTATCATATCTTTAGGGTTCTTGACTTGTAAACCCGAAGAAGCTATTTCTGATCAGAATTCATTTCTTAGCCTTCAAATGAATATCTTTTGATAAACCTTTGACCTAGCCCGAATTATGGTCCCTTTTAAATGCCTTCTCTGATCAATCGGATTATACGCATCTCGAATGATCTTGAAACCTCAAGTTAGGTTTCCTGTGAGCGGATTCGAATTTTCAGAAAAACCTTCCCAAATGGTGAGAAGCCCTCTTGGATGAAGGGAATCCTTTTGAAAAACTTTTAAAACAACCCTTTTGAAGAATATTCAGGTTGTGTTATTTAAAATTCATCCCCAATGGAGATTTGAACTTGTGTTTGGACACGTTTCCTTCACAAATACACTTTGTTACAAGGATAGCCAACCCCATTTTAATCGGCAAACTCTTTCCTACATGATAGCCAACCTCATTTTAATCGGCGAACTCCTTCTTACATGATAGCCAATCTCCAGATGGTGAATTCCTTCTTATAGGATAACTAATCTCATTTTAATAGGTAAAACCCCTTTGTTACAAGGGTGAATCTTTCTTCCAAATCTTCAAAACACCGCTCGACATCAGACGGACGCTAATCACTACGAAGCCTCACTAACCACTCAAAGGTAATGTACTTGTTCTTTCAACTTCAGATCAACAATTTTCGGACCTCTGATAGGAGAGCTACAGGTAAATCTCTCTCTTTCCTCATTTCTCTTTCACATAAAAATGAACATGAGCCAAAATAATCCCTCCTCGAAATCTTGGGCTTCAATGACAAAGGTAAGTAATGGAATGTCAAAACCTGTTTTCTTTAGATTTCTCCCCAGCATAGTCGATTAAAGATTCAGGTGCCACCTTATTTTTGAAAGCAACCTCTGACCGAGATTACTTTCAAAGAGGGGCAACTGTTGACACCTAATTTTTAATTAATTTTTCCTTAGTTTTATTTTCAAAAAATTCTCAAAAACTCATAAAAAAAATCAAAAAATTAAAAAAATCAAGTTTGGAAGCCTTGGCGAAGCATAAGGAACCAATTTTGAACAAAAAATAATTTTTTTATATTTTTCACATTTTTTAATATTTTCAAAAAATAGGAAAATACTAGAAAATTCATCAAAAATACTTTACGAGGTCACAAAAATATAGAAAAATTTCCAATATTTTTCTTTTAATTTTCTTTTCATATTAACCTCAAGAAAAACAAAAAATTAGGTTCAATTTTTGGTGTTTCTTCACAATACTAAGGATTGAATTCGCATAAAAAAAATACAAATTGAGTCTTTTTATTTGCAATATTTGCACATTTAGAGTCTAAACATTCAATTGCAGTCCTTTCAAGCTTCAATTTGACCAATTGCACTTCCAATTGCGCGAATTGCATGAATTGAGCAAAATTTCCAAAGATTTTTGCAATTTAGTCCCTAGAATCCTAAATTTCTGAAATTACTCTTAACCTAGGGACTATCATAGCAAAATTGGACCACCCCCTAAGGTTTTCACATGCTCTAAATCGATTGGCATAGGTGGTTTGGTCCAATTTGATCAATTGGATGTCCAATTGAAGTTTCCCCAATTTGGGAATTTTGAAAATTTTGGGGTTTTTATAGAAATTGATAAGAACTTTTGGGCAAAAACACATTTTTATATAGAATTCAGGTACCTAAGTCCAATTTTGAAGTTTAATTGTGAAAATTCCCATTAAATTTTGATTAATTTTGGAAATTACACGTCAGAACCGGTTCGGACCGGTTCGATCGCCGGCCGAACCGGTCCGTAAAAGTGTCGTCTTCTTCCTCAGAGTATTCGCACGAATGAACAGTGTTTGGGTTGATTTTGATGATCAAATTGACAGGCCAATTGATGATAATCGAATCAATTAACCTGGGCATTTTGTTCCTCCGGTCGATATCCGTCGATTGAACCCAACATCAAGACCAATAGTCGCCGGAGGAGCTCCGGCGAGCCGATCAAAGTCACGACGGCACAAAAAGTCAACATTTTGCAAATCGAGTGCAATTCATGCTCAATTGCCATTGCCGAAGTACCAAACGGAGCTGGATGGAATCCTATTCCGTTCCAGTCTCCGTCCAACTCACTTCGCACGCGTGGGCTTGTGCGAAGTGAGTCGGCAAGCTTTGCCCTGAGGCGCAAAGTTTTCAAATTTTGGTATAAAAGGATGAGAAGATTCGAGAGAGAAGGGGAGCTCATTCGTGCTCGCCAGGTTCAACGTAATAGAGAGAGAGAGAGAGAGAGAGAGAGAGAGAGAGAGAGAGAGAGAGAGAAGCTCTTGTCGTCCGCCATTGACGAGAGCTTGAGTGAGGAATGCAAGCCGCTCGTCCGAGCAATCCAGGCCATCTTGAGCTACCAAACCACTTCCAGAAGCTCCTTGGTGCCTTGGAGAAGCGATCGCACTTGTTCAATTGGCCCTAGATCCTCGAAACTGGTAAGTCGAACTTCCAATTTCCCTACTGTATGATCACGGCATCACACTATCCCGAGCATGATTCTTTCAATTATTGTGTGCGTTTTGATCCCCGAGCATCACTAACCATGATTGCATCCCGTTTACGCATCGATTTTGCTTGATTACCTCGAGTTAAACCTTCAACGTATCTCGGTTTGGTCGGACTTCGGCCAGGCTATTCTAGCCATTGCGAGCTCGAGGTAAGTCTTCTCAACACCTTGTGATGCTTCTGTGTGAATGAATTGAGTTGAAATGCTTTAGTTTGCTCGATTGACTGTCCATAGCTTTACTCTGTGCGAGCTTGATTCATAGTGATTTAGTGGATAAAATCGCTTGATTTTTGGATATGTTGATCTTGGGAATGAGTCGAGTCAATTGGTAGTGGTCTCGCGTCAATCCGGCGAGATCTCACCATTAGATCTCGCCGAAGCAACTCTGGCCGTTCATTGCATCGTCGCGAGGTTGAAGACGATGAGCTGAGTTGGCAGTCAATAAGTCAAAAATGCTTAAGTGTCGCGAGTTCATTGGTCCAGGGTGTTGCACGTTCGGCTCCCCCGTTGGTGCGAGCGAGCCGACTCGGCCTTGATCCAACGGCTGAGGAAATTAGATAGGTTTGATTCTCAACCATTGGATCTTCTTTTTGTATTTTCGAAAATTAGTTTATTAGTTAGAAAATTGAATAAATAAAAAACGGCACCGTTTTAGTTAGTAGTACGCGACGTCGTTTAGGGCATATATAACAAAAGCGGCGTCGTTTTTGGCTTCAGAGAGAACGAGCGGTCAAGATTAGATCTTATGTTTAATCGTGACCGTCCATGCATTTAATTCAAACGATGTCGTTACGGCTCGGGCGAGGCGGACGGCTCGAGTTAGATTTAGAAGAGATCGTAGCCGTTAGTTCGTTTAATAGATGCGGCGCCGTTTAGGGTTAGAAACAGATGCGACGTCATTTCGTGCAATAGGCGATTGAACGGCCCAGATTAGATCTAAGTTGAACCGTGGCCATTCGTTTAATATGCAATGCGGCGTCGTTTTGAATGGGGAACCAGATGTGGTGTCATTTTGGTTTAGGATGCACGGATGGCTGAGATTGATTCAAGGATTGATCTCAGCCGTCCATTCTTTTTTGATATTTCGGAATAATCGGGAATTAGTTTAAAAATTAAAAAAATTAGGAATAAATCAAATGAATACAATACGGTGTCATTTTAGGTGTCGAGCAGCTTGCGAGTGGGTTCAGATCGGGTTGACTGGTTTAACCCGGTCCGAAAAAATTAATAAAAAATAAATACAAATTTATACAAATTTCTAAAAAAATCCCAAAAAAATAAAAAATTCATAGAAAATTCATAAAAATTCCCAGATTTTTCCAGAAAATTTCTAAAAAAATATTTAGGTCGATTCGGGACTCTTATAGTCCGGATCGAGAATTTTTGAAGTTTCAAGGGTCGGTTTAGGCCGATCCGAAAAATCCCTAACTTTTAGAAAATGAATAAAAAATCCAAAAAAATAGAAAAATTAGAAAAATTCTAGAAAATCACAAAAAATGGGAAATGACCACATTCAACTGGCCTAATTCCAATTTTGTGATTTTCGGGTCCCGAACCCCAAAAATGACCATTATACCCTTTTGGGCCTTCCGCCCCAAATTTTCCCGAACCACCCCTGAATACAAAATTAACATTTACGTGGGCTGATAGGGCCATATTAGACACGTTTACTTGATTGATTGTTTGGTTCGGCTGTGATTACTTTGATTGCGCATTAAATTTCTGATTGTGACTTTTAGGGTAGAAAATTCCCGTCCGCATGATACCTTAAATCGTTAGGGCCTACCTCACCCGAAATTTCATCTGCATGAATTCTTAGGTTAGAAAATCACTCAACTTCGGTAACCGAAAGAGCGTCGATGTAAATCTCGGTGTAACCAAGTCCCCGGACCCAAATCTTTGGTTCTCATAAAACCGAACGGTTTCTCCCGACCACTCGGTAGGGTTTTCGATCATACCCTCCAATAAATTAATCGGTGGCGGCTCCATACGCATGTACACATTGCACATGCCACCCGACCGCACTAAGGTCAACCCCGATATAAAATTTTCTCCACATCGCGATTCGAGTAATGGGTCTTGGGAGAGACCCGCGCGCCGAGAATCCGACTTCAACCGGGTCCAAAGTGCGGCTCGTTAACCCTTGCCTCGCAAAATTTCGGAGCGTCACGACAACGAGGTTAAGCTTGTAGGCCACATTAAAAATCAAAGGTGTCATCTGAACAATTGATCCAGGACGGCCACCTATTCGTGCGTCGTACCCAAAATTGAGTAATGTGTGGGTACTGCCACGAGCGTACCATAAGGGCAAGCAATACGAGATGCATCTTTTAGTCTCATTGGCAAATTGTGTCAAAATAGACCTCTTCCCTGCTCCCAAGCCTAAAAATCCCGATATGGTATTAGTTGCTCCGACCTTAAGTAAATCCATGATGTGGTTGTCTAGGCCGCAACCAAATGTGGTTTTGGGGAATCTTCCTCGAGAGATCCACTACCATCCGGAAATGTATAGGTATCCGATCCGACTTGCCCCTTGCTATGAGAATCACGTTCTCCGAAATGGTGGTAACTTATATTATAGGCACAACTACCATTTTTACATATAAGAGGAGCACAAAGGGAATGTTCCCATGGCAAAGGCCGATAAGCTTTCGATTTACTTTTGTTGACGATGCCTTGCCTTTAGGGAAAACAAGTTGTGCATCCTTCACATTGCATCCATGTATCATCTCTTCTCGTATCGACAATCAAATAGGCATGATATGAAGGCATGCCAACCATGAAGCTGGTAATGTATTACGCAATACTAGGATGCTTAGTAACTGTAGGTTTCGGTGCATTGGGGCCATGCCCGGTTGGCTCCATCCACTCCATTGAACTCAAAGAAACCATTGATAATTCAAGTTGGCATACACGAGCTCTAAATATATCGAAGATTCTTTGGTATCTTTCTTCTAAGGTGAGATATTCAGGAAAGAGCGTTTTGTCAAATCGGTCTATTGGAAAGAGTTTGATTTTGAAGCCATAGGTTCCAAATGGCTTGTGGCAATGAGAGAGCAAATGAGGAACCACACTAGATTTGGGCGTGATGTTGTCATTCATGTTGAATTTTCTAGTTGCTTTGTGTGTAATGCACTTCAAAAGGGATTATATTTATCATCCCATGAAGTTAAGATTTTTCCATTCTTAATCAAAATAAACTATATTAAATGGAATAGAATAAAATAACTCCTAGAGACATGGTAAAGAAATATATGATTTCCCTCTAGTTAATGCACTACAGAACAAGAGACAATCTATATGTATTTATTGTAGACATGGTACAAAAGTATCCGATTTTCCTCTAGTTAATGCACTACAAAACAGGAGACAATTTATAAGTATATATTGTAGACATGTTAAAGAAGTATACAATTTTCCTCTAGTTAATGCGCTACAAAATAAGATGTTGGAAAACATCTCTATTACTGAGAAAAACCTGTAATTGATTTTGAAGTTGACAAAACAATCCATGATATTTTATATCAGAGTTAATGCAATGAAATACTTGTTTTGCAAATTGTCTAAAGGTGTAAGTCACATACATTTGAATGTGGCAGAAAAGGCTCAAATAATGTTCCGAGGAGCTCGGATGCTATATGACCTCAGACGTTGGAATGAAGCTCAAGGTCTAAGAGAGTATTTCATGTGGAACGACTAAAATATCAAGAGATATCAATAAGATGATTTAATTAGAATATTACATCATCACAATGGCTAGCAAATCAAGCTGGATCAACCAAGGGAGTGGATTACGTAAGATGAGGATGACTCACCTAATGAAGAACTCTATCTATGGAAACTCGGGATCAAAATTGTATGGGCAATTTAATCCAATGAGGATTCTTTCCTTTATTGATCTCAACGGCTAGGAGATCTTTTTGATACGATCTCATCCAGATGAGAAAGTTTGGAGAGTGATTCTTGGACACCTTGCAATGAGTAGTTGGAGGTGGAGAAGTATAAAAGGAAGTCCTTTGGCTCAAGGGCTATCACCGAGTTGTAACCTCCGAGCTATTTAGAGCCCGCTTAGCAACGATTATAGTTCTCTATTTCTGTTTTTCCAAATAAAAAGGATGAGAATCATTTTTGATAACGTAAACGATTCTAATTTTGATTTTGATTCTAATTGTCACGCCCCGAACCCGTCGAGCTCGTGAACATCCCATCAAGCCATTTCTGTTTTAGATTGGCTTCCGGGATCCTTTAGCCCACAATTTCAAAAAAAATCCATAAAACAGGCGGAAACAGGTAAACATCTCCATACATCAATTCAAATGAATAACTTAGGACAAAAGTGGTATATATCATACATCTACGTATTACACTTCAATTGATAGAGCGGTCAAATACCAATGGTTCAATCTTAATCCATAAAATCCAACATAATCCATAAGGCCACAAAATATCTTATATTCATTCGACCCACATATTTCTCAAATGCTAATCCTTAGCAGACTTGATGGTCCATCACCTGATACCTGAAAAATAGGTCCCACGACGGGGTGAGATTTACATCTCAGCAAGCTCACCCTAAATCTAGACTAGGCTGTTAGTACCTCCAAACAACTTCTCAAATCAAAGACGTCTAAAGACGTCCATAAAACCAAGATAAGCGGGATGTAGGCGCAAGCATAGGCATTGGCAAATCAAACAATTACAACAATCGGACATTCAATATTTCAAACCAAGCTCCACATACTAACACAATAATCCCATTTCTCGATACCAGGCCCGCGTAACAACGCATCGGGCTATTTGACGTACTTGGCAACACCAGTGTAATATCGCATCACGTATATATATAATTACCAAGACCCACGTAATAACGCATCAGGTCAAATCTCGCATTTAATGCCTCGGGATAATATCAAAACCCCGTGTCATAACGCATCATGGTACAAATACTCTCATAACCCGCGTCATAACGCCTCGGGTTACCATAGTTCGGGCCCGCGTCAAAAACGCATCGGGCTCATCATTCAATTTCCAATGGCCAAGCCCGTGTCAATACGCCTCAGACTCATGTCAATGTTAACTTCCAATGGCCAAGCCCGCGTCAATACGCCTCGGGCTCATAAAATTACATTGCACCCGCATTAATATGTCTCGAGTTACAATTGTCATTCACAAACCCGCGTTAGTACACCTTAGATCATATCCCGCGTTAACACACCTCGGGATATTCTTAACCTCGCGTTAGTACACCTCAGGGTATAATCGCCACTCTCGGACCCGCGTTAATACGCCTCGGGTCATTTAATATCACAGGGCACTCTAGCCATTAAAAGCACGGGACACAACATGGCAGATTATCAAGTTAGTCAATCTCATGCCAATGCAAGCATAAATCATGCACAATGGCTAATTGAGAACCACACAATCACATAGTCAATCGAGGCTACATATACGTCGAATATCCATACCACAATTGTAGCCACATAAGTCACAAATTCATCTCAATTCAGCCGAGCATAAATTTGATTCCTATGATCACAATTGACATTACTTCATATAAACACGATTTGACTAGCAAAATCATCATTTGAAGCTCAAACTTGTCTCTTAGTACCCTAACTTCCTAGTAAAGGTTTAGAGGTCACTTACCTATCCAAACAAGCTAGCCACAACCTTCAATTCAAGCGTCCAAGTTTCGAATCAAATCTGTCCAAAACAGGGCAGATTACCATTTAGACTCAATCACGCCGTTTAGCCACAAAATTACCTCTAATCATCAATCCATTTCACACACTCCTCCATAACACATCAATATAGGTCATAGTATGTCTAAAAGGAAAATTCAAGACAAGGCGAAACCCAATTCAGCCTTGAACAGAGCAGGTCAGTGCAGTCCACAAGTAGGGCAAAACCGGTTCTGCTCTAATCCATACCAATCAGTCCATAGCTTCACTCTAAGATTCAATTTAATGCAAAACCAACTTGCCACAGCCTTATTCTATATGTCTAATATGTTCACCGAAAATTTGAAGCCAATATAACACCTCTAAGACCCCCAATCAATCCAATTCCCTCAGGTGCACAGGCGGTCAGAATCTGCCTCCCAGAATCACCTCAAATCAGCCACGAATACTCCTCAAATTTCATATAAAATTACAACCCTAACCCATCCATCTCAAGTACTATGAGTCAAGAGAGTCTCACCGAAATTTTGGAGCCATTTGAAGTCTTGAAGCCCACGAAACAGCTCCTCCCCCAAAACCGGTCAGATTCTGCCTCAATCTGACCTTTGCCCATTCAAACAGACCTACCGAAAAATATACCCGGCCAAATCGATCTTATAATATGTTCCTGGAAAGCTAAGACAATAAGCTTTCATATGGAGGTGACTTACCTCAAAGCGACATCGGACGAAGGAGATATGGCCGGAACAGTGAAGGGCATCGGGCTGGTCGGGCGAGCAGGTTCTGCTCGTGAAGAAAAAGGAAGAAGGGGAAGAAGGAAACGTGGAGAGGGAGAGAGAAAGTGGGCAGCTGATCCAAGGAGAGAGAGAGAGAGACTTGTCCTCCAATTTTGCTTGGTCAATAAGTGAATAGTGAGCACATGGGTCAAATGGAGTCAAAATATCCCATTTCTCTTATCCATCAATTTTGTTCTAGAACCTTTGACCCTCATTGACTCTCTCTCCAACAAATTTTCGGCAGCCCTAGGGTAGAAAAGACCAAAATACCCTTTGGATCACTTAGGGCAAAATTATTGCTTGAGGGGTAAAACGGTCATTTTACACTTGTCGTCCGAAATTTTGATTTTCTTTCCAAATCAAATTACTATTGATGAGACGACGTCCAATTCCTATCCAATGTTAGAATTCTTCATTTCTATGCTTCCAATTTCGAGATTCCATCTCAAGTCAATAGTCTCAAGGGGTCGGAATTCGAAATGTCACAATTTCTCCCCCCTTAAAGAAATTTCGTCCTCGAAATTTGCAACCTTCTAGCCATCCAATCTTTTGGGGTATCGGCACTTCATCGCTACCTTGCTTTTCAAAGTAACTCTTTTCATCAATTGGCACTTCCATAGCATTCTTGACTCAAGACCTTTTCAGAGCATCATATTAAACTCAAGTTCCATGCCCATCGCCATCATCACTAACCCATCGCAATAATGCACTCTTTCTTATCGATACATCTAATACTTGACCACCTGTTGGACTAATCCAAATCTTCAATTCAAACCATTGATAGTATTAAGGCAAATCTTTGCACACCTTTGTGCCACCCCAAGGGACACCATCATTCTCCCTTTGAAATTCCAACGAGGTCATTTCTTTAAGTTCATCTTTAATATTGGGCTCATACTTTCATCCATGGGACATCAAGGGTTCTATTCTCAACTTCAAAGTTTCTTTCCTAAGCATCCGGAAGTCTGGATTTTCTTCCTGCTCTATTTACTTCCTTAATCCCTTAGATATCGAGGTCCGTTCATTCCAACATCTCACTTTTCTTTCTGACCTTCGAGCTTGATGCTTCAGGTAGCCATCAAACTAGCCAATTGGAAAACTTCCAATTTAGAAGTTGAATCTCTTATTTCTCGAAGGAAGATCTGTCCCTCTATCACCAATTACACATTGCTCAATTCTCAATTATAAGCATTCGCTAATTAATCCGTCCTCCCTTAGCGATATGGGTATCGCAGCAATAATACTTGGGTAATGTCTTCGTTCCACGTGACTTTCCTTTAATTCTCTTTTACGCGATCGGTGCTCTCAACCTCTTATAGTTCACATAACGTTGAGGTTTTTCTTATACAAGCAACACTCTCATATCCATAAGCAATTTCATACATCAATGTTGCTTCTTGTTCAATTCCTCTCGGGAACCTACTACCTTATTTTCTTGTGGTAGATATAGATTCAAAATCTTTTTCCAACCAAACAATGTTTCCCAAACTTTGTCACGAGGACATTAGCAAACCAACTCCCATCATACACTGAGCATTCCAACTCATAAGATCTTATTGTTACAAAGCATTCGCACAACCCTCTTCGGATTGCCTTGTTACGCCTCAATTTCTCCCTTCGACATGACATCATTATGATTCTCTTGATCCCTTTGATTCAAACGATAACGCCATTAACCGCTTAGTCATCAACTTGACTCAAATCCTCAAAAACTCTTTTCACGTTCATTCATCTAGTCGCGTTACATCTCGTCCTTAGCCCATTTCATCAATAGGACAGCTCTCGTGGGGAATCCTCCCATGATCCGTCTATAACAATCCATCAATTCTAGGAAACTTCAAGTTTCGACAACTCACATGGACCCTAGTTGATTCATCACTCATTCCAATCCTCGGAGGCTTCACAGGGATTTCATTTTCCACAAATTTCACGGCTGAGGAATCTTACCTCATCGGGTCCACGGCTCGTGTTCTTCACATTTAGCATACAACGAGCATCTCCTTAGAGTTCATAGGATACTCTTAAAAGTTGTTCATGTTTCTTATGACTCCTTAAATGAGTCCATTCATTGTCTCTCAATACGGTAACAACCAATCCAATTATTTCGGGGATACTCAAGTCGACTATCATCGGTTTCTTGTCACTAGGCATAGAACCGTTCAAACCGTCCTTCATACGTCTCACTTAACAGCCCAAACCTTGGCCATCTATTGTCAAGGGTCTCCACTTGGACCATACAACATTTTGTTCATTTTTCTCATTCTTTCCTCATGACGCATTATTGCCTTGCCCTCTTGGTTCACAACTAACTAATGCAGCCCTATCTCGATTTCATTCAATCAACTAGACATCCACGTGTCCTAGGATTCAATACTACCTATAGGGCGGTTGCTCGGACTTCTTCTTCAGGAATCATCCAAGTTTTGCGTCTTCTTTCTCAATTTTGACGCTCAATTTTAATATTAAGACAGTTAGTATTTTCTCTTCCTTCCACACTAGGGCTCTTTCCTCATGAAGGAAACTATACACTTCAATGGCATTCTCTTACTTCAAATCCCCCTCGTCTTTCCCATTCCATAGGACGTTAATCTTGGAGTCTATGTCAACTGCAGAGTTTGTACTCCGGGATTTAGATGCCACCATACTCGACATTCTTCTTCCAAAGACTCGGTTACCTCGGGTGACAAGGTTTCAAGGAGTCGAGGTTCCTCCTTAATCACCATAAATCCACACTTGAACATGCAATTTGACTTCCTCAAGCCGGTTTGTAATTACACTCTATACGCTCTTTTCGCTTACTCAACCATTTAATAAAATTACAAACAACCAAGACTATCAAGTCCATTCGCTTTCCTTTCCTTCAACGACCATCTCATGGTCCGATCGCCCCTTTAAGAACGACATCCTACTCTTTAGGGGTAATAACACACAATGTCACTTCTAGTGGTCCCGATTAATCTTCAATCAATCCTATTTTATTCAACAAGATCAAACAATTGACATAACTTCTTCCTTAATTTTCCTCACGACGGAAGAAACAAAACATCAATCTCTTATTACGAGTCTTACGCCAAGGTAATAGCTGTTTCTTGCAAGCACATTCCACGTTCCATAATGAACATTTATTTGCTCGAAATCCATGAGCAAGGGTTCTCTTATTCATATGTCTTCCAATCATCTGCTCCCTTCATTAAAATCTATTACGATTCCTCGGACTCAGGAATAACAACTAGCCATAAGGCTTCCAAATTCAAATCTACTCGGGGAGTTCATGTCTTATACAAAGGATCCTTGACCACCTTTAACATATGCTTAAACGACTTTGAGAACTCTATCTCACACTGGTCGATTGTCCTCAGATCCTTACAAGATTATTAGGATCTACACAATCTTTGCTCTCATGCAATCCCAGGAAAGTACTTCCATTAAACATCTCAATGAAGGCGGTCATCAATAGCCTCTTAAGGCTAATAACTGCTACGGTCACTTTCTTTCTTTAGTGCACCCAAAACTTCTAAGGTTTTCTCACGAAACCCTCAATCCGGAGGGGGGGCAGTTTCAAATTCGCTTTCTCTATCAAACCTTAGTTGACCTCGGTCTCGTGATCCACCTCAAAAGCTATTCAAAGCTCTCGTGGTTCTTCCCACACCTTCAATTCAGAAATGAGTAACTCATAGTCACCTTTCTCGTGACTTCCATCACTTAACTCATCAGCACTAATATCTGTCACCATAGTGACTTAGGCACAATGGCAGCTCCTCCTCGAGCTTGCCTACTTATCAATTTTTCTCATTTCCATTTAAAATTCTCACAACCCCTTATTACACTTGGGCCTCACATAATTAACAAATCGAGCCATATTCACTTCTAGTACTTATACTCCGATTAACTATCTTTACTCAATTCTCATAATCCATCTCGGTTCTTGGATCCTTTCATATCTCACATAAACGAGCCAAGTGCTCCTCTAGTGACCGTACTTTGGTCGATCAACCTTATTAGGTTCTCATATCACTTGAACCACTGTGATTCCCTTCAGGAATCAAAAACTTGAGTCATTTACTCAAGTCTAGCAGATTCAGGCTGCTCATCTCATCATTCATCACCAGCAAGCAACTATCCAGTGGTTCTCAAACAACTCTCAGCTAGTTGTCCATTATCCAAGGATTCCAAATCATCCTTAAGCAACAATCACACATTAAGCAAGCCTTAACGATGAAACTTCTCAATTAACATCCCATTACTAGGCAAACCTTAACTAGGCCAAAACGCAACTAGGTCGGCATCAAGCAAATACTCAAAGTGCCATTTCAATCGTTCATGCCACAAATCTAGAGGTATCTACCACTCTAGCATAATCATAACAGGCTATCTCAATCTCAACAGGCATCAGATCAATGGAGTATAAACTCCTCACACTGTCTAATCTCTTAGTTAGACATTAACCATAACAATCACACGATGCCAACTACAAAACACGCCCAATAAGCCAATCGCAAACATCACTTTTTCTTTCAAACGGTATCCACTACTAAGCACGAAGCTTCCAACCATGCCAATCACAAGTGTCATTACAAACGTCATGCCACTTTTGAACATTCACTTGCGAATTAATCCCGTGTCATACATCTCTTCACCACAATCAGACTCAACCTGATACCTAGGCTTTCCCATTCAATTTATGACTTGGGTCATTCCCGCCTCCTTATTATCTTAGAAGCCTGTCAAGAGCCGCTCCTTGTCCGGACCTCTGCGTCCCGGCGATCACTCCCCGCCCTCATCGGACCCGGTTATTGCAGGTTGTCCCAAGTCATACATCTACGGAGGAAGCTCCGTTCCACACGTCCCATACCATGCTTCATCACGGTTTTTAGGTATCCCATCAACTCGTCCCATACCAAGCGATAGTTTATTAAGTCCGAAAGTGATAAGCTCATGTATACACCCTCATCAACTTTTATTTCATATCCACAAACACATGCATAGCATGTTTTTTTTTTTTTCCTCACCACTTGTCATACCACAATCGTTTCGCGATCAACTCTTATCCACGGAAGATCTCTAATTCCACCAATGACCGTCACATCTCATAGATTAATTACCTATATTCCAGCATATATCTCAAGTCTAGTCGCTATTCGAGTCGAATCCATATACGTTCGATCACAACCGGCCTTTAATCCCAATAGTCCTTGTCTGCTTCCTTGTATACATCTCATCTCATATCATCCAAGGTTGTCAATAACAACCGATAACTAAAGTCATCATGATATAACGCAATTCAAGTCTAAAGTTACTAATACCAGTCGTCTCTTTATAGCTCATATTCCTCAAGTTGGGTCATTGACTAACCACGGTCAAAATCATGTAGTCTAATTGACCGCTCATTCATAAGCAATTCTCTATTAAACTCAAGCACAATTACTACCTCAAATCCATGCTTATGTCTCTTTAACTCCAGCTTGCTTCCACTTAAACCTCAATCAACATCACTCAAGATCATCCATTAAAGTCGACACTAGGATCATTAGAATACCACACAAGTTCAAGCCTATAATCCTCAAGACTCGGCGATTAATGCTTAATCCTAAAGGTCTCACTATCTAATTGTCCCCAAGTCATCACTCCTTATCACTCCAAATCTCAATCACATTGGATCGAGCTGACCTTGCTCTGATACCACTTAAATGGGGTTGTCACGCCCCGAACCCGTCGAGCTCGTGAACATCCCATCAAGCCATTTCTGTTTTAGATTGGCTTCCGGGATCCTTCAGCCCACAATTTCAAAAAAAATCCATAAAACAGTCGGAAGCGGGTAAACATCTCCATACATCAATTCAAATGAATAACTTAGGGCAAAAGTGGTATATATCATACATCTACGTATTACACTTCAATTGATAGAGCGGTCAAATACCAATGGTTCAATCTTAATCCATAAAATCCAACATAATCCATAAGGCCACAAAATATCTTATATTCATTCGACCCACATATTTCTCAAATGCTAATCCTTAGCAGACTTGATGGTCCATCACCCGATACCCGAAAAATAGGTCCCACGACGGGGTGAGATTTACATCTCAGCAAGCTCACCCTAAATCTAGACTAGGCTGTTAGTACCTCCAAACAACTTCTCAAATCAAAGACGTCTAAAGACATCCATAAAACCAGTATAAGTAGGATGCGGGCGCAAGCATAGGCATTGGCAAATCAAACAATTACAACAATCGGACATTCAATATTTCAAACCAAGCTCCACATACTAACACAATAATCCCATTTCTCGATACCAGGCCCGCGTAACAACGCATCGGGCTATTTGACGTACTTGGCAACACCAGTGTAATATCGCATCACGTATATATATAATTACCAAGACCCACGTAATAACGCATCGGGTCAAATCTCGCATTTAATGCCTCGGGATAATATCAAAACCCCGTGTCATAACGCATCATGGTACAAATACTCTCATAACCCGCGTCATAACGCCTCAGGTTACCATAGTTCGGGCCCGCGTCAAAACGCATCGGGCTCATCATTCAATTTCCAATGGCCAAGCCCGCGTCAATACGCCTCGGGCTCATGTCAATGTTAACTTCCAATGGCCAAGCCCGCGTCAATACGCCTCGGGCTCATAAAATTACATTGCACCCGCATTAATATGTCTCAAGTTACAATTGTCATTCACAAACCCGCGTTAGTACACCTCAGATCATATCCCGCGTTAACACGCCTCAGGATATTCTTAACCCCGCGTTAGTACACCTCAGCGTATAATCGCCACTCTCGGACCCGCGTTAATACGCCTCGGGTCATTTAATATCACAGGGCACTCTAGCCATTAAAAGCACAGGACACAACATAGCAGATTATCAAGTTAGTCAATCTCATGCCAATGCAAGCATAAATCATGCACAATGGCTAATTGAGAACCACACAATCACATAGTCAATCGAGGCTACATATACGTCGAATATCCATACCACAATTGTAGCCACATAAGTCACAAATTCATCTCAATTCAGCCGAGCATAAATTTGATTCCTATGATCACAATTGACATTACTTCATATAAACACGATTTGACTAGCAAAATCATCATTTGAAGCTCAAACTTGTCTCTTAGTACCCTAACTTCCTAGTAAAGGTTTAGAGGTCACTTACCTATCCAAACAAGCTAGCCAAAACCTTCAATTCAAGCATCCAAGTTTCGAATCAAATCTGTCCAAAACAGGGCAGATTACCATTTAGACTCAATCACGCTGTTTAGCCACAAAATTACCTCTAATCATCAATCCATTTCACACACTCCTCCATAACACATCAATATAGGTCATAGTATGTCTAAAAGGAAAATTCAAGACAAGGCGACACCCAATTCAGCCTTGAACAAAGCAGGTCAGTGCAGTCCACAAGCAGGGCAAAACCGGTTCTGCTCTAATCCATACCAATCAGTCCATAGCTTCACTCTAAGATTCAATTTAATGCAAAACCAACTTGCCACAGCCTTATTCTATATGTCTAATATGTTCACCGAAAATTTGAAGCCAATATAACACCTCTAAGACCCCCAATCAATCCAATTCCCTCAGGTGCACAGGCGGTCAGAATCTGCCTCCCAGAATCACCTCAAATCAGCCACGAATACTCCTCAAATTTCATATAAAATTACAACCCTAACCCATCCATCTCAATTACTATGAGTCAAGAGAGTCTCACCGAAACTTTGGAGCCATTTGAAGTCTTGAAGCCCACGAAACAGCTCCTCCCCCAAAACTGGTCAGATTCTGCCTCAATCTGACCTTTGCCCATTCAAACAGACCTACCGAAAAATATACCCGGCCAAATCGAGCTTATAATATGTTCCTGGAAAGCTAAGACAATAAGCTTTCATATGGAGGTGACCTTACCTCAAAACGACATCGGACGAAGGAGATATGGCCGGAACAGTGAAGGGCATCGGGCTGGTCGGGCGAGCAGGTTGTACTCGTGAAGAAAAAGGCAGAAGGGGAAGAAGGAAACGTGGAGAGGGAGAGAGAAAGTGGGCAGCTGATCCAAGGAGAGAGAGAGAGACTTGTCCTCCAATTTTGCTTGGTCAATAAGTGAATAGTGAGCACATGGGTCAAATGGAGTCAAAATATCCCATTTCTCTTATCCATCAATTTTGTTCTAGAACCTTTGACCCTCATTGACTCTCTCTCCAACAAATTTTCGGCAGCCCTAGGGTAGAAAAGACCAAAATACCCTTTGGATCACTTAGGGCAAAATTACGGCTTGAGGGGTAAAACGGTCATTTTACACTTGTCGTCCGAAATTTTGATTTTCTTTCCAAATCAAATTACTATTGATGAGATGATGTCCAATTCCTATCCAATGTTAGAATTCTTCATTTCTATGCTTCCAATTTCGAGATTCCATCTCAAGTCAATAGTCTCAAGGGGTTGGAATTCAGAATGTCACACTAATTCTATTCCCGGGAATTGTTCTAGAGCAAAAACAAGTACAAAAAAGTTAGTTTTGGAAAAAAAATCACTTTTGAGAATTACAAAACAGAATGAAATCTCACATCTTTCACTTTTTTCTTTCAATTCTCTCATTACTTTTCCATCAACATAAAATAGAACGAGATCTCATTTTCTAGAGGAAAATATATAAGATAATAAAAATAAAATAAAAAATAAAAAATTGGAAAAAATGGCAAATATTCCAAAAAATCAGAAAAATTCCAAAAAAATCACTAAAAATAGAAAAACTTAGATTATGCTAGTTTGACCTCGTTTCCATAAATTTGGGCCTAGGTTCACTAGTTTTCATAGTTTTTTTTTTTTTTTTAGGAAAATCATAAATACATTTAAAATTAAATCTCAACCACATTTCTTTAAGCCCTTAGGTCTTCATTAGGGTTTTGGGAGGCAATTTATCCATGCGATGATTCATTGATTGCGCACTTGATTTCATTGTTTGTGATTTACCTAGGTTTAAATACTTTAGACTTAGTCTAGTTTTAGAAAATTTGAAAAAACACAAAAATAACCTGCGTGAACACTTGGCATTAGCTTACCTTGTAGGTTTAAAAATGAATTAAAAATTTGCATGAAACACGTTTAGAAAGACCTCAATTTCTTACCTAAAGGGGGTCGGTGGAAACAGTGACATAACCAAATTCCCGGACACTAGATTTCTACGATTGCGTAGAATCGAACCGTTTCTCCCGACCGCTCGATAACTTTTTCGATCTACCTTTTCTAAAGACTAGTGGCGACTCTATTTGTATATACACATACACATGCCACCTATCACACTAAAATTGAATTCAATATTTCCTCGTTGTAATTTAGTATAAGCATGGGAGGGCCAAGCTAATCCGAAATCACACACCAACCAAACATAGTCTCTCCTTTTTAAGCTTAAAATGACTCATTATGACACAACAATTAGATGGATTAGAACGAAAAACCGTGTTAATCTTGAATTAATTCGAAATGTAGGTTGAAATTTCACAAAGTAACTACGTAATATTTTACTTATATGACAAAATGGGAAGAGAAATTATTCCCGGTTTGTTCGGTTATCAAACGTAGTTCTATTCTAAGAACATAAATATTGTGCAGTTACCAAACATATTATGATTCTCCGAAAATTATCCATGAAATAGAATCAGAAATATCAATTCAAATCAGAACTAACTTTTGTATCAGAATCGTTGCCATAAAGGCCTTTTACTAGTGGAATACAGCCGATTGGCTACTAACGTGAAGAAGTAGACATAGGTTTGAGCAAAGACGAACCACTATAAACTCTCTATGCAAATTTTCTACCCCTTGAACAAAGCTGAACAACTATAGTTGTATAATGATGTTCTTGATGTTATATCATGCGACAAGGTCTGCAAATATGACTAAAATTATGCTCCTTAACTTTGACTCTATTTACTAAATATGCATAACCCAAATAGTCTTGTACATACAAGGAGATTGTGCAGTAAAAGCCATAGTGTTGGAGCCAACTGAAATGTAAGAGATATATATCGGTCATGATGATTTCACAAAAATGAGACCGTTAAGATTGCTCATCATGCGCAATATGCATAATTCTTTCCAAGGTCCTATATGTCTTCCTAATGAACTAAGATGGTTTCAATGGGCTAGATGGGCTCTCGAGTTTCCATGATTTTCCTCTGGTCCAAAGAAATTAAGCGGACTTGATATGCACGAAGGCAATAATATCCCGGTAGAGCCAAATCAATGTAAGTTGAGCATGTAACTACATAGCCCTTTCTTTTGAATGTTTTTCAAAGTTGGTTTCCTTATTGTCGCGACCAAAAAATCAGGCTAACAGATTTTCAGGTTAATTAAATCAACTAACCTAATTCGAACCTTCGCAAGTCCTACCTAATCGCAACGTAGGTTTATTCATGAGAACATATTTAATCAGAGCCGCCACTAAGCATTTATGGTAGGTTGATTAGAAACCTATATAAAATAGCGGCAAAACTATTTTATCTCTACGAACCGGAGAAAATGAGTCCGGGGACTTGATTACGCTAATTGAAAAATTAACGCCATTTCGGTACCAATTTCATGAAAAAGACTTTCCGTTTGATCGATGTGAATTGATTGATTTTATTAGAAAAATGTGACATGAGGGCTGCATGATAAAATGATTTCATTTTTTTTATATTTTTTGTATTTTCGGATTAGATGCCAGAAAAAAGAAACATTCAAAAGTAAACAGAAATTTGAAATAAATTAAACAAAAATTCCCATAATATATCTTTAAATTTCTTTTCTGAAAAATTCACTCATTCCCAAGGATCCGGATCAGAGAAGAATTTTTATCCGCTACATCCTCGAAGATTCGAGCTAGCATGCAGATAAGGGTATAAGATGACAACGTCCCTTTTACCAAAGGAACACGAAATCTTATACTAAATTGCCATCCCATTCCATAAGATCATGGTTGAGGCGTGCAATTTAATTTTCCGAAGGGTCAAGGCACATAGGAGAGCATATATTTGTTGACACCCGATTTTTGATCAATTTTCTTTTAGTTTTATTTTCTAAAAATTCTCAAAAATTCATAAAAATTAAAAAATTAAAAAAATCAACATTGGAAACCTTGGCCAAGCTCAAGGAACCAATTTTGAACAAAAAAATAATTTTTCATATTTTTCACTTTTTTTTAATATTTTGGGAAAATAAAAAATGTTAGAAAATCCATAAAAAAATACTTTTCGAGGTCATAAAAATACACAAAATTGTCCAATATTTTTATTTTAATATTCTCTTCATATTGGCCTCAATAAAAATTAAAATTTGAATTCAATTTTAGGTGTTCCTTCACAATGCCTAGAGTTGATTTTGCATAAAAAATACCAATTGAGTCTTTTTATTTGCAATTTTTGCACATTTTAGGTCTAGACATTCAATTACAGTCCCTTTGAACTTCAATTTGATCAATTACACCCTCAATTGCACGAATTACGCGAATTAGGCAAAATCTCCAAAATATTTGCAATTTAGTCCCTCTACTTGCCAATTTTTGAAATCACCTTTTATTGAGGGACTCTCGTGGCAAAATTGGACTACCCCCTAGGGTTTTCATACATTCTGAATCGATTGGCATAGGTCCCATGGTCCAATTTGATCGAATTGACACTCAATTGAACATTTCCTTAATTTGGGCAATTAAGAAATTTTGGGGTTTTTGCAGAAATTGATGATAAATTTTGGGAAAAATTGCATTTCTAGATAATATCCAGGCCCCTAAGTTCAATTTTGAGGTTTAATTGCAAAAATTCCCAATCAATTTAGATTAATTTTGAAATTTTGCAAAAATCCACTATCTGAACCGGTTCGGACCGGTCTGACCGCCGGTCGAACCGGTCGAACGAGTCCAAACAGTGTCATCTTCCCCAATTTACCCGCGCCATTTGCAGGTTTGAGCGGCGAACTTCAACGATCAAATTGACGTCCAATTCGATACCAATTAAACCAATTGATGTGGGGCTTTTGTAGTTCAGGTCATACCCCGTCGATTGCCGCCAACGGCACCATCAATCATCGCCGGAGCGCAGAGAAATCATCGGTCAAAGGCGCGGCGGCACAAAAGTCAACATTTCACAATCCACGTCAAATTGGTGCTCGTTTTGCGATCAATCGAGGCCTAACGGACGCGAACGGAATCCTAACCGGTTACGTCGCCGTCCGGCAGCCTATTTGCACGTGAGAGCACGTGAGGAGGCCTCGGCGAACCATCACCGTGCGCGCCCAAATTTGACAATGCAAGTATAAAAGCCAAGGAAGATTCTAGAGCAAAGGGGGGGCTCATTCCGTTCGTAAGGTACTCAGAGAGCGAGAGAGAGAGAGAGAGAAAGTGAGGAAGAGCTCGTCTTCTCGCCCGTGCGATCGAAGACTCGAGCTCGGCTGTGAGATCTTCGTGAGACCAATCCAGGCCGAATCAAAGCCTGCAATCAAGTTCAAAAGCTTCGTATCAACTCCAGGATTTGATCGCGCCAGCTCGATTAACCTACGAGCTCCTAAATCGGTAAGTCGCTCTTCCAATCTCGGTTACGCTCATCCATGGCATCGCACCGATTCATGCACGATTCTAGCAATTGTTGTGTGCGTTTTTGCCCATGAGCATTGCTGATCACCTTCGCGTTGTTGTTTTGCTTCGATTTTGTACAAAAACCTTCAATCGAGTCCGTCAACTTTGGCCTCCATCGCCGACTATTGTTAAAGCCTGCCTAGACGATTCTAGACCAAACCAAGTCAATCTGACTCGCAGGTAACGTTTCTATACTTCATTTGAGTGAATCCCGTGATTGAATCGAGCTATTGTGCTTTATATCCTGTGATTGAGTTCTGCGATTTTGATTACGTGCGTAGTGTGTATCTAGCAATTTAGCCAATGAAATCGTGTAATCTTTGGATATGATGATCCGGAGGTTCTTTTGAATCGATTCGCGTTGGTTTGAAGTCATTCCGGCGAGATCTCACCGTTAGATCTCGCCGGAGAGATTTTGGCCGTCCGTCCGGTGTCGTCGCAACGAAGAAGACGACCGACGTGGCGAGTCAAACGAGTCAAAGGGCTTAGGTGTCGCATTATGATAGGTCCAACTCGCGCCGAGTCGCCTCGGCCGTTGGTGCGAGCGAGCCGACTCGAACTTGATCCGATGGCCAGGGTATTTTGATGAGTTTGATTTAGGGCCGTCGGATCTACATTTTTAATTTCGGATATTAGATATATTAGATAAATAATCCAATAAATCAAAAAGCGTGCCGTTTTGAATAGGTGGTGCATCGTCGTTTTGGGCAAAGGAGGAGTGAACGGTCGGGATTAAGTCCAGGATAGATCATGGCCGTTCAAGGTTTTAAACGACACGGCGTCGTTTCATGTAGGGAGGATAAAGCGTCGTCTTTTTTCGCTCTAGATAGAATGGACGGCCCGGATCGAGTTTAGTTTAAATCCCAGCCGTCCGTGTATTTCAATAACACGGCGTCGTTTTAGTCGAAGGGAATCGACGGTCCAGATTAGATTTAAGCTTCAATCATGGCCGTCCGTGTATTAGGTGATACGTCGCCGTTTTGTTCTGAGCGAGTCGACGGCCGAGATTGATTCCGGGATTGATCTCAGCCGTCCATTTCTTTTATATATTTCCGAATATTCGGAAATTAGTTTAGAAAATCAAAAAAATAATAGAAAATATATCCGACGTCGTTTTGATACCGAGCAAGTCAAGGAATGGTCGGACCAGGTTGACCGATCATTGACCGGCTGACCCAATCCAGAATATTAATAAAAAATAAATAAAAATACATAAAATTTCCAAAAAAATCCAAAAATACTTAGAAAATTCATAAAAATTCCCAGATTTTTACAAAAAAATTCTAAAAATTCTTAGATCGATTCGGGACTCATAAAGTCTGGATCGAAAATTTTTTAAACTTCGAGGGTCGATCTATGTCGATCCGGAAAATTCCCATTTTTTTTAGAAAATAAATTAAAAAGTCCAAAAAAATGAGAAAAATTCAAGAAAATCGCAAAAAATGGGACATGGCCACATTTAACCGACTCGACCCCGATTTTGTGATTTTCGGGTCCCGAACCCCCAAAAATGACCATTCCGCCCCAAATTTTCCCAAATCACCCCGGAACCCAAACTTGACATTTTCTATGGGCCGATGGGGCCATATTAGACTTGTTCACTTGATTGGTTGATTGAATTGATTGCGATTATATTGATTGCGCTTTTAATTTTCATGATTGTGATTGATAAGATAGAAAATTCCCGTCTGCATGAATACCTAGAACTATTAGGGCCTACCTCACTCGATATCACATCTGCATGAATTCTTAGACTAGAAAAACACTCAATATCGGTAACCGAAAGGGCATCAATGTAAATCTTGGCGTAAACAAGTCCCCGGACCCAAAATCTCTGGTTTTCGCGGAACCGAACGGTTTCTCCCGACCGCCCGGTAGGGTTTTCCGATCATACCCTCCAAATAAATTGATCTGTGGCGACTCCAATTGCATGTACACATTGCACATACCACCCGACCAAACTAAGGTCGATTTTCGATATAAATTTTCTCCCCACATCGCGATTCGAGTAATGGGTCTTGGGAGAGACCCGCGATCCCTAAAGATCCCGCCTACAACCCGGGTCTATCTTATAGAAAGGGATCGACTCGTTAACCCTCACACGCCCCGCGCGCGTATCATCACGATGGTGGGAGGGTCACGACAGATCGCCGACTCAGCTGGGGATTCGTATGGTTGCTAAACCGATAAGAGGACTTAAGCCGATAAAAATGTTGAGTGTTTTCTAACCCCGTTTTTTGCGGATGCTCTTGAATGTGAGGTACATCCACTAACAAAAGTGTTAAATGTTGATGCAGATGGGAGTTATAAGGAGTGGCGTCTATGCTAACCTTTTTGATGCGGATATGGTGTTTCGAGTTGTGTGTTTATTTATGCACATATTGAAGCGGTGTTTTGAATATGAATTGCTGTGCATGTCTTGCATATTTTGAGGATCACGACATTGCACACACAAGCGCCTAAACCCGAGTCGCGAAATCACCTTTTAGGTCGCCATAGATAGGGATCGGTATGCGAAGCTCTTGTGTTTGATTGCACTTGGGTTGACCATATTTGATCCCGCTCGCTATGCGCGACAATGATCCTACCCACTTGTTGTTTGATTGCGCTTGTGGGCGGCTCATCGATTCGTATAGCGGGAGCCATTCTAGGTCCATACCTGAGCCTTTTTGATTTCTTTAGAGTTGAACCTCACTTGTCTCATGCGCATGTGAATTGGACGGTTGGTATACCTAAAACCTAAAACCCAAAAAGAGAGTAGCATCGGTTGGTAAGGCTTTTTACCCTATTTATTTTAAACTTGTAAATTTAAATTTTACATATCATGCATTTTCACGAGCATATCATCACAATTTGCAAGATCGTTTAAGTGATTGGGGTTGAAGTTCAATTTTCCTTTTTAGGATAGATGACGCGCCGAAGTCATATTGATTTCCCCGATGTATTTACATGGGAGCGGAGGACCATTCGACGCAATGACCGAGTGCCCGCTACTTTTCGAGTCTTTGGATTTGTCCATGGACGGGAGCTCAATGGAAGAAACCGCACTCGTGGCGAGAGTTGTGATTATACACGATGTGCACAACATTTGAAACTCAAGCACGAAAAAGAGAGAATCTAGGAGCTATACATGAAATTGGCAAGGCGACCTCGTGCAATCAAGACATCCTCAAAGCACTCGCCAATTAAGAAGAAAGAAATCATCACCATATCCTCCGATGATGAAGAAGATGTCAAGCTTCCCGAGATAGTGGAGATTTCATCCGATGAGGACACTATTTCGATTATCTAGTTTAGTGTGACTTTGGGGCATTTTCTAGAGTCCATTACATTTTAAGTCGATTATGTACTTTCGTTTATAATCGTTGTCCGAACATCTTTAGATGCTATCATGTTCTATCTCTTTATTGTACAAGGTTTGTAAATTTTGTGAATTGTCAAATTTGAGGTTGTAAGAGTGACTTTCTACCCCGATTACACTTAAACGATCTTAATCAATTACATGCCATCTTTGGGTGAGATTTGGTCCATAATTATCCTATTTGGCTTATTCGGGTCAAGTGGGAGTAGTTGACCCTCATGTTACTAAAAGATGACATGGAATTTGGTTAGCGCATTTGCATCACATTTCATGCATGTTCATATTAAATTCGTGGTAATTGACTTTAGGATCATCATTTTGCATTTTTAGATCATGGGGAATGGAGATATCAAAGTCATCCCGGTACAGCGCAAGGAGCTTTCTCTATGGTGGGATCGCCTCGACATAATCAACAAAGCATATGTTGAAGGGCGTTTGGGACGATTGGTGGATTTGATCAAAGTTGAATATCAACTAGCTCTCATTCAAGCATTGGCCAAGGCATGGGACACGCGCACGATGACATTTAATTTCCAAGGTTTAGAATTGACCCCCACACTCGAGGAGTATACCGCTATCATTGGGGCCAAGTTTGACGACCATATGGCTCAACTCCCTCTGGACATGGATTCCACTCGTTCTCTATCGAGTTTTCTTCGTCTCAAAACTTCTGAGATAGAAAAAGTCTATAAGTCCACTTCTGGCAAATTCACATTCTCATTCCTTTTTGACAACTATTCCTCTCTACCCACCGAAACCGGTCATAAATCGGGAAAGGTGTTCATTTTGGCCTTCTTTGCATTCGTTCTATTCCCAACCTCAAGAACCACTTTTGACCCTTCTATAGTCCATATTGCTAGACAAGCATATTGTCGTTGGAATTATTCATACATGATTCTCGCGAAAACCTTCCTCTCCTTAAACCGTTCCAAAACTTCCAAAAAGGCCATTTTCCAAGCATCTAATGGATTACTCCACTTGTGGTTCACATCTCATATAAAGACCTTCCAACTCCGAGTCGGGTGTTATGAGATCAACGAGCACGTTCATCCCGTTAAATCCTTTCTTAAATGTCAATCCCTTGTACCCAAATATTCTTTCAAGAAATGGGTTGAGCTATTGGAAGATTTGAAGCCCGAGCACGTTAGATGGCGTTTGACTTGGCTTAAGATCGTGGAGGCTCATATCATTGGTGTTGAAGATAGTCCTATTCCCTTATTGGGATGTCTTGGCGCCGTGGCATATTATCCCATTCGAGTGGTGAGGCAATTTGGAGTTTTACAAGAAATGCCACCGGATGTTTGTCCCGGGATCTTCTCATTTGACATGACACGAGGAAAGCTAACTAAGGAAACAAAGAAGCTATATCGGGCCCGAATCGAACTTATACTTCACACTTTGAAGAACTATCCATTACAACAAGTTGAATAGCCGGATTACTTAGATGATGAGATGAACATCCATAGAGCCTCCAAGGAGTATATTCAGGAGTTTAAGGAGTATCGCCAATCATTGGTCGAGCCATATGTACCTGAGTGCGTATCTCCTCGGATTGAAGAGGTGGAGTCCTACGAGCCTGAGTACATAATACCATATATCCCGGGAGTGGAGCCGTACATTCCGGAAGATCCGGAGCAATGGATGTCAGAAGAAGGAGAAGACCCATACTTGTGGGATTCCGATGGATCAGAAGAGCAAGAAGAGTGGAAACGTCCCCGACTTGGATAGATTCATTCGCCCATTTAGATTTTACATATTTGTTATCTTTTAGACACTTTTAAACAATTTGGTCCGTAATAAATACATATTATTCCTTTTTATGAGCATTTCATGCATACATATAGAAAATTCAATTATCACCGATCAATGTCTCCAAATCCTTTAATATTCTACATACTGATTTGATGTTCTGAAAAACAGGTGATTGATAAACACGAGGACTCGTAGCAAGACGCGCCAATTAAGAATGGAACAGGAAGAACTCGCACCTCGTGTAGGTAACTTAGAAAATCAGATGAATATGATCGCCACAATGGTGGCAGAGATGAAGGCGATGATGATTGCAAGTCAGGGGAGATACCTCGTTGATCCTAATTCCCAAGCCCCTATGGGCTCGTCTGATGGAGCAAAGGCTAATTCGGCACCCGCCGCAAGTCCCACTTTGAATCCGGAGCGATCGCCTAAGGATCCTCCCATTGTGATTGATCCGGAAAAAAAGGAAAAGCAAGTCCTCAAAATGGAGGAAGAAATTAAAAGGCTTGCTAAGATCGAAGAATGCCTGGCGAGTCGTGGGTATGAACTCTCGAGATTTAATAAGGTCGCACCATTTGAGAAGATAGACGTTCCTGCTGATTACAAGGAACCAGATTTTGTGAGGAAATATAATGGGATCGGGTGTCCCAAGGCGCACTTGAAGTACTACTTGCGCCGTATTTCGCAGTTCTCTAACAACATCCCACTATCGGTTAATACTTTCCAGGAAAGCCTATCTGGGGAAGCCCTGGAATGGTTTATCGAGTTGGAGCCGGAGAGGCTCGTCGATTGGGACAAGCTAGCAGATGAGTTCCTTCGGCGGTACAAGTTCAACACTTTGACTACCCTAACTAGGGAAGACCTTCCGAGAACCGTAAAAGGGAAGAATGAGGCCGTTCGCGCCTACGCCCAAAGATGGAGAGCATTGGGCATGCGGGTAAAACCGCATGTTCCCGAAGAGGAATTAATAGACCTTTTCCTCAAGGCACTTCCCTTTGAATATTTCGACAAGCTGAACACCTCCGGGTGTCGGACATTTGCGCATCTGATCAAGGTGGCGGAACGCCATGAATGGGCACCGAGAGAGAAGAAGATACCCGGAGCGCCTTTCAGACGCCAATACCCTTTGAAAAGGGATAATAGGGAACAAACTGGGGAAGTGGCCTTTGTCCCTAACCCGCCTAAACCCAGAAATTTCTCACCTTCCACCCCTACCCAAGGGAAGTCTTCCTGGACTGCCTCTAAACTACCGTAACCTAGAAAAAGAAATCAACTTGTTTTCACCCCTTTGCCTCGACCCTTATCCAAATTACTACCTATGCTGCTAGAGAATCGCCTAGTTGCAAAAGAGCCACCTAAAGCTCATCCTCTAAGATTTCCCGGGTTTGATGAAACCCAGACGTGTGTATATCATATGGGAGAAAGGGGGCACAATGTGGACAACTGTCTTGCCCTCAAGTTCAAGGTACGAGCGTTGATTGATGGTAAGGTTTTGGAGTTTGATAAAACTGAGCTGAATGTGCAATGTAACCCACTACCGGAGCATCGCGAGGTGAACGCGATTTTTGGAGGCGAAGAGGAAGAGGTTCTGGAGTTCATAATAGATATGCGCAAAATGCAAGACGTCCCGGAATTGGCCTCACAATACCCGGAAGGAGAAAGTATTTCTCGGGAACAAAAGGAAGCGTGCTTGGAGAAATTAATTAACCTAGGCATCATCGGAAGAATGGAAGATTCCTCTTTCAAAGGAACCTATGTCACTATAGACATGCTGGCGGAAGAGTTCATAATGAAAGCCACAAGAGGAAAAACCTGGAGAGTTCCATCGGGTTACTTGATGAATATCCGAGATAGCCAGGAAGTTGAAGAAGTAGACGAGTATGAATTGCGCCTTGACAAGGCCCGCAGAGGCGATAAAAGGTTTATGCAAAGAGCCCTTGAGAGAGGCGAGATAGTGGATAACCTCGGAGAAGATAGCGGTGGCTACAACTTTAAAGTGTTGTATTCGGCGCCGCCAAGCTTTTTCATCACTGCGGGGGATATAGTTCCCGATGGTTGGGGTGGCATGGATGATCCTCAAAGTGAAGAATTTGTGGGAACGGTCGACGAAACTAAGAATCAAGAGGCTCCTCGGAATGAACAGGTGAATCGGGAGTCCAATGTGCGACTTTCTAATATGGAAACTCACATACGTCATTTGATGAGTGTGGTGGCAGAGTTATCTCGGTTGGTAGCCAAGAGTAACGCCACAGCAAGTGAGGAGAATATGCAGATTCTGGAGATACTACGGACCATGGAGGTGCAAAATCGAAAAATCGCTCTATTGCAAGAGCAAGGTGATGACGTGTCGAGAAAGATGAATGAGTTGAGAAAGCCGAGAGTGACCTTCCGCACGAAGTATAATGGTGCTGGGTGCCTTCTGGCACATATTTCATATTACCTCCGCCAAATGGTTGGCCATCACAAAGATGACAAAACAACGATCCGGAATTTCGAACATAGTTTGTCACGCCCCGAACCTTACGAGCACGCCAACACCCCGTACGGGCCGTAAATTTATAAACTTCCCAGGGATCCAACGGCAACAAACTTAAGCCTAAAATGATAAGCACATGCGGAAGCGAGAACTACACTCCAAACAACGGAATGAAATACAATGACTCGGGATGTAAAAGAGAGATTTAAAACTTACTCCACACATTTTTTAAAAATGTCAAATTGACTTCAAAAGTTACTACTTGATAATTCTCAAAATACAACTTCTCTTAATAAAACAAGGGAGATAAAGTTTAACCTTACAGAGCTATACGGGCGAACACAACCCCAAATATAAAAACACGGCTCTCTAAGACTACAAAAAAGAAGTACAATCGAGTAAGGTTAACGGTTCATCTACTTCAAAAGGGCATCTTCAAAAGCCAATCCATGGCGGTCATGGGACTTCATCATTTAGGACCTGAAAATTGTTATCCCACGACGGGGTGAGAATAAATCTCAGCAAGTTATTCCTAAACCTAGACCAGGCCGGTAGTACCTCCAGAAAATTCTTAAAACATGTAATTCTACTCAAAGGGACAATTGCTCAGCAAGCAAAACGACAAAAGCATACTACAAACATAAGATAGAAGTTCGCAATTCGAGTCATGCTTTACAGTCTTAAGGTCGAGCTTCGTACTTGGACATTTCACAAATCACAAGATCATACAAGGTGTTTCCTATCGTATATCTCAATCACATACCAATCATTGATATTAGATTACCAAGTGCCCGCGTCATAACGCTTCAGGCCATTTTAAGCATTAAGACTCGTGTAATCACGCATCAAGTCGTTATAAATATTAAGACTCGCGTAAATACGCATCAAGTCGTTATAAATATTAAGACTCGCGTAAACACGCATCAAGTCGTTATCTCGCGTTTAATGCCTCAAGATAAATTCAATTCCCCGCGTATCACGCTTCAGGGTATTATGTGATCACATATATATAATCAATTCGTTCGCTTAGCCAAACTTGAATTCAAGGTCAATGATGACCTAAACAACACGAGCCATGCCAACTAACCATAGCACTTGTTCGAGCAAACATGAATTGCACAATCGCAAAGGACAACTCATGGTTCGTCCACTATGCCCCAAACACATCAATTCATTCATGTTCCACATCATAAGGTCAAACATACTAGGAGCAATTTATCCATTCAGCCAATCGATCATTTCAATCCCTCATGACCGAATACAAGATACTTAGCTAGTCAATTCCAAATGCTCAATTCACATTGGCAAACCATAGCCAAACATAATAACGATAAGTAATCAATCCACAAGGGCACCTCAAGACCAAACACATATAGGACAAGTAAGTTAATTTAGCCACGTCCATGCATCCTCGGCGGTATCCACCTACTGATTTCTACATCCAGACCTACTCTCAGAAAAACTGACATTTTTCCAATCTCTTTTTGAGCAATCCAAACTCAGAATCATGTTCCTCATGATCTTACGGTCGTGTGGGAGAAAACGGAGCTCAATTTGGACTCCAGACGACCTCGAACGAGCCATTTCAATTTCGACGCGCGCTGAAAAACGGGATTAACGGGTCTCTCGGGTTTCACACATTCTTCATACAAAACTACCCTAAAATCCTACCAATCCAATTCTAAACCATCCATTAGTAACCTAAAGTCCTAGACTAAGTTTAAGAGTAACTTACCACAAGATTGAAGCTTGAAAAGCCAACCAATGGGCAGCAAGACTTCACGACCAGATCTGGAACAGATTTGAGGGCTGATTCAGTCCAAGGAAAACGCTTGAAGGCAGCCACTTAAATCCTCTTAATCCACTCCAAACTTCTTCCACAAGTTGTCTAACATACTAAGCGAGGTATAGGGAGTTTCTTACCTTGAAACCACTCAAGAAACTCCTTCGAACAGCCCTACAAGTCCACAATTCCAGTGCAGGGCAGCAGCTGTTTTGGCTTGGCTTTACGGGCTCTCAAAGGCTCGCGGACGGCGGTTCAAGGCTCACGGTGCTCTTGCGAAGGAGGGTGGTCGATGGTGGTGGTGGTGAGGCATCCCGGTGACCAACGGACAAGGTAACAAGAAGGAGATGGTGGTGAGAAAGGGGAGAGGGAGAGTGAAAATGAGCTCTTGCTTCTCAAGAGCTTGTTCCCAAAGCCAAGAGAAAGAGTGAGAGATTGAGGTGATGGATTGTCTTAGACTAGGCTTTTGACTTGAGGGGGCTTAGTAGACTAGGTGGTTGAGGGTTTTAAGGAGAGTTGTCTAGGGAGTCACATCAATAATTCAAACTTTTGGCTTCTTGCAAATAACAACAAGAGGGGCAATCTTGTAAATCCAACTCAAGTCTAAAGACTACTTTGCCATTAATCTAACTTGAGGAATGAGCTCTAATCCAACGGTAAAAGAGTAATTTCTAATTCCATCGATATCTCACTTTTCTAATCATTTTGGGACGAACCGTAAACTTAATTGGCTTTGGTGAGGCGACGTCCAAATATTCATATTGTGATCCTTAAAAGTCCGATGCCTAAGTTCGAAGTCCAATTTAATGGCTAATCCCAATCGATTGCAACTCGGTTTATCTCAAACTAACGGGCGGCCCTTTAGGAGTTACGTGTATCGACCTTATGATTCGTATCATACTCAAGCTATGGCGACCTTGGTTGTCATGTGATTGTGAGGGTCGATCATTAGTTCTCAAGGACGCGATCGTCAGGAAACGGTTTAGGAACGTTCACAAATTATACTGTGGTCAAACGGAATCACCCGCGATCCAATTATATAATGCTAGCAATTTGTTCCTTAGTCGTTCCTAGATCGGCCTATAATAGTTCTAAACCTTCCCTCGACAACCCTTATGGCCAAATTGTTGATCCATGGTCAAGTTCTTAGGTCCACGTACCCATTGTTAGCCATTCCCCTTCGGTTAGTTAACTCAAGAGTGATCAATTCTGAGCGAGATTTATTGAAATACATCGATGACATTTCATTACTTCAAAAGGGTCGGATTTCAGAATGTCACATAGTTTGACGGGCCCCGCACTAGTATGGTTCCAATCAATCGATCCGGACTGGGTCCCGAATTGGGAGAATTTATCAGAGCACTTTATATGGCACTTCGAAGTTGGAATTAGAGGGTACTTTACTAAAGCCAATTTGCTGAACATTAGAAAAAGTGAAGATGAGAGTTTTGAACTCTTCGCTAGGAGATGGAAGAAACATGCTGCGATGGTGCAACCTCCGCTTGTCGAAAGGGAGATACAGGAGTTCGTGCTTAAGTCACTTCCGGCGGAATATTTTGATTGCATGTATGCATACACGTATTCTTCATTCCAACATCTAGTGGAGATTGGCATGAGGATCGAAGGAATTATCCTGAGAGTTAGAAGGGAAAGGCAAAGGCGTCTGGATGAAGAAAACGCCACGTTGGTAAGGCTATGTCGAGGACATAACCCCGAAGATGTCCATGAAGATGAGATGATCGGAATGGTGGATACTCCGATTCGCTTTGTCATTGATTTGAATAAGGTGGATAATTGGGAAGCATCCGCCTCGGAAAAACCGTCAACGTCTAAATCACCACAAGAAGAGATCATACCGGTGAAAATTAAATTACCGCCTGTGGAGGAATATAACTCAAAGGCAGTTCATTGGGATTATGGAACGGGCGAGATTGACGCCATAATGAGATCGGGAAGATGTTATCCACCAAGAGAGGCGGATCTAAAAAGAAAGTCCCAATTGCGGAAGAAATTGAGAAGTTACAATCGGTCGTGAGGACCGGTGAATATGAGGTCGTCGACCAACTCCGGAAAATGCCAGCGCAGATCTCTTTGCTAGATCTCTTCAAGAATTCTGAAAAGCACAAGAATGTTCTCCCGAAAGTGCTGAATGAGGTGCATGTCCCGGAGACTATTAACGAAGTTCAACTAGGAGACTTCGTAGGTGCTATACTCTTGAAAGACCAGATATCCTTCTCAGATGAAGATTTCCCAAAAGAAGGGCGGATGCATAATAAAGCTCTCTATATTGCCGTAAGGTGCCACGGAAAGGAGGTTCCTCACGTTCTGATTGACAATGGCTCGGCCTTTAATCTCTGTCCTTTGACCACTTTGAGAAGCTTGGGGATAAACGAAGATTTTGTGAAGACATCTAAGGCCACTATTCGGTCATTTGACGGAGTCTCCAAGAATGTAGTGGGAGAAATTGAACTAGACATCTCCATTGGGCCGGTGACTTTCTCCGTACCATTTCAAGTATTGGACATTCCTAGTGCCTTCACCCTACTACTGGGAAGGCCATGGATTCACGTGTCCGGAGCGGTACCTTCCTCCTTACATCAAAAGGTGAAGTTCGTGGTCGGGGGTTAGCCGATCACTGTTCATGGCGAAACGGGGCATCGGGCTTCTTTAAAAGAGATGGTCCCATACATCGAACCTTCGAAGGAAGAAGAATTGAGCTATCATACTTTTGACATCGTATCTGTCATGCACGTACCATCCGACATGAAGATGATTACTCCAAGATTGTCGAAACCTGCGACCATGGCGGGGAGAGTGTTACTCTCAAATGGTTTCATTCCTGGTGCTGGATTAGGGGAAGTACGGTCGGGGGATCCGTAACCCTTTGAATCTAAACTCTAATGACCACAAGGTTGGTCGATGCCGAGGTCGAAACAAATGTTATGGAGACCGTGGATGCCATGGACACCAAGGTGGCCGTTTTGTGGGCACCGATGCGTGGAAAGCTAAAGGGAAGATGTTCTTAAACCCCTTATTTGAGGTATTTTCCAAAGGGGGCAAATGGCTGGAAGATGAGGATATCTCCGAAGATGCAGAGCCGGACTTATTCAACCAGTTCCTAGATAATCGGGTGCACGTGATCATTGAGTGGCTGGATGATGATTTCCCCACCCCTGAGTAAAAGGCTCTTTCCGAACTTTATCTTTTAATGCATTTCGATTATTGCATTTGTTTCTAAATCCTTTCGCTCTTTCTTCTTTAGCACCCTTTGGGTCTCTTGCTGATGATCCAAGAAGTGCAGTATTGTATTACCTTTAGTTGCATCTATTAATGAAAATCATCTCAAGTTTTATTACGGACATGTGGAACAACGGATTGGTCCGATGATGACAATTGCTTCTACCATGAAACTTGAGGCCCGATCCGCCATATGATCTCGGGTTTTAAAATGCTTTTTGAGAACAAGGATATCCAAACAATGTGGACTAGTTCTCCTTCCTTTTTTCTTCAAAAATTGAATTCGAAAAATGTTTTCATGTTGAAAAATCATGCATTCTTTAATCTTGTCATCTTTGAATACTAACCTTTCACGATGCATTTCGGGCATGTCATCCCACCCATGCATAACAAGTTAATATGTAACTCAGATCAGCTCGATGATTATGCATATGAAATCGACAAAGAAGAGGCTGATGTGAGTGATATCAAGAGGGAATGGGATTGTTTTGAAGAATCCAAGCCTCCCATCTCCGAAGAGCCCATTACTATCAACTTGGGAGACTCCACTTGCGTCAAAGAAGTGAAAATAGGAGGACATTTATCTGCAGCAGATATTTTAAGAATGACGGCGTTACTCAAGGAGTACCAAGATATTTTCTCCTAGTCATATGCTGACATGCCAGGTTTAAACCGTGAAATAGTAGAGCATGCTTTACCCACAAATCCTGCTTGCACCCCAGTTAATCGATCATCTAGAAGAATGAACCCCGAATTAGCAGATAAGATCAAAGAGGAGGTGATGAAGCTCCTCAAAGTTGGATTTATCGAGGCTGTCCCATATGCTGATTGGGTCGCCAACATTGTGCCGGTTAAGAAGAAAGATGGGAGAATTAGAATATGCATGGATTATCGGGACTTGAACAAAGCTAGTCCGAAGGATGATACCCTACCGCACATTGATGTGCTCATTGACAACACTGCGGGCTTTGAATTATTCTCCTTTATGGATGGGTTCTCGGGATATAACCGGATCATGTTGAAAGAAGAAGATAAGATCAAGACCTCATTCACCACACAATGGGGGGTCTTACGTTATAAGGTCATGCCCTTCGGATTGAAAAATGCAGGGGCAACCTATCAAAGGGCTATGGTAACCCTCTTTCATGATATGATACATAAGGAGATAGAGGTGTATGTGGTTGATATGATTGCCAAGTCTAAACCTGGAGAAGACCACGTTCAAGTGCTTAGGAAGTTATTTGATCGATTGAGGAAATACAAGCTCAAGCCGAATCCTGCGAAATGCATATTTGGCGCTAGATCTGGAAAACCGCTTGGATTTGTCGTAAGCGGTCGTGGTATCAAGATCGACCCCTCCAAGATCAAAGCCATATGGGAAATGGGGACTCCATTTACTGTTAAAGAGGTGAGGGGTCTACTCGGAAGGTTGAATTATATATCCAGATTCATATCACGGTTGTCAGAAATGGCGAAACCCTTTTTCAAGCTTCCGAAGAAAGGCGCAAGAGTAAAATGGGACGCAGAATGTCAGCAAGCATTTGAGAAGATCAAGGAATATTTGGTACAACCTCCAAGATTGGTACCTCCTATCCCTAATGTTCCTTTAACTCTATATCTGACGGTTCATGATGAGTCCTTGGGGACTTTATTAGCTCAAACTAACCCCAGGGATCGAAAGGAACGAGCCATATATTATCCGAGTAAAAAGTTCACATCATCTGAAGCCAAATATTCATCAATGGAAAGGACTTGCGTAGCATTGGTTTGGGTCCTCCATAGATTGAGGCAAGATACCCTGCATTATCATATCCAATTGGTCACTGAAAATGACCCCATCAAATATCTCCTGGAGAAACCAGCATTATTGGGAAAGATGGCCAAATGGCAAGTACTGCTCTCGGAGTGCGACATTAAAATCTCTCCCCAAAAATCTGTCAAAGGAAGAGCAATTGCTGACATGCTAGCCGAGAATCCTCCTAAAGACGTTTCAGAACAAAACAAGGGAGGTCAAATTCTGAACATATATGAAGATAAATGGACGATGTACTTTGACGACGCAGTGAATCTCACGGGATCAGATCTTGGGGCGGTTTTAATATCCCCCGAAGATCAACATTATCCAGTTTCAGCCAAGTTGGTATTCCCATGCACCAACAACATTTCTGAATATGAAGCCTGCATATTGGGATTACAATTGGCTATTTCATTAAAAGTAAAGAAGTTATTGGTATATGGAGATTCCATGCTAATCATCTTACAAACCCAAGGGGAGTGGAAGACAAAGGATCCCAAGCTTATTCCTTATCATAAATACCTCGAAGAGCCGATCCAACATTTTGAGGAGATCACTTTTGAATATCTACCAAGAACACAAAATCACTTTGCTGACACTTTGGCCACACTATCGACCATGTTACAAGTGCAAGATGGCCTTGAAATAGAGCCCTTAAGGATTGACATCCTGGAACAACCCGCATACTACATGGTCATTGAAGAAGAACCCGATGAAGAACCATGGTATCATGACATCAAGAATTACTTGCTGAAGGGCGAATTCCCGCAAGGTAGTCAACCAGAAGATAAGAAGTACATCAGCAAGATGGCTTCTAAAATTTTCCTCAGCGGACGGATCCTATACAAGAGATCTTTTGATTCGATTCTACCGAGGTGTGCGTAAACTCCAAAGAAGAAAATCTCATTCGCATGACATTTGCATACATGCATTTGCATATATTCATATTTTGCAGGTGAATCGGGAGTCATGAAGAATCCCGCAGAACAACGGATCAAACGAGGAAGTCATTCCCGATTTGAAATTTTGAACATCTTTAATCGATTGTTTCCTTTTGTTTGCGCAGGAAACAGGAATCAATATCCGAAGGAGACGGGAAGAAGTCGCTTCGGGATTTGAAATTTTGAACATCTTTAGCTGATTGATTCCTTTTGTTTGCGCAGGAAACAGGAATCAACATCCGAAGGAGATAGGAAGAAATCACTTTGGGATTTGAAATTTTGAACATCTTTAACTGATTGTTTCCTTTTGTTTTTACGGAAAGCGAAAATCAACATTAGAAGGAGACAGAGAGAAGTCGCTCCGGGATTGGAAACTTTGAACGTCTTTGAACCGATTGTTTCCTTTTATTTTTACAGGAGACAGAAGTCAACATTTGAAGAAGACAGGTTTGGGGTTCTCTTCTTTTATGAAGTATTTTCATATACTGTCGTGCTTGAAATTGAAAAACTTGGATTTGCAAAGCCATAAGGTCCTTTCAAAGAAACATTCCTTTCAAGTTTCAGAAACATCTTTTGAACACACATTTTTGATGAAAACTTCTGCAAATGATGAATTTTGATAAAAATGCCCTAAGTCTCTACAAAAGGGCATGTTTTGAAAGCTTTTCAAGAGACCGATCCTTCAGATGAAAAGAGGCAAACGTTATCCTCAAACACGTCCCCGATACACTTGAGCGATGAGTGAGAGTCATAGAGCGAAAGAGCTTAATGTTGGGACGTAGGGATCATTCGCGGCGATTACATGGATTGAAATGACGAAGGGCATTTCCATTTCAAAAATATCCATACACAATTATATCCTTTGATAACCACTCTGAGCCAAAAGGGAGAAATTTTCTGAATATAACCCTGTCAAGAACCACCCCACACTGGGGCATATTCGGAGGATCATTGGATGATTCCTTGGAGAAAAGAACAGGTAAGACTTTATTGTGCTAACTTGCATCAATCTTTTTGTGATAGCTTCAGGTGATTTCTAGCAGAAACTTGGAACACCTCAAAGTGAAGAAAAGCACTTCATTTCTATATCCCTAAACACTTACCCTTTGAAAAGCCAATTTGAGCCTTTAAATATTCATTTCTAAACCCTTGTTGGTGATCACCTCCCTACATTGGGGCAAGGCAAAAGAATTGCCACCAATAAGTCAAAATACATAATTGGAAGAATCTTGATACTGGTCTTAGAAGAGCCGGTCGGTGCAAAAATGATGACAAAGGAAAATAAAAGGGCCGGAAAAAGCAAATCGCCTGGTAAAAGCAAGGCCAAAGCCCATGAAAAGGAGCATCCCGAAAAAGGAACAAAGTTTGAAAATCAAGATGAAAGGACGAAGATCCTCGAAATAAACTCAAGAAAGTCGATCATGAAAATTTTGCAAAAGCAAATGAATGTTGGGTAAAAATGTCGGGGTGATCACCAAAGTTCACCCCTCTTTTGAAAACATGGCCTTTCTTAAAGAGCCCACCTTAAGCCAAGATACAACTTGTCACCAAAACTTTTCTGATCTAAGAGGTGTTTCAGGTTGATGCAAGAAATCATACAGGAAGCTACCGCTTAAACAGGTAAGTACAATCCTGTCTTATCATGACTTCGGGGTTCTTGACTTGTAGACCCGAAGAAGCTATTTTTGATCAAGGTTCATTTCTAAACCTCAAAATGAATATCCTTTGTTAAGCCTTTGACCGGCCTCGAATTACGGTCCCTTTTAAAATGCCTTTTCCGATTAGTCAGATTGTATGCATCTCGAATGATCCCGAAACCTCAAGGTTAGGTTTCCTGTGAGCAGATTCGAATTCTAAGAAAAGCCTTCCCAAAATGGTGAGAAGCCCTCTTGGATAAAGGAAGATCCTTTTTGAAAAACTTTTAAAACAACCTTTTTATAGAACACTCGGGATGTGTCATTCAAAATCCATCCCCAAGAAAGATCCGAACTTGTGATTGGATGCATTTCCTTCACAATTATACTTTGAAAATTTGTCCGGAATTCTTAAGTTTCTCCCCAGAAATTAAAATTGTCATTCTAATGATGTTTGACTGAAGTTTCTGCAGGTTCCCTATTGACCTCAAATCCTCAGAAAGGTTACATTTTAAAGATTTGATTAACTTGGATTTTCTGCAGGTCTTCTGGCATCCCCGGGTCCTCAGATCCTCTCATTTGAAAAATTCGAAAATAGGGTTTCAGCTTCAGTAGGTTCACTAGTAAACCTAGGTCCTTAGATGGCACCCTCTCATTTGAAAAATTTGAAAATAGGGTTTGAGCTTCTGTAGGTTCACTAGTAAACCTAGGTCCTCAGATGGCACCCTCTCATTTGAAAAATTTGAAAATAGGGTTTGAGTTTCTGTAGGTACACTAGTAAACCTAGGTCCTCGAGTGGCACCCTCTCCTTTGAAAATTTGAAAATAGGGTTTGAGCTTCTGTAGGTACACTAGTAAACCTAGGTCCTCATATGGCACCCTCTCCTTTGAAAATTTGAAAATAGGGTTTGAGCTTCTGTAGGTACACTAGTAGACCTAGGTCCTCAGATGGCACCCTCTCCTTTGAAAATTTGAAAATAGGGTTTGAACTTCAGTAGGTACACTAGTTAACCTAGGTCCTCGGATGGCACCCTCCTTTTTTAAATAGGTGAAACCCCTTTGTTACAAGGGTGAACCTCTCTTCCGAACGGTGAGTACCTTCCTAGAGGAAAATCGATATGCTTTTTAGATGGTGAGTCCCTTCCTAGAGGATTGCCAATCTCATTTTAAATAGGTGAAACCCCTTTGTTACAAGGGTGAACCTCTCTTCCAGACGGTGAGTACCTTCCTAGAGGAAAACCGATCTGCATTTTTAGATGGTGAGTCCCTTCATAGAGGATAACCAATCTCATTTTAAATAGGTGAAACCCCTTTGTTACAAGGGTGAACCTCTCTTCCAGACGGTAAGTACCTTCCTAGAGGAAAACCGATCTGCATTTTAGATGGTGAGTCCCTTCCTAGAGGATAACAAATCTCATTTTTAAATAGGTGAAACCCCTTTGTTACAAGGGTGAACCTCTCTTCCGGACAGTGAGTACCTTCCTAGAGGAAAATCGATCCGCATTTTTAGATGGTGAGTCCCTTCATAGAGGATAGCCAATCTCATTTTAAATAGGTGAAACCCCTTTGTTACAAGGGTGAACCTCTCTTCCAGACGGTGAGTACCTTCCTAGAGGAAAACCGATCTGCATTTTAGATGGTGAGTCCCTTCCTAGAGGATAGCCAATCTCATTTTAAATAGGTGAAACCCTTTTGTTACAAGGGTGAACCTCTCTTCCAGACGGTGAGTACATTCCTAGAGGAAAACCAATCTGCATTTTTAAATGGTGAATCCCCAGAGGATAGCCAATCTCATTTTGAATAGGTGAAACCCCTTTGTTACAAGGGTGAACCTTCCTTTCAAATCTCCTAACCACAACTCGACACCGAACGGACACCGGCCAATGCAAAATCTCGCGAACCATTCAAAGGTAATTCCATACACTCATTCACTCGACCATGGATCAACAAATCTCGGACCACAAACAGGTGAGCTACGGGTAAGTCTCTCTCCCTCTTATTTCTCTTTCACATAAGATGAGTGTGAGCTAAAATAATTCTCCACGGAACCAAAGCTTTAAATGGCAAAGGTAAGGTAATTGGATGTCAAGACTAGTTTTTAGATTTAGATTTCTCCCCAACAGAGTCGATTAAGGATTCAGGTGTCACCTTGTCTTTGAAAGAAAACTCTAACCGAGATTACTTTCAAAGAGGGGCAAATGTTGACACCCGATTTTTGATCAATTTTCTTTTAGTTTTATTTTCTAAAAATTCTCAAAAATTCATAAAAATTAAAAAATTAAAAAAATCAACATTAGAAACCTTGGCCAAGCTCAAGGAACCAATTTTGAACAAAAAATAATTTTTCATATTTTTAATTTTTGTTAATATTTTCGGAAAATAAAAAATGTTAGAAAATCCATAAAAAATACTTTTCGAGGTCATAAAAATACACAAAATTGTCCCATATTTTTCTTTTAATATTCTCTTCATATTGGCCTCAATAAAAATTAAAAATTGAATTAAATTTTAGGTGTTCCTTCACAATGCCTATAGTTGATTTTGCATAAAAAATACGAATTGAGTCTTTTTATTTGTAAGTTTTGCACATTTTAGGTCTAGACATTCAATTACAGTCCCTTTGAACTTCAATTTGATCAATTGCACCCTCAATTGCACGAATTACGCGAATTAGGCAAAATCCCCAAAATATTTGCAATTTAGTCCCTCTACTTGCCAATTTTTGAAATTATTTTTTATTGAGGGACTCTCGTGGCAAAATTGGACTACCCCCTAGGGTTTTCATACATTCTTAATCGATTGGCATAGGTCCCATGGTCCAATTTGATCGAATTGACACTCAATTGAACATTTTCCTAATTTGGGCAATTAAGAAATTTTGGGGTTTTTGCAGAAATTGATGATAAATTTTGGGTAAAATTGCATTTCTAGATAATATCTAGGCCCCTAAGTTCAATTTTGAGGTTTAATTGCAAAAATTTCCAGTCAATTTAGATTAATTTTGAAATTTTACAAAAATCCACTATCTGAACCGGTTCGGACCGGTTTGACCGGCGGTCGAACCGGTCCAAACAGTGTCATCTTCCCCAATTTACCCACGCCATTTGCAGGTTTGAGCGGCGAACTTCAACAATCAAATTGACGTCCAATTCGATACCAATTAAACCAATCGATGTGGGGCTTTTGTAGTTCGAGTCATGCCTCGTCGATTACCGCCAATGGCACCATCAATCGTCGCCGGAGCGCAGAGAAATCACCGGTCAAAGGTGCGGCGGCACAAAAGTCAACATTTCACAATCCGCATCAAATTGGTGCTCGTTTTGCGATTAACCGAGGCCTAACGGACGCGAACGGAATCCTAACTAATTCCGTCGCCGTCCGGTAGCCTATTTGCACGTGAGAGCACGTGAGGAGGCCTCGGCGAACCATCACCGTGCGCGCCCAAATTCGAAAATGCAAGTATAAAAGCCAAGGAAGATTCCCGAGCAAAGAGGGGGCTCATTCCGTTCGTAAGGTACTCAGAGAGAGAGAGAGAGAGAGAGAGTGAGGAAGAGCTTGTCTTCTCGCCCGTGCGATCGAAGACTCGAGCTCGGCCGTGAGATCTTCGTGAGACCAATCCAGGCCGAATCAAAGACTACAATCAAGTTCAAAAGCTTCGTATCAACTCCAAGATTCGATCGCGCCAGCTCGATTAACCTGCGAGCTCCTAAATCGGTAAGTCGCTCTTCCAATCTCGGTTACGCTCATCCATGGCATCGCACCGATTCATGCACCATTCTAGCAATTGTTGTGTGCGTTTTTGCCCTTGAACATTGCTGATCACCTTCGCGTTGTTGTTTTGCTTCGATTTTGCACAAAAACCTTCAATCAAGTCCGTCAACTTTGGCCTCCATCGCCGACTACCGTTGAAGCCTGTCTAGACGATTCTAGACCAAACCAGGTCAATCTGACCTGCAGGTAAGGTTTCTATACTTCATTTGAGTAAATCCCGTGATTGAATCGAGCTATTGTGCTTTATATCCTGTGATTGAGTTCTGCGATTTTGATTACGTGCGTAGTGTGTATCTAGCAATTTAGCCAATGAAATCGTGTAATCTTTGGATATGATGATCTGGAGGTTCTTCCGAATCGATTGTTGACACTTGATTTTTTTTAATCGGTTTTCCTATAGTTTTATTTTCCTAAAATTCCCAAAAATTCACAAAAAAATCAAAAAATTAAAAAAATCAACATTGGAAGCCTTGGCCAAGCATAAGGAACCAATTTAGAACAAAAAATAATTTTTCATATTTTTCTCATTTTTTAATATTTTCGGAAAATAGAAAAATCTTTGAAAAATCATAAAAAAAATACTTTTCGAGGTCGTAAAAATACACAAAAATGTCCAATATTTTTCTTTTAATTCTATTTTAATATTGAGCTCATAAAAATTCAAAAATCAAGTGCAATTTTAGGTGTTCCTTCACAATGCCTATAGTTGAATTTGCATAAAAAATACCAATTGAGTCTTTTTATTTGTACTTTTTCCACATTTTAGGTCTAGACATTCAATTGCAGTCCCTTTGAACTTCAATTTGATCAATTGCACCCTCAATTGTACGAATTGCACGAATTTAGCAAAATCCCCCAAAATTCTTTGCAATTTAGTCCCTCAATTTGCCAATTTTTGAAATTACTTTCAATTGAGGGACCCTCATAGCAAAATTGGACCGTCCCCCTATGATTTAATGCATTCCAAATCGATTGGCGTAGGTCTCGTGGCTTAATTTGGTCAAATTGACACTCAATTGAGGTTTTCTCCAAATTGGCAATTTTGGAAAATTTGGGGCTTTTGTGCAAATTGATAGAAATTTTTGGGCAAGAACACTTTTTTAGATAATATCCAGGCCCCTAAGTGCAATTTTGAGGTTTAATTGCAAAAATTCCCAACCAATTGTAGTTAATTTCGAAAATTTTACAAAGAACATTGCCTGAACCGGTTCGGACCGGTCCGACCTCCGGTCCGACCGGTCGAACCGGTCCAAACAGTGTCGTCTTCTTCCTCGGGGCATTTGCGCGCATGAACAGTGTTTGGCCGAGATTCAAAGATCAAATTGACAGGCCAATTGGTGATAATCGGAGCAATTAACTTAGGCGTTTTGTTCCCCAGATTAATATGCATCGATTGAGCACGATATCAAGATCAATGGCCGCCGGAGAAGCTCCGGCAAGCCGATCAAAGTCGCGGCTGCTTGGGAAAGTCGGCGGGTGCAAGTCAGAACTCAATTCGCGCGTATTTTGGTTCGACGGAAGGCCAAACGGATGTGGACGGAGTTCTAACCAACTCCGTTACCGTCCAGTGACCAAAAAGCATGTGCTAATGCACATGAACAGGCCCGGCAAAGACAGCCCGCTCGCGCGAGATTTCAAAACTGTGGGTATAAAAGGCTAGGAAGGTTCTTGATCTAGGAGAGGCCCATTTCGTGCTCACCGGACTAAACAGAATAGAGAGAGAGAGAGAGTTAGAGAGAGAGAGAAAGCTCTCGTCGTCCGCCATTGAAGGAAGTTCGACCTCGAGCTGCACATCGCTCGCCGAGCTGATTTAGAGCAAATCGAGGCCAGCCGCCACTTCCAGAAGCTTGCTCGCACCTCCAGGAATCTATCGCACCAAGCCAATTAGCCTGCGATCTTCAAACCAGGTGAGTTGAACTTCGATTTTCCTCACTGTGCGATCATCGCACGTCCACTTCACGAGCATCATTATTTGAATTAGTGTGTGCCTTTTGCTCCCATAACACTTCTGACCTTGATCGCATCTCATTTTATGCATTGATTCCGCGCGATAAACCTGAGTCGAACCGCCTCCTTAGCTCGGTCTGGCCGAGCACAGGCCGAGCCATTCGGGCCACCGCGAGCTCGATCTGAGCTTGAGGTAAGATCCCTAACCTTCTCATAATGCTTGTCTATGGATTAATTGCCTTGATTTGCTCTAAACCTGTGTGTTCGAACTCTGGATTGAGGTTACGTACGTAGTTCATAACTCGCAATCTGCTCGGTGAAATTGAATGATTTTAGAATATGTTGATCTAGGAAGCGAGACGAATCGATTGGTGTTGATTTCGTGAGATTTCATTGAAGTTTCACCGTCCGATGAGTTGAGTGGTTCTCGGCCGTCCGTTCTCTCGCCGGCGAGAGGTTGAAGATGAGTCGACGTGCCGGTCAGCGGGTCAAATTGGCTGACGTGTCGCGTCCGGATTGGTACATGGTGTCATTGACTCGGCTCGGCCGTTGGCGTGAGCGGGCTGAGTCACCTTCATCCAACGGCTGTGATATTTTGTTTAGTTTGATTCATGGCCGTTGGATCTGCTTTTTCATATTTTTGGATATTAGATTAATAGGTAGAAATTAGAATAATGGAAAACGGCACCGTTTGTATTGGTAGTCAAGCGGCGTCGTTTTGTGCTCAGACGATTATGCGTCGTCGTTTTTGGCATTGGATAGAACGAACGGTCTAGATTGAATCTTAGTTTAGATCGTGACCGTTTATTTGTTAGTACGAGCGACGTCGTTTGGTGAATAGAGCAAAAGCGTCGTCATTTAGGGTAGATTAGGATTCAACGGTCCGGATCACACTTAGGATTAATCGCAGCCGTCCAGGTTTTTAAAAGAAGCGGCGTCGTTTTTACTAGGGTGAAACGAATGGTTTAGATTAGAATTAGGTTAGATCTTGACCGTCCGTTCGTTTGGCAAATGCGGTGTCGTTTTTGTGTGGAGAGCTGGGACATCGTCGTTCTCGCTAGGGCGCAAGTCGATGGCTGAGATCAAATCCGGGATTGATCTCGGCCGTCCATTATTTTCTTTTATATTTTTTCGGATATTAGGAAATAGATTTAGAAAATAAAAAAAAATATAGAAATAATTAGAAAATTGCATGCGGTGTCGTTTTTAGGTACCGAGCGAGTTTGTGGGCAGTCGGACCGGGTTGACCGGTCGTTGACCGGTTTGACCCGGTCCAAAAAAAATAATAAAAATTAATAAAATTTTCCAAAAAATCCAAAAATTCATAGAAAGTTCACAAAAATTCCCGTATTTTCATAAAAAAAATTTTTTAAAAATTTCTAGATTGATTCGGGACTCTTATAGTCTTGATCAAAAATTTTGAGACTTTGAGGGTCGATCTATGTTGATCCGGAAAATTCCCAATTTTTTTTAGAAAATAAATAAAAAAATCCAAAAAAATTTAGAAAAATTATAAAAATTCAAGAAAATCACAAAAAATGGGAAATGACCACATTCAACTGGCCCGATCCCGAGTTTGTGATTTTCGGGTCCCGAACCCCAAAAAAAGACCATTCTACCCTTCCGGGCCTTCCGCCCCAAATTTTCCCGAACCATCCTCGAAACCCAAATTTGACTTTTGTGTGGGCCGATAGGGCCATTTTTAGACATATCGAACCTTGATCGATTGATTTGATTGCTTGTGATGATTTTGATTGCTTTTTAAATTTCTGATTGTGATTGTTAGAATAGTAAAATCCCATCTGCATGAATACCTTAGATCGTTAGGGCCTACCTCACCCGATATCGCATCTGCATAAACTTGTAGGTTAGAAAATCACTCAACATCGGTAACCGAAAGGGCGTCAATGAAAATCTTGGCGTAACCAAGTCCCTGGACCCAAAAAATCTCCGGTTCTCGCAGAACCGAACGGTTTCTCCCGACCGCTCGGTAGGGTTTTCCGATCATGCCCTCCAATAAATTGATCGGTGGCGACTCCAAATTGCATGTACACATTGCACATGCCACCCGACCACACTAAGGTCGATATCGATATTTGATAAATTTTACCCGACATCGCGATTCGAGTAATGGGTCTTGGGAGAGACCCGCAGTCCCAAAAATATCCCCACGACAACCGGGGTATTCCTTATCATGTTAAAAAAAGAGGGATCGGCTCGTTAACTCTCGTTCACCTTCACCGGGACGGAAGGAGGAGGGTCGCGACATCGATTCGCGTTGGTTTGAAGTCATTCCGGCGAGATCTCACCTTTAGATCTCGCCGAAGAGATTCTAGCCGTCCGTCCGGTGTCGTCGCAACGAAGAAGACGACCGACATGGCGAGTCAAACGAGTCAAAGGGCTTAGGTGTCGCATTATGATAGGTCCAACTCACGCCGAGTCGGCTCGGCCGTTGGTGCGAGCGAGCGGACTCGGACTTGATCCGACGGCCGGGGTATTTTGATGAGTTTGACTTAGGGACGTCGAATCTGCATTTTTAATTTCAGATATTAGATATATTAGATAAATAATCCAATAAATAAAAAACGGTGCCGTTTTGAATAGGTGGTGCGTCGTCGTTTTGGGCAAAGGAGGAGTGAACAGTCGGGATTAAGTCCAGGATAGATCATAGCCGTTCAAGGTTTTAAACGACACGGCGTCGTTTCATGTAGGGAGGATAAAGCGCCGTCGTTTTTCGCTTTAGATAGAATGGACGGCCCGGATCGAGTTTAGTTTAAATCCCAGCCGTCCGTGTATTTCAATAACACGGCGTCGTTTTAGTCGAAGGGAATCGACGGTCCAGATTAGATTTAAGCTTCAATCGTGGCCGTCCGTGTATTAGGTGATACGTCGCCGTTTTGTTACGAGCGAGTCGACGGCCGAGATTGATTCCAGGATTGATCTCAGTAGTCCATTTCTTTTATATATTTCCGAATATTCGGAAATTAGTTTAGAAAATAAAAAAAAAAATAGAAAATATATCCGACGTCGTTTTGATACCGAGCGAATCGAGGAATGGCCGGACCGGGTTGACCGGTCGTTGAACGGTTGACCCGGTCCAGAATATTAATAAAAAATAAATAAAAATACATAAAATTTCCAAAAAAATCCAAAAATACTTAGAAAATTCATAAAAATTCCCAGATTTTTACAAAAAAATTCTAAAAATTCCTAGATCGATTCGGGACTCATAAAGTCTGGATCGAAAATTTTTGAGACTTCGAGGGTCGATCTATGTCGATCCGGAAAATTCCCATTTTTTTTAGAAAATAAATAAAAAAGTTCAAAAAAATTAGAAATATTTAAGAAAATCGCAAAAAATGGGAAATGGCCACATTCAACTGGCCCGACCCCGATTTTGTGATTTTCGGGTCCCGAACCCCCAAAAATGACCATTCTACCCTTCCGGGCCTTCCGCCCCAAATTTTCCCAAATCACCCCGGAACCCAAACTTGACATTTTCTATGGGCCGATGGGGCCATATTAGACTTGTTCACTTGATTAGTTGATTGAATTGATTGCGATTATATTGATTGCGCTTTTAATTTTCATGATTGTGATTGATAAGATAGAAAATTCCCGTTTGCATGAATACCTAGAACTGTTAGGGCCTACCTCACTCGATATCACATCTGCATGAATTGTTAGACTAGAAAAACACTCAACATCGGTAACCGAAAGGGCATCAATGTAAATCTTGACGTAACCAAGTCCCCGGACCCAAAATCTCTGGTTTTCGCGGAACCGAACGGTTTCTCCCGACCGCCCGGTAGGGTTTTCCGATCATACCCTCCAAATAAATTGATCGGTGGTGACTCCAATTGCATGTACACATTGTACATACCACCCGACCACACTATGGTCGATTTTCGATATAAATTTTCTCCCCACATCGCGATTCGAGTAATGGGTCTTGGGAGAGACCCGCAATCCCTAAAGATCCCGCCTACAACCTGGGTCTATCTTATAGAAAGGGATCGGCTCGTTAACCCTCACACGCCCCGCGCGCGTATCATCACGACGGCGGGGGGGTCGCGACAATATTATGAGCATGTTTCTTTAAAAGTGTGCAACTTTTATGACAAACAATGTCACAACCCCGAACCCCGTGAGCGGTTGACATCCCACGTCGCCACGACTGTGTATAGTTCTCCAGGATCCAAAGGCCAACAAATACAACACTTGCGGAAGCGAAAACAATTACCCGTACAGAAACCAATAAACATCACGATGACTTGGGATGGTAAAATAAACTTATATACATATATACATAATTGTTACAACCTTCAAATCTAGGACTTCAGAGGCCACTATACAAGCCTGTGACCACCTATAACAAAAGATTATGTGGTCGAAGTCCGCTATACTTCCAAAAGAAAATACTCTACAAAAGCTCAAGAGGCCAACTATCCTAAGCCTCGTCCTCACTATCTGGTACTATATCATCTCTCGCTTCCAACTCATCCTCGTTAAGCTCAGGTGATCGTTCCGTATTCGATGGCTTTACAACCTCCCCATCTTCTCTTTGTTACCATGACCTCCGAGGCGGTTCATTCATGCTTGCGGCAGAAGGTCTGAAATAAACAACGAGCCCACGACGGGGTGAGATAAAATCTTAATAAGAAAGCCCCTAACCCAAAGTTAGGTCTCTAGTGCCTCCAGACACATTTTCGGTGAACAATTTCCAACAATCCTTCTTTCTTACCCAAAAATTCCACAATTAAAAATCCAGAAAAATTCCATTCTTCCTCCGAAAATTCTCACACCTTCTCAAATATTCTACGTTACTCCCGTTTCGGCGTTCCACACCTCGGATTGACAATAAAATATTCCACGTGCTCCGGGGCCCGCGTTTAACGCATTAGGCCATAATATAAATATCCACATTACTCCGAAAATTCCACGTTACTCCACCGACATCATACAAGTTCACAACATTGAGTCTCGGACCTTTATAGAACACGGCTCTATATATATATTAAGGTCTCAGACACAAAGGAATACGACCCATAAATCTCGATCTCGGACACATAGGAACACGACCGGATTAAGTCTCGGAAAATTAGTCAAACATGACTTTTATACCTTTTCGGTCTCAGAAAATCAGGTGAATACGGCTCACTTTGGCCTCAAACGACTTGATTGAATATGACCCTTATATTTTCTCGGTCTCAGACAATTAGACGAATACGGCTCACTTTGGCGTCAGACGACTTGATTGAATACGACCTTCATAAATCTCGGTCTCGGACACATAGGAACACGATCGGATTAAGTCTCGGACAATTAGTCGAACACGACTTTCATACCTCTCGATCTCGGACAATCAAACGAATACGGCTTACTTTGGCCTCGGACGACTTGATTGAATACGACCCTCATATTTTCTAGGTCTCGGACAATTAGACGAATACGGCTCACTTTGGCCTCAGATGACTTGATTGAATACGACCTTCATATTTTCCGAGAATAGATCGGGACCACGTGATTCGCTTACGTTAGAGAATTAATAAATCGGAACCACCCGATTAATTAATGCTAATCCATAGATTAATCCAAATCACATGATCAATTTATGCTGCCACAGAATTCAATCTACACTATACGACCATATTTATGCTAACGTAGCAATAAATAAATAACGTACTAATAAAATTATACTAATGTACAATTAATACGCACCATACAATTTAATTATACCAATGTGGGAATTTGTCGGGGCCGAACAATTTAAATATTCTAACGTGCAATTAACCCACTACTATAGTACTAAACTATAGTAAAACCACATTTAATTAATTCCATGGCATAATGACATAATGTCACATAAAAGTAACTATGGTTAAAATATAAACTAACCATGGTTCAAAAATTAACTAGAGTTAATAACTAACCTAAACATGGTTAAATAATTGCATAAAGTAACTAGAGTTAAGCAAATGTAACTATAGCTAGCAAAAGTAACCATGGTCCAACTTTGACCATGCAAATATCCTCTTGAATTCACTATTCACTTTAAGAACATGATTTCTCTCTCCTCAAAACTTCATTCTCGGCCAAGGCATAAAAATGGCCAAAAACAATCAATTTTTCACCCAAATCTACCAAATCTCAAGTCCATTAGCACCCTAGGTACCTAATATAAGGTTAGGGGCCAACTTACAACAAATTTTGCAAGTTTTCCGGTGAGAAACCGAGAAAAATTTTGACTCCAATCCGGCGGCTTTGGCAACTCCTCTTGACAGGCTTTAACCCACGGAAATCCGGCGACTCCGAGTAGCTCACGGCGATAGTCGAGCTCCGGTGGTTCAAGGTGACACCGGCGGTTATTTGAAGAATTTTCAGTGAGGGAGAGAGTGAGCAAGGGTGAGTTCGGCCAAGAAAGGGAGTGAGCTAGAGAGAGAAAGGGTTCTTGAAATTTTTGAGCAAGAAGAAGACTAAAAATTTTATTAATAAAAGGGTAGGATAATTCAAGGGTAGATATTTTGGGGTCTTCAAAGTCAAGTAGGGCAAAAAATGGAATTTTCCTCTATGTTGACTAGTCAATCTCGGCCAAGGGGAAAAATGACCAAAATACTCTTCGGTTCAAGTGAAAAATTGGGTATTCTTCAAGGGTAAATGGGTCTTTTCTTATTTCCAGTCCAAAATTTTATTTTTCCTAAACCCTTTAGGCCGAACCACGAAGAATTCGTACACTGGATGAGGAAACGTCCAAATTTTAATTATTGAAACCCCCGAAGGTCTGACGTCAAATCCTGAAGCTCGATTCGTGATCAATCTCGATCAATTGAAATTTCAGCGTATCTCAAACTAACGGGCGGCTTTTAGGAGTTACGCGTATCGACCCGTGATTAATATCACGTTTAAGAATTTCTCGAGCCATGGCGACTTTGGTTGTTACGAGGGTCAATCACTAGTCCCGATGGATACAATCGTTAGAAAATAATTTAGGGACATTCGGAACCCATACGAGGTCAAACGGAATCACCTGTGACCCAAGCGTAGGGTATTATCCAAATCGTTCCTTAATCATTCTAGGATCGGCCTATATTGGTCCAGAATATTCCCTCGATAATTTTCATGGCCAAAGAGTCAATCCAAGATCAAGTTCTTAGGTCTACGTACTTGATTTTCCTAGCTAGCCATTCCCATTTGGTTAGTCCGCTCGAGAGGGATCAACTCCGAGTGAGATTAGATTGAAATACATCAATGAGATATTTCATTCATTCATAGCTTTGAAAGTGGGTCGGAATTCAGGATGTCACAATTCTTCCCCCTTACAAAAATTTCATCCTCGAAATTTACAATCCTCCAATCATCTCGTCTTATGGGTTATCGACGCCTTATCACTACCACGCTTTCCAAAGTAGCTCTTCTCATCACTTGACACTTCGATAACGTTCTTAACAACAACGGTTTTCATCCTTCAAAACTCGTTTTCTTTGGTCCTCAACCGTGTTCACCTTCCTCTTCCCTTTAGCCATTCGCAAAATCTGTTGGTAGCATACCCTCGAGTATTCAAATCACCTCTTTCATTGTCTATTGGTCCAAGAATAACATGTATACCTTACTACAATCTAGCTTTTTCTAATTCTGGACTGAAGGTCCTTCCAAAGCATCGTATAAGACTCATGGCCTTCATCAACTTGCTCTTTATTATCCAAATTGAGTCGTAACCTTCTTGACTTCTTAAGCCAGTTCAAGATTACTTTCGTAGTAATCCACTCTCAATCCTATTCGAAAACCTCCAACGATCATAGTAATCTTTCGATCTTCAAGGTCATGCCTCTTCTTGGCTGGCATGTCTCATCCTTGACTACATGTAAGACTGATCCAACGTTCAGTCCATTCCATTAAACACCGTAATTCTCCCTTCAAATTCCGCTGAGGTCATATCTTTAGATTCCTCTCCACTGTTGAACTCGTACACTCGTCTATTGAACTTCAAGGTTTCTATCCTCAACTTCGAGGTTTCTTTTCCAAGTACTCATAAGTCTGGATTTCCTCCTTGTTCTATTCATTTCCACGACCCTTAGAAGTCCGGGTCCGTTCATTGCCACATCTCAATTCCTTTTTGACCTTCGGGCCCGATGCTTCAAGTAGCCATCAAACTAGTCAATTGGTAAACTTCTAATTTAGAAGTTGAATCTCTTATTCCTCGAGGTGAGGTTTATCCCTTCGTTGCCGGATGCAAGACGCTCAATTTTCCATTGTATGCCTCTGCTACCTAATTCATCATTCCTTAGCGATAAGGGCATCGCAATCATGACCTTTCCTTCAGTCCTCTTTAGGGTAGTCAATATTTCTAACTCTTGTAGTTCACATAGTTGCGAGGTCATTCCTTGCACAAGCAACACTCCGATCTCCGTAAACAATTTCATCCATTCGCTCTACGTCTCGTACTTAGTCCTTCTCATTAATAGAATAATTCTTATGGGGAATCTTCCTACGATCCATCTATGACAATCCATCAATTTCAGGAAACTTCAAATTTCAATAACTCACATCGACCTTAGTCGATCCATCATCACTTTTTACTCCTGAAGGATTCATAGGGATCCCCTCTCTCGAACTTCACACAACCAATGAATTTCACCTTATCGGATCCAAAACTCGCACTCTTTACACTTAGCATACAATGATTGTTTCCTCGGGGTCATGCTTCTCGTAACTCCTTAAACGAGTCCGATCATCGTCTCTAAAGACGGTAACAATTAATTCAATTATTCTTTGGATACACAATCCATCTATTATCAACTTCTTGCTACCATATGTCGAATCATTCAAACTATCCTTCGTACCATCCATTTGAGAGCATGTACCTTGGTTCTTTGCTCTCATGGGGTCTCCAATCCGATCAAGTAGCATTTTGTTCATTTTTGTCACTCTTTTCTCAGGAGGCATTAGTTTCTTAACCTCTTGGTTCCACAACCAGCTAACACGAACTTATCCCAATTTCATTTCCTCAACCGAACATCGACAAATCCTGGAATTCGACATTGTCTACAAGGCAGTTCCTCATAATTATCTTATGGAAATCATTTGAGCTCTACATCTTCTTTCTCAGTCTAGATGTTCAATCTTAATGCCACGACAATTACAACTTTCTCTTCCTTAGCCATTCCTCACAGGCACATTCAGTGCTCCATAAGTGAAAATTCCCTTATTCGCAATATATGAACGGAAATTCTCTTGCTTATTCCTCTTCCGATTATCCACTTCATTCATTACGACCCATTACCATTCCTCGGAATCAAGAGTAACAACTAGCCATAAGACTTTCCAATTCCAATCCACGCAAGAACTTCACGTCTCATTAATAGGGTCATTAACCACCCTTAGTACACTTAGACAACCTTGAGAACTCTGTCTCGCATTGGTGGATCACCTTCAGATCTTTGCAAAGCTATTAAAGTTTAGGCAATCTTTGTTTTTGAGAAATCTTGGAAAGTATTTTCTATTGAGCAGCTTAGCGAAGGCAATCTAGGCAATATCATGCTTTCAAGGAAAAACTCTTCCTTTGGTGACCTTTTACTAATCATCGACGACCTCTTAAGGCTAATAACTGCTAGGGTCACTTTCTTTTCATCCGTGCACCTAGAACCTCCGAGGTTTCCTTACACAATCCCCAATCCAGACGAAGGCGGTTCCAAATTCACTCTTTCTCCATCAAACTTAATCAATCTCACTCTTATGCATCCTTCCACAAGCTTTCTTTCAAACGATTTTCTTTTCCATTCTCTATTGTCTTTCCCACGATCTCTACCATATACTTTGCTAACAACACAATCAACAGTAGCAGTCTTATCCGCTTTGGGCAATAACGGCAGCTCCTTCTTGAGTCTACCTACCCATCGAATTTCAAATTCTTCTCAAGGTTCTCTTGACCCTTTCAACTTTAGGGTCTCGCACAATTTACAAGTTTGGGGCAAACGCTCTTCTAGTGCTTATACTCTCGTGGTTCATTTTTACTCACTTATCATGATTCCTTTCGGTTCTTGAATCTTCTCATATTTTGCATACTTAAGCCAGACGCTCCTCTAGTGACCATACTCCGGTCGTTCGACCTCATTAGGTTCTTATGGCACTTGAACCACTACAATTCCCTCCAGGTATTAAAGACTTAAGTCATCTACTCGAGTTTAGCGGTTTCAAGTTGCTCATCTCATTATCTATCACTAGCAATCAACCATCCAGTGGTTCTTAGGCAACTCTCAACTAATTGCCCATTGTCTAATGATCCTAAATCATCCTCAAGCAGCAACCACATAACAAGCCAGCCTCAACTAGGTAGTTTCTCAATTAACAGTCATATACCAGGCAAGCCTTAGCTTAACCGATGCCAATCACAAGCATCAATTTTCTTCTCGAACGGCTCCCGCCGCCAAGTACGAAACTCATAATCATGCCAATCAAAGGCACTCTTACAAATGTCGAGCCACTACAAAATTCAATATGAGTATCAACTCTGTACACTACATCTCTTAATCAAAATCAAACTCAACCTGATACCTAGACTCTCACTTTCAAATTATGACTTGGGTCATTCCTGCCTCCTTGCTATCTTAGAAGCCTGCCATGAGCCGCTCTTTGTCCGGACCTCTTTATCCCGGCGATTACTCCCCGCCCTCATCGGACACGGTCGTTGCAGGTTGTCCTAAGCCATATTTCTACGAAGAGAGTCCCGTTCTACACGATCCATATCATGCTTCATTACTGTTTATAGGTATCCCATCACTTGTCCCCTACCAAGCGACAGTTTATTAAGTCCAATCGTGACAAGCTCATGCATGCACATTCATCGACTTTCGTTTTAATGCCACAAACACCTGCATTGCATGATTGTCCTCGTTACTTGACATACCATAGTCGCTTCTAGATCAATTCTTATCCACAAAAGATCTCTAATTCCACCAATGACTATCACGTCTCATAGATCCACTGCCTATGTTCTAGCATATTCTTCAAGTGGAGTCAATGACAAACGATAATCATAGTCATATAATCCAACTGACCCTTCACTCAAAAGCAATCCGCTATTAGCGACAACCACATGTACAACCTCAAAATCCATACTTATGACTCCTCAATTTCCTACTTGCTCACTTATAAACCTCAATAATAACATCACCCAAGTTTACCAATAAAACAAAACGATACTAGAACCATTAGAATACAATACAAGTTCAAGCCTATAATCCTTAAGATTCAAAAATCAATGCCTTATCCTAAGGGTCCTAGTATCTAATCGTCCACAAGTCATCACTCCTTATTACTTCAAGTCTCAATCTCATTTGATCGAACTGACCTTACTACGATACCACTTAAACGGGGATGTCATGACCCGAACCCCGCAAGCCGTTGACATCCCACGTGGCCACGACTGTGTATAGTTCTCCAGGATCCAAAGGCTAACAAATACAGCACTTGCGGAAGCAGAAACAATTCCCTGTACAGAAACCAATTACAACAAACTTATATACAAATATACATAATTGTTACAACCTTCAAACCTAGGGCTTCAGAGGCCACTATACAAGCCTGTGACCACTTATAACAAAAGATAATGTGGTCGAAGCCCGCTATGTTTCCAAAAGAAAATACTCTATAAAAGCTCAAGAGGCCAACTATCCTAAGTCTCGTCCTCACTATCTGGTACTATATCATCTCTCGCCTCCAACTCATCCTTTTTAAGCTCAGGTGACTGCTCCGTATTCGATGGCTCTACAACCTCCCCATCTTCTCCTGGTACCATGACTTCGGGGAATACCAAACCTCTAAGGTGGTTCATTCATGCTTGTGGCGGAGGGTCCGAAATAAACAACGACCCCATGAAGGGGTGAGATAAAATCTCGGTAAGAAAGCCCCTAACCCTAAGTTAGGGCTCTAGTGCCTCCAGACACATTTTCAGTGAACAATTTCCAACAATCCTTCTTTCTTACCCAAAAATTCCACAATTAAAAATCCAGAAAAATTCCATTCTTCCTCCGAAAATTCTCACACCTTCTCAAATATTCTATGTTACTCCCGTTTCAGCGTTCCACACCTCAGGCTGACAATAAAATATTCCACGTGCTCCGGGGCCCGCGTTTAACGCATCGGGCCATAATATAAATATCCACATTACTCCGAAAATTCCACGTTACTCCACTGACATCATACAAGTTCACAACATTGAGTCTCAAACCTTTATAGAACATGGCTCTATATATATATTAAGGTCTCAGACACAAAGGAATACAACCCATAAATCTCGGTCTCGGACACATAGGAACACGACCGGATTAAGTCTCGGACAATTAGTCAAACACGACTTTTATACCTTTTCGGTCTCAAAAAATCAGGTGAATACGGCTCACTTTGGCCTCAGATGACTTGATTGAATATGACCCTTATATTTTCTCGGTCTCAGACAATTAGACGAATACGGCTCACTTTGGCCTCGAACGACTTGATTGAATACGACCTTCATAAATCTCGGTCTCGGACACATAGGAACACGATCGGATTAAGTCTCGGACAATTAGTCGAACACGACTTTCATACCTTCTCGGTCTCAGACAATCGAGCGAATACGGCTCACTTTGGCCTCGAACGACTTGATTGAATACGACCCTTATATTTTCTCGGTCTCAGACAATCAGATGAATATGGCTCACTTTGGCCTCAGACGACTTGATTGAATACGACCTTCATATTTTTTGAGAATAGATCGGGACCACGTGATTCGCTCACGTTAGAGAATTAATAAATCAAGACCACCTGATTAATTCACGCTAATCCATAGATTAATCCGGACCACACGATCAATTTACGCTGCCATAGAATTCAATCTACGCCATACGACCATATTTATGCAAACGTAGCAATAAATAAATAACGTACTAATAAAATTATACTAACGTGCAATTAATACGCACCATACAATTTAATTATACCAACGTGGGAATTTATCGGGGCTAACAATTCAAATATTCTAACGTGCAATTAATTCACTACTATAGTACTAAACTATAGTAATACCACATTTAATTAATTCCATGGCATAACAACATAATGTCACATAAAAGTAACTATGGTTAAAATATAAACTAACCATGGTTCAAAAATTAACTAGAGTTAATAACTAACCTAACCATGGTTAAATAATTGCACAAAGTAACTAGAGTTAGCAAAAGTAACCATGGTCCAACTTTGACCATGCAAATATCCTCTTGAATTCACTATTCACTTCAAGAACATGATTTCTCTCTCCTCAAAACTTCATTCTCGGCCAAGGCATAAAAATGGCCAAAAACAACCAATTTTTCACCCAAATCTACCAATCTCAAGTCCATTAGCACCCTAGGCATCTAATATAAGGTTAGGAACCAACTTACAACAAATTTTGTAAGTTTTCCGGCGAGAAACCGATAAAAATTTTGGCCCCAATCCGGCGTCTCTGGCAACTCCTCTTGACCGGCTTTAACCCACGGAAATCCGGCGACTCCGAGTAGCTCACGGGGGTAGTCAATATCCGGCGGTTCAAGGCAACACCGGCGGTTATTTGAAGAATTTTCGGTGAGGGAGAGAGTGAGCAAGGGTGAGTTTGGCCAAGAGAGGGAGTGAGCTAGAGAGAGAAAGGGTTCTTGAAAATTTTGACCAAGAAGAAGACTAAAAATTTTATTAGTAAAAGGGTAGGCTAATTCAATTGTAGATATTTTGGGGTCTTCAACGTCAAGAAGGGCAAAAAAATGAAATTTTCATCTATGTTGACTAGTCAATCTCGGCTAAGGGGAAAAATGACCAAAATACCCTTCGGTCCAGGTGAAAAATTGGGTACTCTTAGAGGGGAAATGGGTCTTTTCCCATTTCCAGTCCAAATTTTTTTTTCATGAACCCTTTAGGCCGAACCGCGAAGAATTCGTACACTGGATGAGGAAATGTCCAAAATTTAATTATTGAAACCCCTAAAGGTCCAACGTTAAATCCTGAAGCTCGATTCATGATCAATCTCGATCAATTGAAATTTTTGCGTATCTCAAACTAATGGGTGGTTTTTAGGAGTTACGCGTATCGACCCGTGATTAATATCACATTTAAGAATTTCTCGAGCCATGCCGACTTTGGTTGTCATTCAATTGCGAGGGTCAATCAGTAGTCCCGATGGACACGATCATTAGAAAATAATTTGGGGACGTTCGGAACTCATACGAGGTCAAACGGAATCACCCATGACCCAAGCGTAAGGTATTATCCAAATTGTTCCTTAATCATTCTAGGATCAGCCTATATTGGTCCGGAAGATTCCCTCGATAATTTTCATGGCCAAAGAGTCAATCCAGGATCAAGTTCTTAGGTTCACGTACTTGATTTTCCTAGCTAGCCATTCCCATTTGGTTAGTCCGCTCGAGAGGGATCAACTTCGAGTGAGATTAGACTGAAATACATCAATGAGATATTATTTCATTCATTCGCAGCTTTGAAAGTGGGTCGGAATTCAGGATGTCACAAACAAGCACGACAAAAATAAAATAAAAATGAGCCAATTAATGTTAATTTTCGAAAATTCAAAGGGGTGGCCGAAAATATGAGATTAGGGATTCACCTTTCGTCAACCAAAATTTGACCCAATTTGAGAAAACTATCTTTAAGATTTAAGAATCTAGTTTTAGATAATTCTAAAAAAAATTGGATAATTATCCAATCCAACCAATCTTTATCCCTTAAAACGAACTCAAGATTGTTTCAAAAAAGATTCCAATCCGAGTTCTAGATAATCTGAATATTTCAAATGATATGGCAATCTCTTCAACATAATGATCATGGTTTAGATTCATGAGAAAAAACAAGCCATCAGATATATGTAAAATTCAATCAGAATATCCACAATTTGAATTCAAATATACGCATAATATCCATGAGATATGCTCCAAATTCGAAATGAACAAACAAAAATTTCTAGAATAATCTCGAGGTCAGCTTTGAAACTAGAAATTCAAATCAAAGAACAGCAATGCCAAATATTCATGAGATAAGCATAGAGATCAAGAGGTTTGTTCAAGATTCCAATTTTCCAATTTAAGCAAAAATCCTTACGGATAATGTCAAGTAATTCGGACAAATTCAAACAAGATAACTTTGATATCCAAGAGTAGAGTTTTACCTTATCTTGCGAACTGGAATTTCCTAATTCAATCCTTGCTCGAAAATTGCACACCAAGCTCTGATGATTAGCTTGATCTAGAGAATTCCGCATGCGTTAAGGACTTCAGCAAAGAAGATTTTGTGGCTTCGACAAAGCTTAATTTGCATCAATAATTTGACCACCAATTGGCTGAAAAAAGCAACACTAAACAGAAAAAGGAATCTTCCACAAAACAATAGGTAGATCACCCTAAATCCTGCAAAAGAAAAACTGCACTGTTTAATAAGCGAAATAGTCCAAAAAATGGGGTTGTTTTGGATTCCAAATAGCAGCAAAATGCCTCTGGACAGCAGCTAGATCGATGAAAATCAGTAGCAAAAATAAAAACCAAGCTGCAGCTCAAACAACAGCAAACAACGTCTTGAACAGCCCCAAACACTAGCTCGATCGGCGCTAAACATCAGCGGAATGAGCCTCCAAAGTAGCAGCAACTCAGGGACCGAACAGTAGGTGAAACAACACCAAACAGCGGTGGATCAGGGGGTGGAACAGCTGCAAAACTAGATCGAATCAGCCAACAAAAACTTAGACAAACAGCAAAGCAAACTTGGACCGAGCAGCAGCAGAACGTGAGCTTAAATCGGCGGTTCTGAGCTAGAATGTACGATGGCGGCGGCTAAAGCAAGGACTCCTCAGTGTGGGTTTGATTTAATCTGTGAAAAAAAGAACGAGAAAGGACGAGAACCAAACGCAACAGCTGGGAGAAAAATAAGGAGCATAAATTCTGGAATTTCCTTAACTAATCATGCTCTTCTGTTGCCACGCACTTGTCTTATTTCCTCTTCATGTTTTGGTTCTCTTTTGCCATGTTTGATGTTGTCCATGGATGGCCTGAGAACCTGCAAAAAAAAAAAAAAAAAAGTGGAAAGAAACCTTGCTTCTCACCCTCTCTAGCAGCTTCTCACGCTTTCTGTGTTTTTGGTGTCAACCTCCCAGTGAAGCTCTCTGGCCATGTATTATAATCAATTGCCCCCCAAAATTGTGAGCAAAGTTATGCTTATATAGGCTTAGATTTAGGGTTTTCTTTAAGAACAAAATCTGTTATTTTCCTAATCTAGAGCCCGAGAGATATATTCAAATCAAATTGCTCAATTATCTAACATTTTCCAACTTGGCATTTATTGCAATTTTTGGCTAATTAATATATGCAATGGGCTTAGCTGAATTTGCGCTCTTGTGGGCTCATTCACGCGTTTTTCGGGCCCGAATTAAGACTTATTTCAAATAATGGACATCAAACTATAAGCCTTATTAATTAAGCTCAAATGGACTAGATTAAGCTTGAAAATGAGTCTAATTAGCTCACAAAAATTTGGCACTCCCTCTAGCGATAGGCGAAAATTTCAAGTTGAGCTTGGTCCAGCCACATGTCGAAATTAAGCTTAATGACTCACCTTTGACATGATTGACAAAAAATAAATATGCAATGCATGAGAAATTATTTTTGCGAGAATTATGACTAATTCTCATTTTATGCTTAAATAATTGATTTGCTAAAAATCAAAATTTAGGTGCCAACAACTGCCCCACTTTGAGTGGAGGCTCGTAGAGGTTTCGCTTAAAGACCAAAATTGCAACCTAAATTTTACAAATGCAAATGATGAATTATAATGATAACTTTTTGGCGGGAATTCTAATCCCATTTTCTAATGCAGTAAGAAATGATGCATGATATGCAAGACCGTAAATAACATGCGCCATGACTTTTCTTTTCCATAAATGGACTAGAGAAACCTGCACATGTATCGCTTATGAAAATACCTGTTTTACCAAATACCTCATAATGCTGATGATTCCCTCTATCTCCAAGCTTCTTACGGATGCGAGGATCTCAAGGTATCGGGGGCCTTATCTGTTATTAGAAATTTCATTCTAATGCAAGACAGCGCATGATATGTGTAAAGCTGAAAATATGTTTTCCAAGATCACAAGGGCGTATCATTGTGAATTGGCGGAAGAACCAAGATTACAAAAGGACCTTAAGGTCTTGGGGCCTTATCCGTTATCAGAAGTTTTCTTATGATGCAGGATAGTGCAAGATCTGTATAGAGTTGAAATGTGTCTCGAGATCACAAGAGATACGTTATTGTGAGTCAAAGGAAATAAGATCAAGATCACAAGAGTATACATCGTTGTGATTTGATAAAAGGACCAGATCATGAGTTCATACGTCATCATGATTTGGAAAAAGAGACCAAAATCACAAGAGTTACGTCGTTATGATTTGGTTAAAATGATATTAGAGCCATAAGAGCTATGTCGTATAGCCCGGTAAAAGAGACCAACACCACAAGAGCTACGTCGTTGTGATTTGATTGGAGATCAAAATCATGTGTGCTTATGTCATCATGATTTGATAAAGGGGTCAAAATTATAAGAGCTACGTCGTTATGATTTGACGAAAATCATAAGAGCTACGTCGTTATGATCCGATTAAAATGGGCTAAGACCACAAGAGCTATGTCGTTGTAATTTGGTAGGGGATCAAAATCATGAGTGCTTATGTCATCATGATTTGATAAAGGAGTCAAAATCATAAAAGCTACATCATTATGATTTGACGAAAGTTCAAGATCGCAAGTGCATATGTCATTGCGACTTGACAAAGGTAAAGATCATGGGTGCATATGTCGTCATGAATCAATACCACCAAGGTTGTATAACACAATTATAAAGGATGTACCATCGAACCGAATCGATAAATACAAAAGAGATGTGTTGCTTGAATTTCACCAATGCAAACACGAGAGGGCAAAATAAGAAATTAAATCTGGAAAGCTGTCAGTTTGAAAAGGGTTTAGAAAACTTACTTGGATTTTTCGAATAAATGGTTGTGGAACAAGACAAGTCGATTGTATCGTACACGAAAGGTCTTCAACTATCACAACAACCAGGCTAACTGCATTTAGGGGTGAGCATGGTTCCAGGGTAGAACCGAGAACCTGGAATCGAAACCTGTAGGATCCGGTCCGGTTCCAGGTTCCAAGGTATGCGGGGTAGGTTCCGGGTTCTCAAAATTGAGGAACCTGTTCCAACGGGTAGGTTCCAGGTTCCACTACCTGGAACCCGGAACCTAGACCCTAGATTTTGAAATGAATTTTTATATATTTTTTTGTATATATTTTTGCACGATCCTACAATGTTCTATGGCGTCCGATGATGAGTATATAATCTGGAGCCAAACAAATTTTTAGATTTGAAGTTTCAAAAAATGATAAACGTGTTCAAATGAATTGGTTTTAGGTTCTAAATGTAATCTATACGGAACATAAAATCACTCACCTCTACTTTCTCTTAGATGTTGTAGCGTTCACTCTTATTTTGCTTAACTAAAAATGAAAAAAGAAAATAAAATAAAAGAATTTGATAGGTTCTCGGGTACCCTGGAACCGACCCTAGAACCCGTGACGGGGTAGGTTCCAGGTTCCAAGATATGATGGGTAGATTCCACGTTCCAAAAAATGAGGAACCTGTTCTGACGGGTAGGTTCCAGGTTCCAGGTGGAACCCGTAAGGAACCCGGAACCGCTCACCCCTAACCGCATTGCACCCGAGGGTTTGGTAGACAGCCTGGTGGGGTTTTTGCTATAGGGCTTGTTCATTTAATGATCCTCGGTGGAATTTCGAGACCTCGAGAGGTGACTCAAACATTGAGAACACGTTACCTGTCAAACGGTATCGGAGGCAACATGTCCAAACACATTCATCAATGAGTTCATGCAAAAATTACGCTGCTGAGCAAGCACTACAATCTCTCTTCAATTTCTATCAAGCAAGATTAGAAACAAAATATGCATTTTGCCCATATGCTATAATGACTCATCACGCGGTTCATGCATAACTATTATATTAAGTTTGCATTATCAATTATGTTTAGGGAGATTATCACATTATGAATACCTCAAATGCAACCTGAATGGAGAACTTCAATTTGAAAGGGCTTTCTCTTACTCTCGAGAAAAACTATTTATCCTAGCTGCAGGATTTGAGAGAAATCACTCAATCTTTACGATCATCGCATTCAACAAGGATCAGAGTAATCTCGCAATTGATACGACCGAGCCGATCCGGAGATCTTGATTAGGACCGTAATGAGGGCTAGGTTAAAGGTTTACAAAGGGGACTCTAGTTGAGTCAAGGCTGCTGAAATGAATTTCTTCGTCATCTACTCCGGGTTTACAAGTCAAGAAGCCTGCAAAAATGAGAGAGAAATAATCTTGCTTGAACTTCTTCGAGTGATGCTTAAAATCATTTAACTCTACGTTAACTCAAGCGCCCTAATCAGAAAAGTCTTTGGAGGGTTATAACATAGGCTAACATTAGGGATTGAGGAGCGAAAAGGCTCGTTTTGGCTCAAAAAATGTATGAAAAAGGCTTGATGTTGGTGATCATTGCTGACTTGTCACCGATCTTGACCTTCAGGAACAGTCTTCAAAGGATACCATTACTATTGAGAGATGGTAGTTTTCTATTGAGAATTGTACTTTGCAAACCAACCTCTCTGGGGAGTCCTCTTTCAAATTAGACTCCATTGGGGATTTACAAGAAATAACATGCAAACATATCGAAATTTACAAACTAACATACAAAAATGTACACTTGAAAATTCAAAAGTATTGTACAAATGAACAAGAATTTGAATGGGCATTGGCCTTGCTTTTGATAGACACTTTATTTTTTTAATGCCTGGGATTTCCTTATGAGATCAGCCTTTGCTTTTCTTACTCCCGACTCCCATTTTTCCTCTTTTTTTTTAGAGAGAGAGCATGTTCTTTTTTTCTTTGAATTTTTCTGCTCTTTTTTTTTTTGGAGCGGACCCTTTTCTTTCAGGCTAAATTTGCTTCCTTCTTTTTTTTTTTTTCAAATCCCATGATTCGGACAATCCCATGATTTGAAATTACAACAATATAAGTATTTACAAATGAAAATTATGCTAAACATCACATGAAAAATCTAGCATACAAGAAATGTTCATCCGAGAGTTCCTTGTGAATCCAATTCTTTTCAACTCTGCCCCTTGGGAAAATGCCATCTTCGTCTTGGGATGAGCAAATGATCACCAACAAGGATTTATGAAATGAATTCGTAGGCTCAAGTGGGCTATGCAAAGGACATAGTGTGTAGGACAGAGAAATGAATGCTCTTCGTTATCCTAGGGCAGTTGAATTAAAGTTTCAATATAAAAGTAAAGAAATACCCGAAGATCAATGTTAGTCCAAGCAAGAAAATTTCTAACCATTTACCTCAATGCTGCTGCTGGAATTACCTTTCCTTGGGGCCCCAATGTGGGGTGTTTCTTTACGTGGATAAAGAAATGAAATATCCGCTCAAAAGGGTTAATCAATGGATAACCTGTATTGTTTGTGATGGAGAAATGAATGCCTCCTTCACTTCGGCTATCGTACCTTTTGCGAGAAAATCCTTTACCTCATGGAACGTGGAACCTACCTATGGCTAAACTCACTGGGAATCAAAATGCTGGACATGTATGGAAATGGCTTGCCTTTCATCATCATGTCATGCCCCATTCTTGTTCATTCGATGCTTCACATGCAGTTTTACTACATATTCGTAGTTGTTAAATTAAATATGAAGCATAATTGGGCATAAAATATGCAATGTGCAAGATGTAGCAATTTTCAGCGTCAGTCATGTTTCATGAAAAATCCGTGCATTTGGTTAAAAAATGAACTATGTAAGGATATAAGAAAATTCCTAGGAATAAGGTAATCCGAGTTGCCTTTGAGCAAGAAATACATGCATGAATGAGCCAATTGAAGACTTCGGTGCTCTGCTTTATGCCATGACGGTGACCATCAGGTTGGTCATATGTTCCCCAGACATAGCCGGTGTTGGGAACTCGGTTTCAAACCTTAGCAAACAACTTTTCTCACATTCGATCCTACATAGAAAAATGTGCATGAATAGGATGTAAAAAAAGACGAGGTGAGAATTTGAGAAGCTCCAATTATCGATCCGCTTCAGTGGTAACCATCAAAGACGTGTCTCCTAACTTGGCACTTGCAAGAAGGGAAATGGAAGATCGTTTCAAAAGTGATAAGGCAAGGTAAGATATACTCCCTTGGAGATCGGGCAGCCTTGGTTCATCCTGTCTTTTGTAGGCTGACATAGCATGATCAAAGGAATGGTCAAGAGCGAAGCATGGATTTACTTCAACTAGGGTACGTGTTGGCCAATGCATATAGTTGGACATACCTCGATCAGGCTTCGATGATCGAGGATGCCCCTTGTTTCATGCTTAGGTGAACTCCGGTCTTGAATCCTCTAGGGAAATGGGGACTCCATGAATGGTTCTCTATGGGCCTAGGCCATTTCCCATGAACTCTCGGATGTATTAGACCGGCTCCATATTCCTTCAAATAATGCGATGTAGTGATGAATTGATCGAGCAACCGGCTAAGGATTGCCCCAAGGATCATCATTTAGGCTGATCGGGGGACAGCTAAAAGTAATGTCAATCGATACAAGGGTCGCCGAACATTTGGTCTACACCGACGATCGATAAACGTCCGGCTATGGAGCTACCGCAAGCAATGGTTGAGGGTAAAGCATAGATCCGCCTCATATGGTCGAAGAACTGGGATTGGCCAAGGATTTTTAACTCAATCATGAGCTTCGTGGCTCAATACTTATGCATGAGGTTGCCCGGACCTCATGCACTATTCAAGTTATGAATCTACCTCTTATCCCTAGATTAAATCTGAAACATATAGCACATAGATTAGTAAGACAAATAAGGTTAAACCACGTGTTAACCAATTCTGAAGATTTTCCTTGAAAAACTCTTTTGTTTTCAAAAACCTTGGAGTGAGAATTCTTGAGAATCCCAACCCTCGGTGCATATCGTAGATGACAAATTGTTGGTTATCGTCATCAGGTTGGTTTGGGATACTTCCTCAAGATTCCAAAATAATGAAAAACTTATGTAATTTTATTGACAAATAAATCAATCAAATTATATTCTATTGGAAGGGAAATCCTAAAGTGCGACATGGTTTGAAATGAAATCCTAAAGAGCCAAAAATAATAATAATAATAAAATAATAACCTAAACACCTAGAAAGCAAGAAAAATATCCGATGCAGAGGATTGCATAAAAATAAATGGACCATCGCTTGATTGATCAAGGAGCTTGCTTGATGGTGGTGTTGATGAGTGGCTCCGATCGACTTTTGGCTGGCCATCAATCATCCCAAGTATCCCAGGTGACATTACGAGGGAAACGACGACCAGATGAGAGTGGTTCATCTTTGAACAAGTGAGGGTATTCCAATACCATGCTCAGGACCACCAGCATATCCCAATCTCCTCCACAACATTTCCATGCACAGAACACAAGATCTCTAGCATCCATCATATCCTGAATCCAGAATCACAAGTTAATGCATTCTTCGAGGGAGTGACCTTCTTGACCATAATGAAAATCATAAGATTTGCCTAGGCTGGAATTCTGGGGGTTCTTAATCTAAGGAGGAGTTTGATCCTGCTGAATCAGGCCCTTCTTTAGGAGTATCGGCCATATGATGGATATTGTTGCAGGAAGCGAAGTAAACTCCCTTCGTGTCACTGATGGAGGCTTATCGTGTGGAAGCTGGTCATCCTCATGAAGATCCTTGACTACATCACATCCTCAGGAAGGAAAAGTGAGGTAGCCGGTATTGATACAATCTTGAATGCGGCATTTTAACTGATAACAATTTTCCAAAGAATGGCCAACTTCCCCAAAGTGAAAGTCATAGGTCTTAAGGGGATCGTAGTTGACCAACTCATTGGGATTGGGGAACCTATGTTCCCTTTTGAAGACACCACACTTTAACAGAAAGATTCAAACTTGAGATACTGGCCATGGGAGTGGAGTGAATTACCTTCTCTTTCTGACAGGCGGATGGTTCTTAGTTGTTCCATGGCGATTGGCATTAGGCTCTGAGGGCAATTGCATCGTCCTAGGCTGATGTTCAAGAAAATGGACAATACATTCCAAGGCATTGAAGGTTTCGTTCAATACAACATTCTAGATATGTTTTCTGTTTTGAAGCTCCTCAATCCTCCTTTTCATAATGACTACCATTTCAGCTTGGTCAGTCATCTTCCTTGCCACTAGATGGGAATATGCAATAAATTACCTTCAAGAAAGGATCAGAAGGTGAATATGGCATGTGAGAGATGTTGAGTCAGTCCATGGCTAGACTAGACTCATAAATACTGCTCATCTTGACCCGTGACCCTGATCCAGGAAATTTCAATTTCGTCGGATTTTGGAAGAAAATTTGTGAAAACTCATTGAATGGTCAAAATGATGTGAAAATTTACGAACTTATAGCTGAGAGGATCATGAACAACTTTCATGTTTGGTGATCAAGCTGAAAATGAACGAATTAATTCAGTTTAATGCAATTTCTTAAAAAATCACATCCAGAAAATTGTTTCGTCCACCTTTTGTTAAATGAACGAAGGACCTATTAAACATGTGAACTAAACTATGAAATTTTGGAGGCCATCAGTTGAAACATCAACCTAAAACTTTCATGTTTCGTGATTTAGCAGAGGAAGTCATTTACTAAGGATAATCTGTAAAATGTTTCTGGAGTCTGAAACGCATGAAATTCCAGCCCGCTCCATTCCAGCCATTAATTCCATATTAAATAGAAAATGCATCAGATTGCCTCATAAATTTTTCAAATGATAGTTCAAGAACTCGTGGATGTTTTTCATTGAAGTATGGGAATTGATTCCCGCTCAAAAGGGACGTAAAAATTCGGATAATGCTCTAGGGTCAGAATGAAAACAGAACTGGTTTATTAACTAAAAGTGTAATCAAAATATGATCACCATAAAATCCGAAAAAAAAAAAGAAAACAAAAAAATTCCTAAACAAGATACCTAGGAATGTAAAGATACAAGTAAAAAGATGGGACTCAACAAGACCATAAAGACAAACCTAATTTGTCATGGACCGACTCAGGAAATGAAGTAAGAAAATACATGTGCTAAAATGACGATCATGAGTTTAGAGACAAGCGAAATGATATATGCATGCTTCATTAATCAAGTGTTTTGGTGCTTTCGAGGGCGAATCCGACTTAATGTTCTAAGTCGTATCCAACACCTTTTGAGCTTGGGGGATGTCAAGAAATCCTCTCATATCCGTAGATTCATGCCGGAGCGGGGAATTCTTAACATAGTTGGGGTCAAGGGCAATATTATCCATTCCTCCATCCTAAGGCCAAGCAGACTCTTACCCAAACACCATCCTAGGTTCATCTAGCATTTTAGGTCCGATATAATGTCATGAATCATGCGCGACAGGTTATAACCCACCCAATCATGGCATCTTGCGATAAAATAAAACAATTACATTAAATGCCAAAATTAAGTAAACCTGCATGAAAATGATTAGAAAAATTAACCATAATGGAGCCTCATCAAGATATAATCGGATGAAAAGCAATCAAACTCCAAATAATCGATCCAAAAATCAATCACATTCACAATCAATCGAATCAAATCACAACCAAACAATCAAGGCAGAGATCATGAAAATCAATGGCTTAAGTCCACAAATTTTTAATTTTTTGAAAATTATAGGTGACTTAAAAATTTTTCAAAAATTAACGTTAATTTTCGAAAAATTCATGAAAATTCGGCTCACCTTTTTTATTTTTTCAAGAAATTAAAAATATAATCCCCAGCAGAGCTGCTAAGCTGTCGCGACCTAAAAATCAGGCTAACGGATTATCATGTTAATTAAATCAACTAATCTAATTCGAATCCTCCCAAGTCCTACCGAATCGCAACTTAGGTTTATTCATGAGAACATTTTAATCGGAGCTGTCACTAATCATTTACGGTAGGTTGATTAGAAACCTATATAAAATAGCGGGATAACTATTTTATCTCTACGAACCAGAAAAAATGAGTTCGGGGACTTGGTTACTCTATTGAAAAATTAACGCCCTTTCAATACCAATTTCATGAAAAAGCCTTTCCAATTGATCGATGTGATTGATTGATTTTATTAGAAAAATGTGACACAAGGGCCGCATGATAAAATGATTTGATTTTTTTTTATATTTTTTGTATTTTCGGATTAGATCCCAGAAAAAAGAAACATTCAAAAGCAAACAAAAATTTGAAAAAAATTAAACAAAAATTTCCATAATATACCTTTAAATTTCGAATTTTTTCGAAAAATTCACTCATTCCCAAGGATCTAGGTCAGAGAAGAATTTTTATCCTCTACATCCTCAAAGATTCGAGCTAGTATGCGGATAGGGGTATAGGACAACAACGTCCCTTTTGCCAAAGGAAAAGAACACGAAGTCTTATACTAAATTGCCATCCCATTCCATATGATCATGGTTGAGGCATGCAATTTAATTTTTCTGAAGGGTCTAGGCACATAGGGGAGCATATATTATGAACATGTTTATTTAAAAATGTGCAAATTTTATGACAAACAAGCACGAAAAAAATAAAATGAAAATGAGCCAATTAATGTTAATTTTCGAAAATTCAAAGGGATGGCCGAAAATATGAGATTAGGGATCTACCTTTCGTCATCCAAAATTTGATCCAATTTGAGAAAACTATCTTTAAAATTTAAGAGTCTAGTTTTAGATAATTCTAAAAAAAAATGGATAATTATCCAATCCAACCAATCTTTATCCCTTAAGACGAACCCAAGATTGTTTCAAAAAAGATTCCAATCCGAGTTCTAGATAATCTGAATATTTCAAATGATATGGCCATCTCTTCAATATAATGATCGGGATTTAGATTCATGAGAAAAAACAAGCCATCAGATATATGTAAAATTCAATCAGAATATCCACAATTTGAATTCAAATATACGCATAATATCCATGAGATATGCTCCAAATTTGAAATAAACAACCAAAAATTTCTAGAATAATCTCGAGGTCAACTTTGAAACTAGAAATTCAAATCAAAGAACAGCAATGCTAAATATTCAAGAGATAAGCATAGATATCAAGAGGTTTGTTCAAGATTCCAATTTTCCAATTTAAGCAAAAATCCTTATGGATAATGTCAAGTAATCCGGACAAATTCAAACAAGATAACTTTGATATCAAAGAGTAGAATTTTACCTTATCTTGCAAACAGGAATTTCCTAATTCAAACCTTGCTCGAAAATTGTGCACCAAGGTCGGATGATTGGCTTGATCTAGAGAATTCTGCACGCATTATGGACTTCAGCAAAGGCGATTTTGTGGCTTCAACAAAGCTTAATTTGCATCAATAATTTGACCACCAATTGGCTGAAAAAAGCAACACTAAATAGAAAAAGGAATCTTCCACAAAACAATAGGTAGATCACCCTAAATCCTGCAAAAGAAAAACTGCACTGTTTAATAAGCGAAATCGTCCAAAAAATGGGGTTGTTTTGGATTCCAAACAGCAGCAAAATGCCTCTGGATAGCAGCTAAATCGACGACAATCAGTAGCAAAAATAAAAACCAAATTACAGCACAAACAATAGCAAACAGCAGCCTGAACAGCCCCAAACAGCGGCCCAATCGGCGCCAAACATCAGCGAAATCAACCTCCAAAGTAGCAGCAACTCAGGGACTGAACAGCAGGTGAAACAACACCAAGCAGCGGTGGATTACGGGGTGGAACAGCTGCAAAACTAGATCAAATCGGCCAACAAAAACTTGGACAAACAGCAAAGCAAACTTAGACCGAGCAGCAGTAGAATGTGAGCTTAAATCGGCAGGGCTGAGCTAGAGTGTGCTGTCACGATCCGAACCTTACGAGCAGTCGACATCCCACCTGGCCATGACTGTGTACAGTTCTCCAGGATCCAAGGGCCAACAAAATCAAATTTCGCGGAAGCAACAACAATCTCCGTTCAATAAAAACCAATAACACTACGATAACTTGGGATGGTAAAAACACACATATGTACATATACATAGTTGTTACAAACTGTCAAACCTAGAGCTTTAGGGGCTACTGTACAAGCCCATGACCACCTATAACAAAAAGGCATGTGGTCGAAGCCCGCTACACAACCAAAATACAACACGCTACAAAAACTATGAGGCCAACTATCCTAATCCTCGTCCTCGCTACCCAACACAAACCCGTATCGGGCTGCCAGCTCGGCCTCATCCAACTCTGGAGACTGCTCGGCATCCGAAGGCTCCACAACTTTGCCATCTTCTTCTACAGGTACCGTAGTTACAAGATCGGGCGCCAAAACTTCAGGTGCAGCATCGAGATTCACCACCTCTCCATCTGGTGGTACATCATTCACAGGATCGTACTCCTCGACTCCATTAAAGGGAACATCGAAACCGCTCAATGGTCCCACGGTTAGGTCCCCGTGGCGATAAGTCCATGCCACGTATATCCGAGGCTTCCAGTCCATGCCACGTATGTCTAAGGCTTCCAGTATAGGTCTCCGGTGTCTACCCAAACTATAGTACTGTACCTATAATAAACTTGGTCCTCCCCAATAGGATACTCTGTCACTTGCGTATCCATGTCCCAAGGAATACCGAACTTCGGGAGCGGAACACTCATGGCTGTGGCGGAGGGTCTGAAAAACAACGAACCTACGACGGGGTGAGATAAAATCTCGATAGGAAAATCTCTAACACTAGATCAGGTCGCTAGTGCCTCCATACACAATCTAGGCGAGCAACAATTTCCAATAACTCTTTCCTTTTTACCAAAAATTTCACAATTAAATTCCAGAAAATTCTATTCTTTCTCTGAAAATTCTCACACCTTCTCAAATATTCTACGTTACTCCCGTTTCGGCATTCCATGCGTCGATCTGACAATAAAATATTCTACGTGCTCCAGGGCCCGTGTTTAACACATCAGGCCATAATATAAATATCCACATTACTCTAAAAATTTCCACGTTACTACGAAAATATTCCACACTATTCCAGAAATATTCCACGTTACTCCAAAATATTTCACGTTACTCCAGAATATTCCACGTTACTCTAGAAATATTTCACATTACTCCAAAATATTCCACGTTATTCCAGAAATATTCCACGTTACTCTAGAATATTCCATGTTACTCCAGAAATATTCCACGTTACTCCGCCGACATCATACATGTTCATAACATTGAGCATCAGACCTTTATGGAACACGGCTCTTCCTATGTATACCAGGGTCTCAGACACAAAGGAATACGACGCATAAATCTCGGTCTCGGACACATAGGAACATGACCGGACTAAGTCTCGGAATTAGTCGAACATGACTCACTTTGGTCTCGGATGACTTAATTGAACACGACTTTCATATTTTCTCGATCTCGGACAATCAGACGAATACGGCTCACTTTGGCCTTAGACGACTTGATTGAATACAACCCTCATATTTTCTCGGTCTCGGACAATCGGACGAATATGGTTCACTTTGGCCTCGGACGACTTGATTGAATACGACCCTCATATTTTCTCAGAATAGTTCGGGAACACGTGATTCACTCACATTAGAGAATTAATAATTTGGGATCACCCGATTAATTCACACTAATCCAAAGATTAATCCAGATCGCCCGATCAATTTATGCTACCATAGAATCTAATCCACGCCATGCGACCATATTACGCTAATGTAGTAATATAAAAATAACGTACGATTAAAATTATACTAACGTGGGAATTATCAGGGCCAAACAAGAATAATTTTCTAACGTATAATTAATTTAGGACTATAGTACTAAACTATAGTAATGCCATATTTAATTAGCACCATGGCATAACAACATTTTGACACATAAAAGTAACCCTAGCTAAAATATAAACTAACTATAGTTCAAAATTAAGTAGAGTCAAATACTAACCTAACCATGATTAAAATAATAGCATAAAGTAACCATAGTTAGACATAAAGTAACTATGGTCAAACTTTGACCAAACAATTATCTTCTTGACTTCACTATTCATGGCAAGAACATGGTTTTCTCTCTCTCCTCCATGGAAATTTTCAGCCACCTCCATTCAAGCTCAATCCCAACAATTTCTTCATCAAAAATTTTGCAAATGCAAGGTCTATTAGAATCCTAACCACCTAATTTAAGTTTAGAAATAATCCTACCTAAAAACTAGCAAAAACCTCCATTGAACGGTTGCGAAAAGTTCGAATCAAACGGCGATTCCGGCGGTTCTTGCACGGCCGCCAACTTGACAACGGTCTAGCAACTTCAAGCGATCCAAGCGACTCCGGTGAGAGCTCGAAAAATTTTTGGCTATGGAGGGTGAGAGAAAGAGAATTCAGCCAAGTGAGGGAGTATGAGGTAGAGAGAGAAAGTGAGCTAGAGAGAGAGTGGGTTCTTGAAAAAAATGAAGAAGAAGAAGGCCAAATAATAATTAATTGGGTCCACAAAGTCAAGAGGGAAAAGAAATAATTTTCTCCCCATAACGACTAGTCAAACTCGGCCAAAGGGAAAAATAACCAAAATACCCTTCGGTCCAAGTGAAAAATGGGGTATTTTTCGAGGGCAAATGGGTCCTTTTCCATATCTAGTCCAAATCTACTTTTCCCGAACCTCTTTGGGGCGAACCGTGAAGGAATTGCACATAGAATGAGGAAACGTCCAAAATTTTTATTTATTGAAACCCCTGAAGGTCTGACGTCAAATTCTGAAGCTTGATTCGCAATCAATCTCGATCAATAGAATTTTCAGCGTATCTCAAACTAACGGGCGGCTTTTAGGAGTTATGCGTATCGACTAATGATAAAATCACGTTTAAGAATTACTCGAGTTATGGCGACCTTGGTTGTCATTCAATTGTGAGGGTCAATCACTAATCCCGATGGTCATGATCGTTAGAAAATAATTTAGGGACTTTTGGAACCCACACGAGGTCAACAGAATCACCCGTGATTCAAGCGTAGGGTATTACCCAAGTCATTCCTTAATTATTCTAGGATCGGCCTATATTGGTCCAAAATATTCCCTCGACAATTTTCATGGCCAAAGAGTCGGTCCAGGATCAAGTTCGTAGGTCCACGTATTTAATTTTCCTAGCTAGCCATTCCCATTTGGTTAGTGTCGCTCCTTCGGGATTTTTCCGGGGTGAGAGTTAACAAGCCGCGTTTCCGACTCAGTTGACAGTGGATCTTCGGCGCGCGAGTCCCTCCCTAGGACCCATTACTCGAATCGCGATGTGAAAAAAATTTTATCGGGGTCGACCTTAGTGTGGTCGGGTGACATTTGCATAGTATACATGCATATGGAGTCGCCACCAATCAATTATTAGAGAGTATGATCGGAAACCCTATCGAGCGGTCGGGAGAAACCGTTCGATTTTACAAAAACTAGAGATTTTGGTCCGGGGACTTGGTTACGTCGAGATTTACATCGACGCCCTTTCGGTTATCGAAATTGAGTGATTTTCTAACCTATGAATTCATACAAATGAGATTTTGGCTGAGGTAGACCCTAACGATCTAAGGTATCATGCAGACGGGAATTTTCTGCCCTAACAATCACAATTAGAAATTTAATGTGCAATCAAAATAATAGTAGCCAAATCCAACAATCAATCAAGTATACTCGTCTAATATGGCCCTATCGGCCCACAGAATGAATTCAATTAAGTGTCGGGATGGTTCGAAAATATTTAGGGCGTAAGGCCCAGAATGATAAAATGGTCATTTTGGGGGGTCGGGACCCAAAATAACAAAATTGAGGTCGGGCCAGTTGAATGTGGCATTTCCCATTTTTTGGTGATTTTTCAAAATTTTTTGGAATTTTCTATTTTTTTTGGATTTTTTATTTATTTTCTAAAAGTCGGGAATTTTCTGAATCGATATAGATCGACCGTCAAAACTTCAAAATTTCTTGATCCAGACTATAAGAGTCCTGAATCGACCTAAACATTTTTTAGAAATTTTTTGGAAAAATCCGGGATTTTTTATAAATTTTCTATGAATTTTACAATTTTTTAAATTTTTAGAAATGTTTACGTATTTTTATTATTTTTTATTAATATTTCCGGACCGGGTCAACCCGGTCAACCCGGTCTAGACCCGACTCGGACTCGGTGAACACTAAACGGTGTCGTATTCTATTTATTTTTATTTTTTTGAATTTCTAAACTAATTTCCTAATATTCGAATATATACAAAAAGAACGGACGGCTAAGATCAATCCTGGAATTGATCTCAATCGTCGACTCACTCAGACTAAAACGATGCCACATCTAAGATTTAACGGATGGCCACGATTCAAACCGAACTCGATCTGAGCCGTTGAATCATTTCGACTACAAAACGACGACGCTTTTGGCCTCTTGAACAAAATGGCGCCGCATCACCTAATAAAAGAGCGACCGCGATTAAATCCTAAGGCTCGATCCGAGCCGTCGATTCCGCTCAAGCTTAAAACGACGACGCTTTTGCCTCTTATATTAAACGACGTCGCCCAACTAAACAAATGAACGGCCGCGATTCAACCTTAGATCTAATCCGGACCGTTCAATCCATACACGCCTAAAAACGAAGACGCATCAGACCTTATTCCAGAACGACATCATGGACTACTTAACCTAAATGACATCGCTTTTGATTTTTTTATTTTCTATCTAATATTCGAAATAACGAAAATACCAAATATCAAATCCAACGGCCCTAAATCAAACAAGACTAATTATCTTGGTCGTTAGATCAGATCTGACTCGGCTCGCCCGCGCCAACAACCGAGTTGAGTCGGTGACGAGCTGGACCTATTAAACATTGACACCTTAGCTTTTGACCTGTTGACCCGCCATGTCGTCATCGTCTTCAATCTTGCGACGACACCGAATGGACGGCTGACACTTCTCCTACGAGATCCAACGGTGAGATCTCGCCGGAATAACACGAGACCACTGCGAATCGACTCGCTAGAACCTCTAGATCAACATATCTCAAATTTAAACATTTCTACCAGCTAAATCATGAACAAGGAGCTTCGTACAGTATCAATCTTGTAGAGTTCGATCACATCATATCATGCATAATAGGCCAATTGAATCACAAGAAACACTCGTATGAAGTTTAGGAACCTTACCTGTAGGTCGGATTGACCTGGTTTGGTCTAGAATCACCTAGACAAGCTACGACGGTAGTCGGCAATGGAGGCCAAAGTTGACGGACTCGATTAGATGTTTTTGTGCGAAATCAGAGCTAAACGAAGATGCAGAGATGGTCGGTGAGGTTCGAGAAACAAAACGCACACGTCAATTTCAATGATTATGCTCGGGATAGTGTGACGCCATGATCGCACAGTGAGGAAAATTGAACCTCGACTCACCGATTTTGGAGATCGTAGGGCGATTGAGCTGGTGCGATTGCTTCCTGGAGTTGGCGTGGAGCTTCCGGACTTGATCGTAGGCTTTGATTTGGTCTGGATTAGCCTGGCGAAGAACCCGCAACTCGAGCTCCGACGAGCGGCAAGGGCAATCACCAGAGCCTCTCGCTGTACTTTCTCTCTCTTTCTCCCTCTATTTTGTTGCTCAGCAAACACGAATGAGCCCCCTCCCTCGCTCGAATCTTCTCAGCCTTTTATAGTGAGCTTTCGAAATTTGGCGCGCACGGTGAGGGCTCACCGAGCCTCACACACGTGCACTCACGTGCCAAATGGTCGTCGGACGGTGATAGAATCAGTTGGGATTCCGTCCAAGTCCGTTTGGCCCACCGTTGAACTAAAACGAGCATGAATTGAACTCCGATTTAGTAATGTTGACTTTTGCTTCGCCAGGATTTTGACCGCTTTGTCCGCCCGGCTCCGGCGACCATTGGCCGCGCCATTAGTGGCAATCGACACATCCTTGCCTGAGGAACAAAACCCCTACGATAATTGATTCAATTAGGCACGAATTGACCTTCAATTTGATCTTTGAATCTCGCTCTTTAAACATGCAATTCGTGCGAGTCTGTGAAGAAGAGGATACTGTTCTGGACCGGTTCGGCCGGTTCGACCAGCGATCGGACAGGTCCGAACCGGTTCGGACGTAGGATTTTAAAAATTAATCAAAATTGGTGCGGAATTTTCACAATTAAACCTCAAAATTGAACTTAGGGGGTCAAATTCTATTTAGAAATGCGTTTTTTGCCCAAAAATTCTTATCAATTTCTGCAAAAGTCCCAAATTTTTATAAAATCCCAAATTGGAGAAAACTTCAATTGGACGCCTAATTGATCAAATTGGACCGAGACACCCCTGCCAATCGATTTGGAATGCATGAAAACTAGAGGGACAGTCCAATTTTGCCACGAAAGTCCCTTAATTAAAAGTGATTTCAGAAATTTGAAATCCTAGGGACTAAATTGTTAAAAATTTTGGGAGTTCTTGCCCAATTCGTGCAATTCGTCCAATTGAGGGTGAAATTGATCAAATTGAAGCTAGATAAGACTGTAATTGAATGTCTAGACTCAAAATGTACAAAAATTGCAAATAAAAAGACTCAATTTGTATTTTTCGTGCGAATTCAACTCTCGGCATTGTGAAGAAACACCCAAAATTGAACTCGATTTTTGATTTTTTTTTTCCTGAGGTCAATAAGAAGAGGGAATTAAAATAAAAATATTGGATATTTTTCTGTATTTTTGTGACCTCGAGAAGTATTTTTTATGAATTTTCTAGTATTTTCTATTTTTCAAAAATATTAAAAAATGTGAAAAATATAAAAAATTATTTCTTGTGCAAAATTGGTTCCTTATGCTTGGCCAAGGCTACCAAACTTAATTTTCCAATTTTTTGATTTTTTGTGAATTTTTAGTGAATTTTAGAAAATAAAACTAAGGAAAACTTTATTAAAAATCGAGTGTCAACAGCTGCCCCTCTTAGAAAGTAATCTCGGTTAGAGGTTGCTTTCAAAAACAAGGTGACACCTGAACCTTTAATCGACTCTACTGGGGAAAAGTTTAAAGAAAACGAGTCTCGACATCCAATCATCTTACCTTTGCCGTTGAAGCCCAAGATTTTGTGTAGGGATTATTTCGGCTCATGCTCATCTTATGTGAAAGAGAAAAGAAGAGAGAGAGATTTACCCGTAGCTCACCTGTCAAAGGTCCGAAAATTGTTGATCCGAGGTTGAAAGGACAAGTGCATTACCTTTGAATGGTATGCGAGGTTTCATAGTGATCGGCGTCTATCCGATGTCTAGTGGCGGTTTGAAGGTTGGAAAAAAAAGGTTTGCCCTTGTAACAAAGGGATTTACCTATTAGAATGGAGATTGGCTATCCCGTAAAAAGGAATTCACCATTTTGGCTACCCTGTAAAAATGAATTCACCATTTTGGCTATCTTGTAAAAAGGAATTCGTTGATTAAAAGGGGTTGGCTATCCCGTAGGAAGGAGTTCGTCGATTAAAAGGGGTTGGCTATCCCGTAGGAAGGAGTTCGCCGATTAAAATGAGTTGGCTATCCTATAGGAAGGAGTTCGCCGATTAAAATGAGTTGGCTATCCACTAGGGATTCACCTATTAAAAAGTGAGGGTGCCATTCCGAGGACCTAGGATTACTAGTGTACCTGCAGAAGCTCAAACCCGTTGTTCAAATTTTTAAAAGTGAGGGCGCCATTCCGAGAACCTAGGATTATTAGTGTACCTGCAGAAGCTCAAACTAGATTTTAAAATTTTTAAAAGCAAGGGTGCCATTATGAGGACCTAGGATTACTAGTGTACCTGCAGAAGCTCAAACCCGATTTTAAGATTTTAAAAGTAAGGGTGCCCTTTTGAGGACCTAGGATTACTAGTGAACTTGCAGAAGCTCAAATCCTATTTTCAAATTTTAAAGAGGTGAGGGTGCCACTCTGAGGACCTAGGATTACTAGTGAACCTACAGAAGCTTAAACCCAATTATCAAATTTTAAAAGGTGAGGGTGCCATTCTGAGGACCTAGGATTACTAGTGTACCTACAGAAGCTCAAATCCAATTTTCAGATTTTAAAAGTGAGGGTGTCATTCCGAGGACCTAGGATTACTAGTGAACCTCTAGACGCTCAAACCCAATTCTCAAATTTTAAAAGGTGAGGGTGTCATTCTGAGGACCTAGGATTACTAGTGAATCTGCAGAAGCTCAAACCCTATTTCAAATTTTAAAGGTGAGGGTGCCATTATGAGGACCTAGGATTACTAGAGAACCTACAGAAGCTCAAACCCAATTTTAAAATTTTAAAGGTGGAGTCGAGAACCCGGGGATGCCGGAAGACCTACAGAAAATCCAAGTTAGTTAGATCTTTAAAAATGTAGTTATTTTTTAGGATCTAGGAACACTATGGAACCTGCAGAAAATCTAATCAAACATCATTAGAGTTGCTTTACGAGCAATCCAGTGGGTTAAAACCCTTTGATTATGACAAAAAAGTGGCGGTCCTAAATTCCAAGGAGAAACTTTAGGAATTCCAAACAGATTTTCAAAATTGCATTTGTGAGGGAAGCGTGTCCAAATACAAGCTCAAATTTCAACCGGGGTGAATTTTGAATGTCACTACCCGAGTATTCTCAAAAAAAGTTGTTTTAAAAGATTTCAAAAGGATTTTTCTTCATCCAAGAGGGCTTCTCACCATTTGGTAAGGTTTTTCTCAAAATTCGAATCTGCTTACAGGAAACCTAACCTTGAGGTTTTGGGATCATTTGAGATGCATACAATCGGACTGATCGGAGACGGCATTTAAAAGGAAATGTAATTCGGGTTAGGTCAAAGGTTTATCAAAGGATATTCATTTTAAGGCTAAGAAATGAATTCCGATCCGAAATAGCTTCTTCAGGCTTACAAGTCAAGAACCCCGAATACATGATAAGACAGGATTATACTTACCTCTTTGAGCGGTAGCTTCCTATATGATTTCTTGCATGAGCCCGAGACACCTCTAGATTAGAAAAGTCTTTGGTGGCGGGTTATATCTTGGCTCGAGATAAGCTTTTGAGAAGGGCCATATTTTCAAAAGAGGAGTGAATATGGGTGATCACCTTGATATTAAAAGTAGCAGTCATTTGCTGTGAGGAAGTTTAATAATCATTCTTTCTTCTGTTGATTTTGAGGATTTTCCTCATTTCACCTTGATTTTTCAAACTTTTTGCTTTTTAAGAGATGTTTTTTCACGGGCTTTAGCCTTGCTTTTACCAGGCACTTTGCTTTTTCTAGCCCTTTTGCCCCTTATCATTTTTTTGCATTGATTGGTTCTTTTTGAGACCAGGATAAAAAATTCTTCCGATTATGCTTTAGACTTATTGCTGGTAATTCCTTTGTTTTGCCCCAGTATAAGGAGGTGATCACCAAGAATGGTTTAGAAATGAATATTAAAGGCTCAAATTGGCTTTTCAAAGGATAAAGTGTTTTGGGATATAGAAATGAAGCACTTTTCTTTACTTTGAGGTATTCCAAGCTTCCGCTAAAAATCACCTGAAGCTATCATAGAAATATTGGTGCAGGTTAGCACAATAAAGTCTTACCTTGATCTTTTCTCCAATGAATCAACCAATCGAACCTCCAAATATGCCCCGGTGTGGGGTGGTTCTTGACAGGGTTTTATCTAGAAAATTTCTCCTTTTTGGTTCAGAATGGTTATCAAGGGACATAAATGTGTATGGATAATTTTGAAATGAAAATGCCTTTTGTCATTTCAATCCATGTAATCACCGCGAATGATCCCTACGTCCCAAGATTAAGCTTTTTTCGCTCTGTCATTTTCACTCATCATTCAAGTGTATCGGGGACGTGTTTGAGGATAATGTTTGCCTCTTTTCATCCGAAGGATCGTCCTCTTGAAAAGCTTTTAAATCATACCCTTTTACAGAACTTCGGGATGCTTTCTTCAAAATTCCCCCTTCGCGGAAAATTTCATCAAAAGATGTATTCAAAAAGGGGTTTATGAAATTTTAAAAGGGATGTTTCTTTAAAAGGCCTTGCGGCTTTGCAGATTGAAAATTTTCAAAGCCAAACATAACGATACCTCTTTAATGAAGATGAGTATACTTCATAAAAGAAGAGAACCTCAAACCTGTCTTCTTCGGATGTCGATTCTCATTTTCTGCATAAACAAAAGGAACCGATCATTTAAAGATATTCAAAATTTTAAAATCAGAAATGACTCCCTTATTTGATCAATTGCTCTACAGGATCCTTCATGGCTTCGAGCTCACCTGCAAAAACAACCATATGCAAATGCATGTATGCAGATGTCATGCAAATGCAAAGCTCTATGTGACTTAGATTTGTTCATCAATCACTTCGAAGCTTGATTTTATTTCGGGGATAGTATTTCTTCATTGCATCAGCATTTCTTGGACTTGTCAACTCTACTCCGTCTATGTTTACAAGGATAAGAGCTCCTCCAGATAGAACTTTCTGAATTACGTAAGGGTCTTCGTAATTTGGCATAAACTTGCCTCCCGGGTGTTGAGTATTTAGGAGCATTTTTCTTACAACTAACATCCCCGCTTTAAAATTTCTAGGCTTGACCTTCTTGTTAAAAGCCTTGGCCACTTTCTTCCGGTAGCTTTGACCATGACAAATAGCTTTTAATCGCTTTTCATCAATCGGATTTAACTGATCATGCCTCCGCCGGTTCCATTCATCCTCCGAGAGTTCTACTTGAGAAAAGATCCTTAGAGAGGGAATTTCAACTTCTATTGGTAGGACCGCCTCCATACCATATACTAATGAGTAGGGAGTTGCCCAAGTTGAAGTACGAATCGAAGTTCGATAGGCCATGAGAGCATATGGCAATCTTTCATGCCGGTCTCAATATTTCTCAACGGTTTTAGCCAATATCTTCTCGATGTTCTTATTTGCCGCTTCCACAGCTCCATTCATTTGTGGGCGGTAAGGTGAAGAATTGAGGTGTCGTACCTTAAATTGATCCAATAAGTGATCCAAAACTTTGTTGTTCGGATTAGATCCATTGTCCGTAATGATTACTCATGGAACTCCATATCTTGAAATGATGTCCCGTTTGATGAATTTAGCTACACTGTTTGCGGTGACATTGGCATATGAGCTGGCTTCAATCCATTTGGTGAAATAATCAATAGCCACCAGAATAAAACGATGACCGTTTGAGGCCTTTGAGTTAATTGGAACAATCATGTCGATTCCCCACATAGAGAATGGCCATGGTTCTGACATTTGATGTAGTTCAATGGGCGATGCATTTATCTTGTCCCCATATACCTGGCATTGATGATAAGATTTGACATGTTGGTTGCAATCAGACTCGATGGTCATCCAGTAATATTCGAGTCTCATGATCTTTTTGGCGAGGAGATGACTATTCATGTGCGGTCCACATCCTCCTTCATGGATCTCTTTCATAATAAGATTTGTTTCTTGGGCATTTACGCACCTTAGTAAGACTGAATCGAAAGATCTCTTGTATAGGATCTGTCCACTGAGGAAAAATGTAGAGGATACCTTGCTGATGTATTTCTTATCTTACGGTTAATCGCCCGGTGGGAATTCGCCCTTCAACGGGTAATTCTTGATGTCATGATATCACGGTTATTCATCGGGTTCTTCTTCGATGACCATATAGTATGCAAGTTGATCGGGGATGTCAATCCTTAACAGCTCTATCTCAAGGCCATCTTGTACTTGTAACATGGCTGATAATGTGGCCAAAGCATCAGCAAAATGATTTTGAGTTCTTGGTAGATACTCGAAAGTGATCTCGTCAAAATATTGGACCAGCTCTTCGAGGAATTTATGATAAGGGATAAGCTTGGGATCCTTCGTTTTCCATTCTCCCTGGGTTTGTAAAATGATGAGCATGGAATCCCCGTATACCAAGAGCTACTTTACTTTCAATGAAATGGCCAATTGCAACCTCGGTATGCAAGCTTCATATTCAGAAATATTGTTGGTGCATGGGAACACCAACTTGGCCGAAACGGGATAATGTTGATCTTCGGGGGATATTAAAATTGCCCCAGTACTTGATCCCGCTAGATTTACGGCGCCATCAAAGTACATTGTCCATTTGTCTTGAGATATATTTAGAATTTGGCCTCCATTGTTTTGCTCTGAAACGTCTTTGGGAGGATTCTCAGCCAACATGTCAGCGATAGCTCTTCCCTTAATAGACTTTTGGGGAGAGGTCTTGATGTCAAATTCCGAAAGAAGTACTTGCTACTTGGCCATCTTTCCCAATAAAGCTGGTTTTTCCAAAAGATATTTGGTGGGGTCATTCTCGGTGACCAGTTGGATATGATAATGCAAGGTATATTATTTTAGTCTATGGAGGACCCAAACCAGGGCTACGCAAGTTCTTTCCACTGAGGAGTACTTGGCTTCAGACGTAGTGAACTTTTTGCTCAAATAATAGATGGCCCGTTCCTTTCGATCCTTGGGGTTAGTTTGGGCAAGTAAAGCTCCCAAGGATTCATCATGAACTGTCAAATAAAGAGTCAAAGGAACATTAGGGATAGGAGGTACTAGTACTGGTGGTTGTACCAAATATTCCTTGATCTTCTTGAATGCTTGTTGACATTCAGAATCCCATTTTACTTTTGCGCCTTTCTTCAGAAGTTTGAAGAAGGGTTTCCCCATTTCGACAACTTGTGATATAAATCTGGATATGTAATTCAATCTTCCAAGTAGACCCCGCACTTCCTTAACAGTAGAAGGAGTCCCTATTTCCCATATGGCTTTGATCTTGGAGGGATCGATTTTGATGCCACGACTACTTACCACAAATCCAAGCAACTTTTCGGATCTGACGCCGAATATGCATTTTGCGGGATTCAGCTTGAGCTTGTATTTCCTCGATCGCTCAAATAACTTTTCAAACACCTGAATATGGTCTTCTCTAGGTTTGGATTTAGCGATCATATCATCCACATAGACCTCCACCTCTTTGTGTATCATATCGTGGAAAAGGGTCACCATAGCTCTTTGATATGTTGCCCTTGCATTTTTCGGTCCAAAGGGCATGACCTTATAGTAGAAGATCCCCCATTGAGTGACGAATGAAGTCTTGATCTTGTCTTCTTCTATTAGCATGATTTGATTATATCCCGAAAAGCCATCCATGAAGGAGAATAATTCGAAACCCACGGTGCTATCAATGAGCACGTCAATGTGCAGTAAGGGGAAATCATCTTTTGGGCTGGCTTTGTTTAAATCCCGATAGTCCACACATATCCGGATTCTCCCATCTTTCTTCTTAATCAGTACAATGTTGGCGACCCAATCGGTATATGGGACAGCTTCAATGAACCCTACTTTGAGAAGCTTCATGACTTCCTCTTTAATCTTATCAGACAGTTTAGGGTTCATTCTCCTGCATGGCTAGTTAACCGGTGTGCAAGCAGGGTTTGTGGGCAAAGCATATTCTACTATTTCACGGTCTAGCCCCGGCATATCAGCTTATGACCAGGCGAAAATGTTTTGATATTCTTTGAGCAATGCTGTCATTCTTAAAACATCTGCTGCAGATAAATGCCCTCCTATTTTCATCTCTTTAACGCAAGCAGAGTCACCCAGGTTGATAACGATAGGTTCTTCCAAAATAGGAGGCTTAGATTCTTCAAAACAATCCCATTCCCTCTTAATGTCACTCACATCTACTTCTTCTATATCAATCTCGTATGCATAATCATCAAGCTGATCCGAGTCACATATTAACTTGTTATGCACGGGTGGGATAACATGCCCGAAATGTATCAAGAATGGTTAGTATGCAGAAAATGATAAAATCACAAAATGCGTGACCTGTTTTGACAAAAACATTTTTGAATTCCTTTTTGAAAGAAAGGAATAGGAAGGAGAACTAGTCCTTGATTTTCCGGACGTTCCTGGTTCTCAAAATGCCGTTTTAAAACCCAAGATCATAGGGCGGATCAGGCGTCAATTTTATGGTGTAAGCAATTGTCATCATCGGACCAATCCGTTGTTCCATATGTCTTTAATAGAACTGGAGATGATTTTTATTGATAGATGCCACTAATAGCAATACAACACTACACTTCTTGAATCACAAAAGGAGATCCAAAGGGTGCTTAGAAAAAGAAACAGCAAAAAACTTTAGTTACGAGAAACAAATGCAGTAATCGAAATGCATTGAAAAGTAAAGTTCAGAAAGGGCCTTTTACTCGGGGGTGGGAAAGTCGTCATCGAGCCACTCAATGATCACATTCACCCGATTGTCTAAAAATGGGTTGAACAGGTCTGTCGCGACCTAAAAATTGGATTTTTCAGGTTAACGGATTATTAGGTTAATTAGATTAACTAACCTAATTCGGACTCTCCCAAGTCCTACCGAATCGTAACTTAGGTTCAATTACACGCCAAGATTTTAAATTGGAGCCGCCACTAATCTTTTATGGTAGGTAGATTAGAAACCTAAATAAAGTATTCGGGAGAAAATACTTTATTTCATACGAACCAAAGATTAAATGGAT